>NC_139831.1:29020575-29038075 GCF_963691815.1 Echiichthys vipera
CATACCAAACATGAGCACATCTTCTTTGCCTGCTTTTTATAAAAGTGTTTTTAGAGTGTGGAGCCTGCTGAAGAAGGAGAGGAGAGATAAAGCGGACTCCCTATACTGGATCCTCCAAGAGCCGGTCCTGTGGGGGACCCGTCTGGACCTTCCCAGCTGGGCAGGTCTGAATTTAACTACGAGACTACAGACTGGGGGGGTTGTTACTCTGGGGCAGGTGGTGGCGCTGACTGGGCCCCAGATGGATGACCCCTCTAGACTCGCTGCCCAGCTGGGACTGACATCAGTGAGGGTCACACAAAGACTCCTACATTACTGGAAAGAGAGACTCACAGAACACGATCGCCTGCTTTTAAACTCCTCTTTTAATCCAACAGTGAAAGATGACGATCCCTTTCCTGCCATTTTCCTTGCACCGGATTTTAAAGACTGCTCTGGGATTTTAATGGAATACACACACCCCGCACCACTGGATGGTACCACAGGAAGAACATTCTAAAGAATACTGGTAAAAGCAATAAACAAAACAAAACTGGACAAAAGACCTGACACTCCATGGAGGAGTTATCTGCAACTGGCTCCTGCAGCCAGACCAGAGTGGAGGTCCTTCTACAAGCCTCCACTCTCCAAAAGTCTTCCTGTATTAGAGAGGACAGCCTGAAGGTGTGAGGGGCAGGCTATTTAAGGTTGCAGTTGGCAACATTTGTTTGATGAAATTCACTGAAGCCGTCGCTATGCTCCGATAGAAAAACATTAAACATCCAGTTTTAGGAAAAAAAGAATAGCGCCTCTACGTGCACCTGGAGCCTGTTGTTTGTTTAAAGAAATAATAGACTGCGCTCATAGTGTCATCATAGTGTCCACTCAGCACACAGCTGTGTGAGAGCTGAGTCACAGTTATTGCACACGCCACATATCCCCCATGCGCATGTTACGTTTATTGCTGAGAGAAGACACAGGTGCGTTCACAAGAATCTGATGCACGAGCACTGACGAGCACTCGATGGGGGAGGGAGCTGAGGAGCTCGTGGGTAGTGGGGGAGGGTCGTGAGAGTTGTAAACATTCAAAATCGAGTCAACTCGATCTGCAAGATTTGCAGACTGCAGCTTTAACTAAAAACATTTAAAAAAAAGCTCTTAAGCAGGGATTTTAGGTGTTCAGACCTACTTTCCCCTACTACTCAGATGAAGAGGAAGATTTGAAAATGTTCTACCACTGAAAACAGACTCAGTACAGTAACATGTTAGCATGCTGCTCTACTTCTCTACACTTTGTTGTTTTCCTTCGATCTGAGGATAGGAATGTCTGCATTTCCTTCAGAGACTGGAGTATGTTTTGTTTACTTTAAGTTCGACCTTTCAGTTTTATTTCTTGTGTGGGACAGAATGCAACATTGGAATTAGACCTAAATGTAAAGTCAACAACAAAACAAAAACAATCTAAATTTACTGCTGTGTTTTGGGGTTCTGGTCAAAATAATGTTCTCACAGTGCATTTAATATATCTTTCACTGGGGGTGGTAATACAGTGATGTAATTTTAACACTCAGGTAAAAGTTTTGTGGTTGAAGTAGTTTGACACAAATATACAGTGAGTCACACCTACAGAGATGTGACCTGATGAGTTTAGATATGACTTGTTTCTGACAGCTTGTCACATAATCAACTTCTATCCTCCTCTGCTGCTGCTGCCAAGATCAGAGCATCTCTCTCTGTCTCACACACACACACACACGCACGCACGCACACGCACACGCACACGCACACGCACACGCACACACTGTCCCTGAATTTTTATCTTTGTGAGGACACTCATTGACATAATGCATTGCCGAGCCCCTAGCCTCTCACCCTAACCATCATAGCTAAATGCCAAATTCCAACCCTTACCCTAACCTAAACCTAATCAGGCCCACTCTTTTTTAGATAAATAATTTTTCAGGACCTGTACAGGAGTTTTTCTTGAAAATACAAGACAGCAGTTGTTCACAAACAGTCATATAATTTACCAGTCGGCCTAGTATTGACACATTTAACCCGTTTGCGGATCTGGAAAGTACAGACTTGACACCAAAAAGATTGCTGCGATCTGTCTCATAGAAAATGAATAAGGGAGAACTTCCCACACATAAGTGACAGCAACCAAAAACAGATTACTTCAGTTTGCGCTACTAGCTGGATCACCCAATGGGTTCACATTTGCACAAGTTCAATTGGACCAGTGTATTGCCGATAGAAAGCAAGTATTCCTGGTGGTAACCCAATGAGCCTATACATGCCTGAATACTGAATATGGCTTCTTTTTCCGGATCACCTTTGTCAAAATCACAAGTGGGGGGGAAATGGCAAACAGAAACAGGTCTCCTTGGTAGTGATATTAATTTCCATGGGGAAGTCCTCCATCGGTTTAAAGGTAACACTCTATTGTTGTTATTTTGTTCATGTTTGCAGAGCTGTTTATTCTATTTCTGGGTCAAAAGCCACCGCTACAGAGTAGGGAGGGGGACTTCTAACCCCGGCATGTGCAGACAAGATAATCATCAGAGTAAAGCATTTACATGCAAGATAACTCGATTTTACCTTGGCTATGGTGTTTACATGGTGTTTGAGTAACCTTATTATTATCTTTTTTTTAAACTGTATGTAAACGCACTGACTCACAGACATACCCCTGTGGACACACATTGAGACAGATCAGACATACAGTGATCAAACATGGGAAGACATATAGACACAGAAAAACACAGGAACACCGTATGCACATTTACACTACATGCAGTATGTAGGACCTCATGAGGAAGTGCTGTTTAAGGAGTTTTTGTGTCTGGTTGTCTGCTCAGCGTCGCAGGAAGACAACGGTAGATAAGACATTTGTATACTTGTTTCGATAGGAGATAAGGTGTGGTTTACAACCTCAAACCCTCCTAGGGTAATAAAAAAAACAGAACTCCAAAAGAAGGACCCCTTTTAACCTAAATCAATGTTTCTGAAAACATTTAAGAAATAGGCAATACAGTAATGTAATCTGGATTCATATCTGATGTTTCACAGTTTGATCTGAGTTTTGTGAGCCTGGTAAGTTGCACTGGATGGAGAAAACAGCTTATGTTCAGTAACTATGATGTTCCTCTGTCAGTCATCATCTTAAACTAAGATTGGTCTGGTTTACAGACTGCCACACTAGAAAAGACTAAAATCACCAAAATAGTTTAGAGTGAAAACAGGGGACTGCTGGTTGCCATGACTACATAGAGTTTTTTTCTTTTGGCAAAGAGAGAAAGGGCAGCGAGGTTTTAGCTCTCAGGTCGAAATCATTTTAGGGAATTGTTTGTCTTCTTTCCTTTAAACTTCCCCATGTAGAGGTAGTGAACCTGCAGTCTGCTCAGTCTGTTGCTCCCTCAGCAGGGACTGAAAAGATGTTGCATTTACTTCTCTGGGGAACATCAGTCAGGATGAATCCAAGATTTGAATCAATGGCTGAGAGTACATATGAAGCAACCAAGACTTTCAGTTGCATTCTTCTGCTGACTTTGTTTGCTCCTCACACGAACTCTTGTTTTACAGCAAGCTTTAAAACTACAACATACTGTTTTGAATTTTAAGTCTACTTGCTTCTTGTTTTATTATATATATACAGTAGTTATATTATATATAAATATATATATTATACACGGGTGTAGTGCTATATTTTTTACTATCTGACACAACTATGACGCATGCGCATGTGTGCATGCGCATTATTAAAGTGTTGCACCTTTTCCAAGGTTGTGTAACCTACTGTGACAAGTCTACATAGACCTAATATGAGTCAACTGTATAAAGGCCTTTATACACCGGGGGAGTCTTTTTTTACGCGATCAATTTGCACTTGAATATATTTATAACTGTTGTGTTTCTCATGAGTACTTTAAAAAAAAAAAGCAATTGTGGTAAGCACAGCAAAAAAAGTGACGTTATTTTTTGGATCAAGGTTGATTTTATGGGGCTGCTGCAAGTCCTCATTCATCTATGGATCAAACAGAAAACCAGTTTACTTTAAACCTCGTGTTCAACCTCGACAAAGGCAACACAGATAGTTTACTTCTTACTTTCTGACCTTTCACAATAAATGCTCTAGACACAGTAGTTAACTGTTTACCAGAGGGAACTTCAATTAATTCAGAGAATTTCACTAAAAGGAAACTCAATTAAATATCTGACAGTAGCTCAGTTTGAGCTTTTCCTGCTTCGGCTTTCTGACTGTTTAGAAATCACAGGAGGAAACGCTTTTATTTTGTCTCCTGGCCGAAGTCAATGCACTCAGCAACAGAAACTGAGAGACTCCTCCTCAGCTACTGTGAATGTATTCAAATCTTTTATGTGACACATTCACATGGCTGCTGGTGAGAATAGTGCCGCTGTCATTCAGTCTTTACCACTCTATGAAAGCAACTGGAAATTTTAAGGTGGAGTGTTTTCTTTCATGTTATTTAGCTCACGAGTTGACGTCTTGAACCGTTCGAGCCAACTCAAACATCAAAATGATGACAAACTATTTGTTGTTCCTGAATGTCAACCAGATTTTACTATTCTGTTTTTCTCACTCGGAGAAAAAAGTGCCGGAGCGCTGCTCTGGGGTGTTCCGGCAGGAATACACCCCTGATTGTACATTATATAGTCTTGAAAAAGGGGATTCTTTCTCAATGTGTATTCTGAGGTTTTAAATAAATAAATAAATAAAAAATATGAATATGTAGGAAAAGTTTCTTAGATGATCAGGGCCCCAAGTCAGGGACCTGCTGCTGCTGAATTTATTGGTGTGGTTCTGGTGGAGGTGAGGCCTGAAGGTCCCAGTCCACCCTCTAAATGTCTATCCAGGTGGACGAGGTGCAGTTTTTTGGTTCCAAGCTGCTGTTGTTTTATTATCTGTTGGAAACAGCCTTATTACTGCACAGGCCCTGAGGGACACATGACCTTTATTGCAACACACACACACACACACACACACACACACACACACACACACACACACACACACACACACACACACACACACACACACACACACACACACACACACACACACACACACACACACACACACACACACACACACACACACACACACACAGCCCTCATTAGAGGGATTGACACAGAAGCCTCTGGGACAAAGGACAGGGATTGGGGGAGCATCTCCTTTTTTTCTTTCTCTCTGGCTCTCTGTTGAACAACTACAGATTTAATTCTCACCCCGTGTTCGAGGGGAAATGCGGTCACTGAAGCAGAAAATAGCAAATGAAAAGTAGCTTTAGCCAGGTAAGAAAATGTAACAAAATAAATCAGCAGTAACAGGGTACCTGTATGCCACGGGGGGTGAAAACACCCCGTGCTGAACTTCAAGCTCATACAAATACCTCTTCAAGTGCCTCACCAGAAAAACTGAAAACTGCACGCTCTTTCTGCAAAAACTTTGATGAACCTAGCTCAATGCCATATTCCTACATTGACCGTCGCAGCCAAGATAAAATAATTATCATCATGGTAACTTTCCACAGTTATAAAATCCTGTCTCACAGTATTAGAAATCGCTATGTGTTGTTCTCTTGTTAGGCGGTGGTTAGAGGGCGTGCAGGGTACATGACCCAGACTACAGCCCATTGACAAAATCTGTTCTTAATTTGGTCATAATCAACAGAGTCTCTTGTGTCTCATTGAATTTGTCTGATGATTTTGGTGTCGGTGCTCACTGACAGAAGTTTCTGAATCTTGTCGTCTCTCTAGTTAGACATTTTTGTTGCCAACTTTGTGTATATCATCCAAATCATGTCTGTTTTTCATCCCATGGTCTTTTTCGGCACATTTTTTCCGTGTAACAACTATTAACGGAGAAATCACAGAGAGTCACTAACAGCCGAATGTGGCTAACACTGATTAGCTCGGGGCAGTACGGTGAACGCATTAAAGCGGCTTTTTTAACCACTAATACAGCTCAAAATAACAGCAAACCTCTGCAGTAGCATGATAAGAGTCCCTACACAGAAAACAAAGCACCAACAACGTAGTTAGTGAACCCAGAGTTTATGAAAAGAGTGTTTTGAAAGACTTACTTAATGGCCCCTGTACCAGCTCCTCTCATAGTAAAGTCCATTCAAGTTGATTACCAAAGTCAATCCAAAAGGAAGGAGCCCATTGGTGCTTTGTTTTCTGTGTGGGGACTCTTCCCATGCTACTGCAGAGGTTTGCTGTTATTTTGACCTGTATTCTTGATTAAAAAAGCCGTTTTAACTCCTTCCTCGTACTGCTCCGAGTATGTAATGTAAGAGCCGAAAAAGACCAAGGGATGATTTTATGCTGTAATTACACTTTAAGACGCCCCATTCAACTCTGTAGATACAGCGGAGAATAAGCTGCTGTATTCCCACATGGGCTCACTCAGAGATGACCCGGTCTTTGTTTTAGGGAGCTGGCCGGGTAAAACTCTGTTTGATGTCGGGTTTGACTGAATCAGATATTTGCGGTCTAACATACTGTACAGCCCTGCCAGTTAATGTCTAGATACTTTCAGATTTTCAGTGCATGTGTGAAAGAGGCTTTGGATTGGAAGTGGGTTATAACCCCTCCAACAGTGAGACATCGATGTGGACTTACTGAGCGTGTGCAACACTTGTCTGGTGTTTGTCATGTAAAACACTCCGTACAAATGTAAGTTCCATGTGACTACCAATAAAAACATTTACTCATGAACTGCTCAAATTAAGATAGACAGTTAATATTGCTTTAACCTTGGAGGTTACATAGCATTTAGAATCAAATTAACCCCTCTGTAGTCGAGAAAACAGTAAAAGGGCAGCTCCGAAAAATGTGAGTTAGAAATAAGAAGATGTTTACAAAAAACAAAACAAAACAAACATGGGAGCAAGTTTAATTTTTTTTCCAGAGACTTAGGTCTACTGTGGAGTTAATGTGTCTGCCATCTCTCTGCCCATACTGTTACTTATGGAGTCTATTATTAGAGCTAGAGCAAGAGATGTTGTTTCTGACCAAAAGCATGTTCTTTACCATCCCCTTTGACATATTACTATAACAGGTTTATAATCAAGGAATTGCAAGGGGGTGTCACCAAAACAAGCTGCTCAAGCTCAAAGAAGTGGGAGAACCTCAAGAGAAATACAAGGTATATTTGTTATCACAGTATGAACGTGGGAGGAAAATGGATTCTTGAATGCATTGCAATTCTCTCTTGAAAAGTATGTCTCGATATAGAGAAGTCAATAATTGTATATTTAACCTGCCACCAAAGTGACTGCTGTTGAGCTGTGATTACATTGAGCTATCAGGATGGCTGCTAATGAACCTGAGATTGAAGTTTATGTCAACGTCGCCTGGATGTGTGAATTTCTTGGTTTCAAGTGATGTTGCTGCATCGCCAACGCACGCAATTCAGATGGCTGGCAGGAAGTGAAGTGGCTTGAGGGCCTGCCATCAAAATGCCCGTCTTTTCGTTTAACCGGAAAAATGGAAAAGAGATTTATTTAGACTACAAAAGATTGTCATTCACAAAGGTGAAGAATATAAAAAACTCACAGAACGACATCGTGAAAGTTAAACCTACGTCTGCGGCCGGGAGGAACAGAGTGTTTATTCCTGTGTCTGCAGCGACCACTTCGTCATTGCAATGTCATTGTTGGAGCATTAAATATTATTTACTCTTTCTTAATTCTTCTTCTTACAGTATTGAGTACCCCTAATGTAAATTGTGTCCAACTGAACTAAAAGGAAATATAAGTAAATCCATATTTTTATTCTATTTATGGATCATTAACACAACACAGCTAAGCTTATGTCAGCTCACATTTTCAAATGCCTCAGCAAATTTCTTCAATGCTAAATATGGCTATTCGCTGTGTAAATATCTAATATTAGCTAAACAAAATATAGATAAATTCTGCACATTTAACTTTTCATTCATCAACACAATGTTCACTACACTTTCAGATGAGACAGGAAGTTTATACCATTTCATTCCAAGGGTGCAGCCTGAAATGCGCTATCTTTAGTAAAGAGAATCTTTGCTAAGAAGTCTAGAAATGACAAGGTGGAGGAAACCCCTGCAACATGGGCATGTGATCTCTTGCATGAGGCAATGAGGTGTAAATCATCTGTAACGCCTCCTGTCCTCATTGCCTCATGCATGTCAAGTCCCACCATACTCCCAGGTCCCTCTGGAATTTCTGATTCCAGCCCCAGTGACCCCCGAACTCCATCAGATCCTGTTTCCCTTATTCTCAGGGGTCGTACAGCTGCCTGAAATCCTCGAAAATGCTTGAATTTTAATGTTGTGTTCTCAAGGTTTGAAAAGTGCGGGAATTTTGGATGAAGTGCTTGAAAATGCTTGAAATTGTATCCACATTTCTAGAAATATAATTGAATTTCTTATTCTTCTGGTATTCCCAAACATTTTTGGTGGTTATAACATAATACCATCTCTTTTAACCCAATTTTAATGGAAAACATAAAAGTGAAATAATAATTTATATCTATATGTATTCGTAGAAACATGTCATTTACCACAGCTGTAAGGTGCTAGAAAGCTTGAAAATGCACCTCGAAAGTGCTTGGATTTGACCTTGGAAAAGATGTGTGAACCCTATATCCAGTATATCCTTAAAATCCTCACCTGATAATACACATAACATAACAATTACAAATGGAAACCAAGAACAACTTACAGTCCTATATGATACCAAGACATTATTCAACATTCCAAAGGCGTAATTTAATGGGTGATGGGTGGGTTGATAATGAATGTTAAGTATTATAAACACAATGTGTTAGATTTTCTCAATTTAGCAGAAAAAGATAGTGGCTTTTGTCTGCACCCTGTTCCCGCTCTGAGATTTGGTTTTACCCACCTTAGACCTGTGTGTCGCTCTAGTATAGCATCCATTGTGGTATGAAGTCAGCATGCTAGAAAAAGAAAGCCTAACCAACAATTTTAAGTTGTAGGTTGGGCAAAAGAATACAACTATCTTCCAAACAGGAAGTACGCTACTGCTAGGGCTCCAGTGCCACCACTCACGAGTCAAATAATGTTAAGTGAGCAAAAGTTAGTGGGGTCACTTGATCAGCCAAAGATCGTCTATTTACATGAAGATGATTGTTCCGTGACCGTGAATGATCACTGCTATCGGCGGTATCAGCTGTAAATCCTAATAAATAACGTATAAACAGCCATTTATGAATCCATCACAAGCTGAGAGAAGTCAATGTTCTTGAGATGGAGAACCTGTGTTTAGTGCTGGAAGCATGACAAAAAATATCTGTAGCTAGTGTTAATGTCTGGGCTGTGCAGTGCCTCTCTGACACACAAACACACACACATGCGCGCACACACACACACACGCACACGCACGCACCCACCCACATACACACACGCAGGCAAGTGCATTTCTGCAAATAATTTAAATAATATATTTTGTATCATAGTTAGAGCCTTGATTACCCCTAGTTTCTCTAACTGCTGTGGTTTGATCTTGGTACATTCTGACTCAGTCTCTTCCACAGTTCAGTAACTGTATGTGGTTTCTTACACATTACTTTGTCACCAAGGATTTTCCAGAGATTCTCTATGGGGTTTAGATCTGGACTCTGGGCTGGCCATTACATTGTTTCAATATTCTTAGCTTCAAGGAACTGCATAATCTGTTTTGCAGTGTGACACCAAGGACAATTTTGCTCTCTGCCTTTTTCACACACAAAAAAAACATACAAAAGCGTAAAGCAGTGGTATAGCCACAGCTGATATTCCATCAAATTACGGACAATAAAGAATAACAATATTTCAGAATAAATCAAGTATTAATACTTTTTTGTCTAATTTCTATTTCCACTGTATAAAGATAATAGGGTTGGTGGTTCATCCAAAGCTTTACCCCCCTATAAAAGTTCATGTTTTGTTTTATTTAATATGGTTTGAAATAAGAATGAGGGGAAGGTGAAGAGAGACAGGCTGACAGCAGCGAGAGAGAGGTTTCACATGAGCAGGTAGGAATGGTATGCTCTGATGAGGCATAATTTAAATACAAAAAGGAAAATAAGCAACATCGACATGATATCCTTATCATTATTTATTTTCACTAGTCTTGTAAACTGTCTCGCTTCACGAGCAGCTCATGCAACCTGCATGTTTTTATGCTAATTTCCTAAAAAGTAAATATTAACCAATAATAGTGGTGAATATGTACAATAACACTTCCTGCCTTTGAAAGAGTAGGAAGAAGCATTGTGCTTGTCTAGTTCTACCCCATGCTAACTACACTTAGCATTCTGATATAGAAAAATCACACATGGCTAGTGTAGAGGACTTGCTGTAACCCTCACAGGTTGCATGATATGTTGCTGCCTCCGTTGTGACGGTTTATCACACATTAGACTGCACAAGTTTTGGTGGATCAAAATATCCCGATTTCTGTTCTGTAACCATTGAACTTCTTTTTGAACCACTGTTTGCATGCCAGTTGCCCCATGAGGCCATGCTGAGCAGAGCAGCATAAACTGGGCTGTAGCCATGGTTAAATCACCATGCTTTGAGTATAACGATGACCTGGACGAATGAGAACATTCACAGGCTTATTAAATCACCATGGGGTACATGCTTTGAAAGTGTGACCACAACACTGCTGCAGTTATCTTGCCCTAAATTTCATCAGTATTTTTCAAATTTTAGGAATGCATGTTTAGCAATCCTAATCGAATACTAATAATACTAATACTTCACCGAGTATTTCACCTGCTAGACAACCACAAGAAGTCTGGCTTGTGAAGCAGAGAAAGAAAAAATCAATCTTTCAATGCAACTGCAGTTAAAAAGTTCTTACCACAAGCATTTTAGACTTGGCAGTTCAACAAGCACCTGAAGAGAACACAACAGCAGTGATCGCCAGAGCTTCCCATCTGGCCTGCACAACAAAAACCGTTAGAGACACTCACTTTCAGAGTGGAGATCTTGGCATCATATGAAACTGGATGTCCTCAGGCATCCATTGGTACAACTGGCATGACCATTTTCCAATGTGTCCCTTGACCTCCTACCCACATGTCTCCCCTTTACATATATGCCCACTTCATAATAATCCAGTTCGTAGCAAAAACATGCAGTTCTCATGCAGTACAAATGTGTTATTTTGGCCTATTCTAAATATGAATATTTATTACATAAAGGGTCCAGTGTTGAGGTCCTCTTGCTCTTGATGTTTCCCTCTGCTCTTACAGCCTGGTATCTGTACTGGTCATACACTCATACAAACATTCATTACTGCACCCATGGGTGGAACATGCAAAGGTCACTGTAGCCACCCCCTCTACCTCATCTTCAGGGTTGGTGAGCTGTCAAAAATAGTGTGCACTGTTACAAGATTTGCTAACTTTGCAGTTTGGCTGTTGTTTGTAGTGCAAGTTGCAGTGAAGCCCTAGGGGTGGCTCACTGTGTGTTTGTGTGTATGTGTGTGTGTGTGTGCTGGTTGTTCACACACACACACACACACACACACACACACACACACACACACACACACACACACACACACACACACACACACACACACACACACACACACACACACACACACACACACACACACACACACACACATACACACACCAATAGTGTTGCCTGTGAAGTGGAAGACTAGGCTGATCCCAGTCTCTGAGAAGGGCTCGCAATGTCAGATGATGCAAAGATGGAAATCAGAGAGAAATACCAGGAGAGCCCAGAGAGCCCTGTGGGAAGACTGAGAGAGAGAGAGAAAAATATCTGCACTAATACAATACACCCAGAGGCCACAACAGCATCACTCCATCTCCTCACACACCTTCAACAGAGATGCAAGAGTTTTGAATAGTTTCTTGACAATATTATTCATGTTTATTAGAGTATAAATTTTGTATTGATTTATTGTAATTAATTTCATCTTTTTCTCTATTGTATAGATTTCGTAAAGGTGCTGTAATTAATATGATATGAACAAGAGATCAAATGACTTAGTTTAATGTGAAAGGAGTTGTGACAAATTCCTAACCTGACTCAACATGTGGCTCTTGATTGGAAACTGTTTGGAAAGGGAAGGAGCTTTCAAAACATGTCTTGCAAGTGATTGGATGAACCATCTGTCTATCACAGGCTGCCAGTTAGTTGGGAGAAAGTCTCCAGTTTTGATTAAACTAATGCTATTAAAGCATCTAAGCTAACCTTTTCAGGAGCCGCCATTGTTGATTTGTGTGAGCTGTTGCCACATCATCTCCTGCCCTCAACTGCCAGTAGCTCCTCACTTTGCAACTTTAAGAAATAATATGATTTTATAATGAGGAATTAAGAAATGATAAGATAAAAATAGATAATGAAATAGGTTATTTATTAATAAAAGATAATAAAAAAAAACGAATTTCAAATATGTTAAAGTAAATAGTAGCAAAGTAGAAAATATGCTAAAAACTTGTAACGATAAACCACCAGGTGTGGACGGCCATGATATTAAACTTCTTACATTGCTTGCAGTTTGCAATTTATGCAATTTATACAGCAATAAAGTTGGGTTGTTGTGATTGGTTCAGAATGTTGTTGAGGCAGTTCCTTTAGAATGTCCATCACTCCCAGACTGGCTCTTATTCGTTTAGGGTTGAATCCTCCGCCCCCTGGTCACAAGGTTCCTCCAATGAACCACCAGCTCCTGTAGAAAGAACACTCCCTACTCTGTAACTTCACTTCCTGGGGCGGATCCCCTATTATCTGACTGCACCTAGTTTTAACCTGGAGCTTTTTCCTGCAACACATTGCAGATAACATGGCGCATGGCCACAATGCTACACACTCTCCCGCTACGCTCTTCTTCGTGGCTTTCTGAATCCTCTTGGCTCTCTGTTGTTGTTCTCAATCATTTATGTCTGGTTATATCCGTGGTTAAATCACCACATCAATGTCTCTTTCTACTCTGAAAAAAAGAAAGGTTGACACAGAAAACTGCCAATTCACCAGAGACTGGACAGAGAAGTTTTTGTTTCTGTCACTGTGAAGCCTGTGTTTACTCTGTAGCCATATCTGAGTGTAAAGAGGATAAGTTGATAAGGCATTTTCAAAAAAATCAAGCTACTCTGCATTTATGTTACGTTCATTTTTGTCAGTCCAGTTTTTTATTAATAAACAGTAACTAGTTACTGAAGTAATCAGATAAATGTAGTGGAGTAAAAAGTAGAATGTTTCCACTGATTTGTAGTGGAGTAGAAGAATAAAGTAGCATGTAAATAAAATACTCAAGTAAAGGAAAATAGCCTTAAACTTTACTTTAATCCAATAATTGAGTGAAAACCTCTGGTTAACAGGTTTGTTAATTTAATAACGATTGTTTTTGACAAGGTAGTTGCACTTTGAGGCCTATGACTACTTTTTACATTGATAAAATAAAGTCAACATATGTACTCCTATGTTGCTGCATTGTTTTACAATATCTATTACTGTCATGCTCATATTTTTCGAGACCCTCATTTTGGAAAAGTTTTGTGAACCGGCCCCAATTCCAAATTAATTGAATAGCCCTGATTCACAGTATTGTTACATGCGATCACTTATGATTTAGATTGTTGTATTGAATATTGTGTGATAACTGTATGAAAAGGTCCAAATTATGAGTTAGTGTTGTATTTGTACAGGTGCATTCACACCATTCACATCGATGGATGGTACAAAACGCTTGAAACGTGAGTCATGTGTCACACGATCATATTTATCATTATATGATCAAGCGACACATTTGGAGTGACAGGCAGCTAGTGAGTAGCCACCTTAAGCTCAGCCATGTTGTGCTACACAGGTTTCCGGTTCCGGCGCTGTGTAAAGCGGCAGCCAGCAACAGTTGCTCCCTCTCCTTTCCGCCCTTTTTTGCTATTTTATCTTATTTTACTGTCTTTTTATTAGTGCTTTTTCCTGTAAGTCGTAGTGCTAACCTTAGCCAACTATGTTCGTGAACATTCTTACGTGTTTTTTGTCCGTTTGTCTCATTCTTGGGACTATTTTTGCCGGCCGCGTCTCCGTCGGGACGCAACAATGCAGCGGCTCCATTGTTTACACCCGTGAACAGCTGTTGTCGCTAGCACCAATGGCGCTAATGCGGGAGAGGCCTGAAATCCCCAAAGAACTGAGGAGAAAGTACAGGGGATGTAATGCTGGACGTAAACAACGGGAAAAGAAGAGGAGATATAAACCATCTCTCCCTTCCATCACCATGGGGAACGTGAGGTCGCTGGCTAATAAGATGGACGAGCTGGTGGGCCTGGTGAAGACTCAGTGGATGTATCGTGTGAGCAGTGTGCTGTGTTTCACGGAGCGTGGCTCCACGAGGACATCCCGGACTCTAACGTAACTGTGGACGGCTTTCAGACTGTTCGGGCGGACAGGAGTCACCGTGAGAGTGGCAAGAGGAAAGGTGGGGGACTTGCTATTCTTATTAACAACAAGTGGTGTCATCCTGGACACGTTACTGTAAAGGAGCGTGTGTGTAGCCCGGACATTGAGCTGCTTGCCGTGAGTCTGCGGCCATACTACCTGCCGAGGGAGTTTTCACACGTGATCGTTCTGGTTGTTTACATTCCTCCGACTGCAAACGCGGCGCGCGCGAGTGACGTCATCCACACCGTCGTCGCGGGACTTCAGACACGGCACCCAGACGCATTCATTGCAATATCTGGGGACTTCAACCACATCACTCTGGCTGCAACACTGCCCACTTTCAAGCAGTTTGTGGACTGTCCCACCAGGGAAAACAAGACACTGGACCTGCTGTATGCTAATGTTAAGGAGGCTTACAGCTCCACTGCCCTTCCTCCTCTTGGAAGATCAGATCACAACCTCATCCACCTGCAGCCCCTGTGTAAGCCCCAAGTCCAGCGGCTTCCTGTGACCACCAGGACTGTGAGGAGATGGTCACAGGAGACTGACGAAGCTTTACAGGGTTGCTTTGAACTCACAGACTGGGATTTGCTCTGTAATTCACATGGGGAGGACCTTGATGATCTCACGGACTGCATAACAGGATACATCAATTTCTGTGTGGACAGCGTTGTTCCTACAGAGACTGTACGCTGTTTCCCAAATAACAAGCCGTGGGTCACCAGAGACATCAAGGTCCTGCTGAATGCGAAGAAGAGGGCCTTCAGAGAAGGGGACAGAGAGCAGATGAGGCAGGTCCAGAGGGAGCTGACGGAGAGGATCCAACAGGGCAAAGACACCTACAGGAGGAAGCTGGAGCACAAACTCCAGCAGAACAACTTAAAGGACGTGTGGAGCGGCATGAGGAGCATCACTGGCAACAAACCATCTGGTAGCCAGACGGTAGGAGGTGGTACTGAACGTGCCAATGAGCTAAATCTGTTCTTCAACAGATTTGATGAAAGGGCTCTGGACCACCTCCCCACGGCTCCTCTACAACCACCCACCTCCAAACCTCCAACCCTGCTGACACCTCCCCCTCAATTCCTTCCTGATTTTGCACTACCTGTCCCCTCCCCCCCGCCATCACCTCTCTCCACCCCCACCAACACAAACAGCAGACAGACCTTCACTGCAGAGCAGGTGAGGAAGGAGCTGTGCAGACTCCGCCCAGGCAAGGCAGCGGGTCCCGACGGTGTCAGCCCGAGGGTCCTCAAAACATGTGCGATCCAGCTGTGTGGAGTCCTGCAGTACATCTACAACCTCATCCTGCCTGGTACCAGTACCAAAGAAGGTGCGTCCCAGCACCTCCGAAGACTACAGACCGGTGGCGCTGACGTCGCACCTGATGAAGTCCCTGGAGAGGCTGGTTCTTTCACTTCTTCTGCCCCTGGTCAGCTCATCACTGGACCCTCTACAGTTTGCCTACCAGCCGAGACTAGGTGTGGAGGATGCTATCATCTTCCTGCTCAACCGTGCCTGCGCCCACCTGGACAGAGCGGGGACCACAGTGAGAATCTTGTTCATGGACTTCTCCAGTGCGTTCAACACCATCCGGCCTGCTCTGCTGGGACGGAAGCTGACGGCGATGCACGTGGACCTTCCCCTGGTTTCCTGGATTACGGATTACTTGACGGGTCGACCACAGTATGTCAGACTGCAGGACGGAGTGTCTGACACTGTGGTCAGCAGCACTGGAGCTCCACAGGGTACTGCTCTTTCCCCATTTCTGTTCACCCTGTACACCTCAGACTTTCAGCTCCTCTCTGAGTCCTGCCACCTGCAGACGTTTGCTGACGATTCTGCAATTGTTGGCTGTGTCAGTGAGGGGAAGGAGGAGGAGTACAGGGGCGTTGTGGACTCCTTTGTCGACTGGTGTGCAGCTAATCACCTGATTCTAAACGCCACCAAGACTAAGGAGCTAGTGGTCGATTTCCGCAGGAGTAAATCTGCCCCCACACCCATCTCCATCAACAGCGTGACTGTGGATGTTGTCCAGGATTACAAATATCTTGGAGTATACCTGGATAACAAACTGGACTTTTCCAAGAACACTGAGGCTGTTTACAAGAAGGGCCAGAGTCGTCTCTATTTCCTGAGGAGGCTCCGGTCATTCAACGTATGTAACACCATGCTGAGGATGTTCTACCAGTCAGTGGTAGCCAGTGCCATCTTCTTTGCTGTTGTGTGCTGGGGCAGCAGACTGAGGGCAGCAGACGCAAAGAGGATCAGTAAGATCATCAGGAAGGCTGGCTCCGTCCTGGGGGTCAAACTGGACTCTTTGGTGGCGGTGTCTGAGAGGCGGATGCTGTCTAAACTGCACAGCATCCTGGACAATAACTCTCACCCTCTCCACCAGCTGCTGACCTCCAGCAGAAGCACATTCAGCCATAGATCCATTCTCCCCCGGTGTAATACTGAACGCCGGAGGAAGTCTTTTCTTCCGGCGGCCATCAAACTTTATAATTCATCTCCCCCAGTCAGGTAAGGAACAGTGGAGACACTGTATCCTGAAAATGTCACTTTGTCCCTTTATACCATCACTGCACCACTTTATTCAGTTGTACTGTCACTTAGTTCAGTAAGTAATGCTGCTATACTACACTGTCACTTTATACCACCACTACATCACTTATTTGTGGTACTGTAACTTACTGCTGCTACACTTTACACTGTCTCTTTATATCACCAGTACATCACTTTATTTATTTATTAATGGTACTGTAACTATCTGCTGATACACTTACTGTGCTTTAGGACATGCTGCTACATTTCACTGTGGTTTACTGTAAATTACTGTAACTTACTTAAGTACGAAATGCTGCTACACTCCACTGTGCCATACTGTCACTTAGTTCTGTAGGAAATGCTGCTACATTTTTAACATTTTTAACACTTATAACTTATCGCTCCTTCTCACTTATCTAGTTTGTACTTATTTTATTTCAATCTGCTGCTAAACTGCACAGCGCGTATTGTTGTATATTGTATATACCTACGCTTAACCACGATGTCTGTTGCACTTTGTCACACTTGGTTCATTGC
>NC_139831.1:29043075-29461791 GCF_963691815.1 Echiichthys vipera
AACAAATAAAAACTACCCAATATCACCACAGATTAAAGTAGGTAAAACTCTCCCCTATTTGACCACGGGAAAAATGCAGCTGTGCAGCTCAGACGATCTTGGCATCTCAATTAGTTTATGTTTTACAGGTATGCACTTGTCACAAGAAAGCAAAATGAGAAGAATGCTGCATGGCCAAAAACAAATCATAACTTTTAAGCAAAATGAATCAAAAGGGTTCCTGTAGGAGAGGATGAATTCACTCCCTGCAACAGCAACCCTATCAGACCCATTAGACATCGGACAAAAAAGCAGAAATGTTGGGTAAAACCAACAACACAGTGATGAGTTTGCTGTTCTCATTCTTTGAGAAGTGAGGCAAGTGTAAAATGTGTCCTGAGAGTTATGTTAGGCCCACATTAGGTACATCAGAGTCATTTATCAAATCAATGTAAATCATCCTTAGTCTCTGTACCAAAAAACAATCTAGGTGAAAACTGTCCATTAAAGATTTTTGAAGCCAAAACTTTAGTCACTATCTCGTGGTGATGACAAAAACAAAGTGTAACGAGAAATTAAGATGAATGATTCATATACAAGTGCAAATTCAAAGAACACACAGACACACACACACACACAGACACAGACACACACACACACACACACACACACACACACACACACACACACACACACACACACACACACACACACACACACACACACACACACACACACACACACACACACACACACACACACAGGGGGAACATGCATAAGTTTATCAGCACCACAGAAATAGAGATCATAGGCATGTTGAATATGCAGTGATGTTTCTGTTTCATCTGTCACATGCTGCCAACTATCTGTATCACTGTTAAAGCCTTGCACAACTTCAAATAAGGGCAGAACTTAGATCCAGTTTTTCTTGTCTTCGGTATATTCTGGTTCTGTTCGGGCTCTAGGCTTTAATAATTTGTGTGCACAGATAATTAAATCCTGATCGTGATTCCTAGCCGTGTCACTTTTGCTTTTATCTTGTGAGTGTGTGTGTGTGTGTGTCAACATGGTAAAATGTGGCCATGGACACAATATTTTTCTCTCTAGGATGGCGTAGGCATGACCCGTCCTACTGCCTCTGATTGGCTTACCCCTGTATTCTGACCCTCACTGTAACCAACTCCTCATGCCTAAGCCTAACCAACCTAACCAACGATGGCAATGAGTACTATCCATCAGAGGCATAGCAGGGTGGGTCAGGACTTCACCACCCTAGGAAAAGAAAATTTGCTTCCTGAAGACACCTATTGCTGCGGGAACTACCATGGAGGTAGTTATGAGTAATTTACCAAGTGTGCAAGATGGAGTCACGAAGCTGAGTTTGAAGATGGGTGTGGTCTGCGAAATCTGTATATTCTCTTTACCAGTGACGTGCAGTCAGGGGAGGCAGGTGAGGCTGTGCCTCCCCTGTCATCATGAGAGGAAAAAGAAACGAAATAATAAAATAACACAAGTATTAATATTTGTCCTCTGGACTATGATTTTGGTGTGGTTCTTAATGTATTTTGACCGTTTTTACAGTAAAAATCGCAGAAAATTCTGTATTTCCTGCTTAAATGTACGGAGTCTCTTCAGAGACGAGAGGTGAAGCATGGACAGCCGAGCCTCCCTTCAGATTGCGCAATCACTCACAAACTGGATTGAGCGCGTGCAGAGGGCGCGTGCTTGTTCCCATTTCTGTGTATGTTTCCAATATGATGGTTGAGGACACTTTTATGTAATAAAAGCATACGTCTTCTTTTCCATGGTGTTCAGTGATGTATTCTACGTATGTGTGTAATATTTCCATCTTATTGATAAGACATAAATCCACAGGGAGAATGCTGCCCTGAGGCAGGCAGTACCTCTGCCTCAAGGAAGGCGGCGATAGTGAGCAGCCTGATAGCTACCACCAGCCAGGTCACGGTGAACTCTGACCTTTGTGCAAAAAGTAAACACAAGAGGTGTGCTGTGCGACGCTGTAGAGCTTAGCGACAAGCTGTCATTTCTCGCCCTGAAAATAATAAATATACTAAGACATTTTCCAAAGCTGGACTTTCAGTCAAAGCAAGAAGTAATTTACAAGTAAAGGTAAGATATACTGCAATATACAGCTGCACTGGTGTTTAAAATGGTTTTCAGCATCCTATTCACTCCTATTCTCTCATCCTATCCTATTGGCGTCCTACTGTATGTTTGTAAATCTGACTTGTGAGTCAGTGCCTCCCCAACCCCAACCCTCACTGCACGTCACTGCTCTTTACCGATATTAATTGTTAAATACCTGTAGCAATTACACAGCAGCAGGAACAATGCATACGTCTCCAAATTAAGAATGGGCATTTCTATGCAGGTGGCACAGCAGCTCTAACGTTAGGATCAGTAATGGCTGATGACATTCTGTACTTTTCTGCGCATCAGAGCGATGAGCTGTAACTCACGATTCTCTTGGAATAAAGCAGCCCTCCTCAAGGTGAGTCCTGAGCTCCATTCAATCTGTCAGGACATTTTTACTTTACTGAAAATCCAAACTCTGCGTATCACACGTCACCAATTTGTTAAACTAATCAGTGACATTAAACATGTTGACTGGCTGTTTGAAACATAACTAATAGGATCAGGTCCTTTGTATGTGACCGGGCAACATCGGACCCTTTTAAGCCGAATTCCATGGAAAATAGGCCGATGTAGACCCTAACACTGACCCTAACTGTAGCCCCTAACCCTAACAAAATGCTAAATTAAATCAGCGAAGGCATAGGCTTATGCGACCTGGGAACATCTGACCCTTTTTGGAAAAACAGGGGATATCGGGATGACCCCATTTGCAGGTTAAGCTAATGCTAATCACGGTAAACGCCACAGCCTGAGCGAATGTCCTCCAAGTCATGCAAGTTAAAGGTTTATTACACAAGATTTTGATAAGAAGCATGTGTTGTAGTCAGTGTTTAAAACTTTAATTGTAATTAGTGGCTGTTAGTCCCAGACTAGTTATGTTAGATCATTCTGTTCTTAAGCATAATTCTCACTGTTTTAAAAATAGTAAAAGCAGGGAGAGAGTAATACGACAAGGTCATGGATTATTCAGTCTGAAGTAATGTGGTTTTACTGATGTGCTATTTTCATGTTTTTATGTCATTTGAATTTATGCATTACTTACCTGTTTGTATATTTTAAAAAGAGTATTTTGCCACTAAAAAGAGACAGTATTTTCGTAGCTAAGGTCACTTGCTAAATACTTACCTGTAGTCCCTGTAAGAGTAAGTAAACATGTATTTGGGTACTTAACATGGGTATTGACTCAAAGTAGCTACATGAACAATAGTGAGTATGGTACCAAGAGTAGTAATTTGTTTCGTGTATATGAATTATGATGATTATAAAATGTACTGTTATTGATAGTAATTGTGTAACAGTTAGTAAAGTATATGATATGAGCTACTAGAGCAGAAGTAGAAGTCAGAACGTGATGAGCAAGTTTAAGTGTATATGCTACACCTTCTGACCTGAACTGTGTTTTCATATTTCCTACAGGAAATAAATGTGTTAGTCCAAGAGTGAGCGACGCCTCATTCTTAAAAGTATAACACAACCAACACTATAGAATTAGAATGCATGCTGCACGCAGCTTTCTGTCTCTCCTCTGCACGTTCACAAGCACTGAACTTTGATTTACCCACAGCAATAAGCTGAGGTGGTCAGATTATTTCTGGTGTTTTTGGGCAAAAATAATAATCTTTCATCATATTGTAATTCAGATGTTCTGCGACAAAACTACACTTCTGCACATGCTCTTGGATCTTTTTTCATTGTTTAGAAAACCGAGCCTGTGACTTGAGACCTTTGGGCAATCACAGGTTGTTTCAGAGAGTGGGAGAGTTCCTATTGGCTACAAAATGCAGATGCATGTGCATGTCACTTCCATAAAAGTCAGTTCCGCTAACTTTGGCTAAAGGTTCACAGCTGCAGCTAATTCAAACCTAAACTATTAGATAACCAGATCTGTACTGTTCATCCACCTACAGTGCAGTACACAGAGGGATATAACTGTGTAAAAATGTTGTCCACTTGATTGTCCAGGAGGCTGAATACAGTGGTGAGAGCTGCACAGCTGGAGTTAGCCTTTAGCCAAGCAGCGCGGCTCATGTTTTTTCTTTTTTTTCCCCTCACACAGCTTTTTTCAGAGCAGAGGCAGAGGTCGCAGCACTGCCGCTGCCATCTGAACGAGGAGAAACAGGAGGCCGTGTGAGAGGAAACGTAAACATTATGGATGAGCCAGTATTCATAGCAGGTGGGCTAAAGGCTAACCCCAACTGTGCAGCTTTTCAGTGAGAGCGGCTTCATGATTGTGTGGAAACCATTTCCTATTGGCAAAGCTTACAAGAAATGCATAGAAATTGTTACTAATAGTTAGCCTTCTGCTAACCGTACCCATAGGCTCACGGCTGCAGGTAATTGTAGTTTGTGTTTAGGTGGAGCCTCGAATCACTGTCTGTCACCTCAAAGAGCTTTACAGGCCCACGAGTTTACAAAAAACAGGAACCCTCAGAGAAATGTTGCTTTATAACAGCAACATCGTGAAAGAATGGCTCCTCGTTCAGGTTACTGCGTGAAACTGTGTGAAACTGTGTGAAACTGTGTGAAACGTGTGGTGAGACGGGCTCAGGACAGAGAGGGGAGAGGGAAAGCAGCAGGACGAGGTCTCACTCTACTTCAAATTCTGGCACTATTGCCTTTTACCTACTACAGTTTTAACATGCATTTTTAATATTTAACTGTTTGTTCTTTTGGACCAGCCGTCTTCAACAGGTCTGGACCTGCAACTCGGTATCATGTAATTGGTTTTAGTTTATGAGTTAGATATTTAATTTCATATCAGGCTACAACATAATCTGATCTAATATGTTGTTATTTTCAGGCTATTAGTTGTAATTGTGTAGTGAAAAGTATTTCAGTGCCCAAGCCCTTCAGGAACAACGAAGCTGGAGCCTGTGCTCTGTTCATTCATGCAGGGTCCTTAATAACTGTTTATTTAGATGCTATGTGAAAATAAATTGTGGCTTTTGGCTTGGAGCTGTGACGTTCAGCCTACAATACAGCTACTGTTTTTTTCATTAAAGTTTGCTTTGTTGCTTTGTTTGTGCGGTGGGAGAGCGAGAGGCAGAGCATGCAAACGGTTGTCTCAGGCCCAAAAAATAGGCTATTAAACTAAGAACACAAAATCTGTGCGCATGAACTATTAAATTGAAAAAATAAATGCATTTTATATTTCTCCATGGCAACTCCTGGGCTTTGTATATATTTGATCAGAAATCAGATTTAATATGTGGCCTGTTTGTAGTTAACAGGAAAGGAACAATGAGACAAAAAGTCCAAAGACTCACTTAAGTCCAACAGAGGATGTAGTGATCACTGTGCCACTGTGTAATTATAATTTGTCCTACATAGGGTACCTATGTTCCTCGGGTCCTATGTTCCCCAGTCACATACAAAGCGGGGAACATAGGACCCCTTTTTAAGAATAGGGTCCGATGTCCCTGACCCTAACCCTAACAAAAGGGTGAATTAAATTAGCAAAGGCATAGGCTTATATGACCGGGGAACATAGGACCCATGCATGACCTCCCGGTAGGTATCACTAAAAATCAGATTCTCAGGAATATCCACAGTTAATGGCAGTTAATGAACAGTAGCAATTAGTAATCTAATTCTGATTCATTCTGTCCTACGAAATATAATTTGAACATTTTTAGCCGCTCTAGTGGAGGTGCTCTTTTAATAATGATGTAATTATACAGCACCTAGGTCAGGACCAATAAAACATACTAAAACATACAAAGTCAATGCAAAGGCGTGAATATGCGTTGGGTGGCGCATAGAGTGTGAGAACAATTTCAGCGAGTATTTCAACTTGAGCAAGAAGTTCATGCTAAGTGTTTTGTGAATCCTATCAGTGTTTAGCTTCTCCTGATGTCCTGGCGTCATTGAATGGGAAATTCCTGTAGCCGTCTGTGGGCACCGAGAGGTCTGTATTAGGCTACCTCATATTTGTACAGCAACCACAAAAGTAAGTGAGGAAGATGAACAACCTGGTAAGTTCTGGAAATGATCGGACTTTTGTTAAAATAAAATATTTGCATAGCCTTAAAGATTCAAACTACATTCAGAAAAAAAAAAGGTTTGTTGTTTGCTTGCCATCTTGCGGAAAAACCCAACAAAGTAGGAATTCAGACCTTTTACAAATGATGACTTGATGCAGTCATTTTAGCATACCTTGTATCCTTTTATTCGCATTGAAATTGGCGTTGATTACAAATCCAGACAAAACAGCCTCCTGTTTTCTGATGTACTTGGGACTTCCAAAACAGCTACAAAGCAGCAATAGCAGTTATTTCAGCCATTGTTGATGAAGGAAGGCAACGTTTGTGCCTACAGCTCTGCACCAGCAAGAGTAACGCAAGTAAACAGAAAACACTTTTGCACCCTTATTTCAGGAAATAACAGATGTTTTATCACAGTTGCTCCCCAGATTGGTTATCGTGTGGTGGTAGGCTCAAACTCTTTTTTTGTTTTATATTGTTACATAGTTGTGTATTTATTGAATTTTTTCAAACTTTTAAATTGCATTTTATCTCTCGTTTATTTCAATCATGATTTACCTTTACAAGGCACTGTGTAACTTTACATGCGAGCATGCTGAATAAATGTTTATTATTGATATTATTATTATACTGTACCCATTATATGTATAATTACTTAGGGTTAACTCAAGGTTTGTTGTGTTGTCCTGTGGTTTCTTTCCTGGACCCACCAGTGGAGCTGTGGCTCACACAGGGCAAAAATATCTGAGCAGCTAAATCAGTCCTAATGGACACAACAATTCCCTCAATTTCTGTGTAATATGGTTTTAATATGCAATGTCCAGCAACAATATCATTTGGAAGAGATTATTGGTGTGATTAAAAAATGCTCAAAGTAGGCGTTTGCTGCATGTGCTAAAGTGGAAATGGGATGCCCCCAGGTTAGCAGAGTAACTGTGGTTTAAATGAAGGTATATATGGTGTCATGTGTTTTAATTGTCCCTACTGGAAGAGCGAGGGCAGAACATATGCAACACTGATCTGACCATCTGCTGGACCTACGACTACCACACACACACAGGGAGGGTGCATTCCCAGGTTATCATAGGTGCAACAGATTGTGTTTGTTCAGGTTGGGTCAGACTACTAATTTGTCAATTGTACCATATTGTGCAATGGGAGTGCAGCCTAACATATTGACCCCTAAGGGGTTTTAGTCAGTGAGTGACAGAGACATGCAGGGTAAACACACAACCACAAACACACACACACACACACACACACGCACACACACACACACGCACACGCACACGCACACATACACACACAAACACACACGCACACACACACACACACACACACACACACACACACACTGAACTGGGCCATGACACCACAGCCATGATTGTATTTTGGTGGATTGATAACATAATGATCATTATCAGCAGAGTAATATGTCAACTGGGGCCTATGAAGAAATGTGAATGGATATGAATATGACTACATTATGAGCAATCAACTGCGTTTACAGTGAGGTAATGATATCACAGACTCTTGTCATAGTGATAATAGTGCAGTACCTCATCAGCTGTTTACTAACTGAGAAATACATGTCAAGAAGAAGTCACTGTTGGAGAAGTCACTAGAAATTGTCATTTATTTGCCTCCTAAAATTAAATCATAATACTTTATTTGATCCTCTGAGGAAGATATTACTCATTGATTGATGATTGATTGATGATTGATTGATTGTCCTTGTTGTGCTGCCTTTTAAAACATACAACAACCTAATCCGTCACTGATATGTTCAGAATTTGTCTTAAAGATACTGTTGTATCATAGGAAATGTGGGATCCAGCCTTTTTTGGGAAGATCCTAGATCATACCCAAAAGACATGCTGATGTAGACACAACAGAGGGGACTCTCCTTCATGCTTTGTGTCAATGCTCTACCGTAATGTAAAATAATAATGAATTACATGGAAGAGGGTCTAGGGATCCAAGTTCATTGTCAGATTTTTCCTACTATGCCCTCGCTTACCTAATTTCTAGTTATTTTTTGTTGTTTGCATAAAAGGGGGGGGCTAATGAATTGTAATGTAAGTGTATTATAGAACTAGAGAGCATCTTGTGATGGGATCCCACCAGGTCAATTGCGTCTTCCCTGCTTCCTACCCTTTTACTTTTGCTGCCCTTGCTGGGACCACACAGACCCTTGAAATCTGCCTTCACTTTGATCTCTACTACCAACCTGTACAGTTTCATGACCTCATCTTCTACAGTTATTGGGTCAGAAGTGTAAAGTAAGGTGTGCAAAGGCCGACTCCGGCCCCATAGCTCTTATTACACCCATTTTTGAACCCATCATTTGGATCGCAACTACACACCTGTAATGTGTCCTGGCTGTATCTTGCACGGTTGAAACACTATCACAGTGACAAATCTCTCCACAGAGACAGACAGACATAAAAACACCTATCAAGTAATCATGTGTTTACGACAGCCTAATATTTGTAACAGAGGAGAAAATGCTTCTTTTTAGCCTAGCCAATTGCTGGAAATGCCTTTTGCTCTGCAAAGTTCAGTGTATGCTAAGCCCTGTTGGCAAACACATGCTGACCAGTAAGTCATCAAGTGTATCACCACCATAAGTGATGAGTTAGATGAGTGATGAGTTAGAGTAATTTCAGCAGCTAGCTGCATTAATGAGCATTAATGAGTGCCACCTGGAAACAAGATTTAAAACTGGAGCACTATTTCTGCTCTTTTAGCTGACTTCAACAAATCCTAGAGGCCACTATGGGCAAAATGTCTTTGCTTGAAGAGTCAACGAGACGCTGTCAGTTCAGACATGTCGATAATAACAAAGCCCCCACCACAGGGACTTCCTGGTCGACCCAATATGGAAGTGCCAAAAATTGCACAATAGAGATATTTCTCATCAACCCACATGTTAAACAGGGCATTTTCACAGCATAATTAAACCTATTTCAGGCCTGGTGCAAAGAAAGCCTTCTAGTCTGATTGTTTAGGTCATATCTCCATGACAACACTGCGGGGGGTGAATTTTGTTGTACCAGGCTATTTTTAATTTACTGGAGGTTAAAGTTTATGATTAATTAGGGGTCGGGCCTCTTGAGTGACAGCTAGCCGCTGGCCCTCACTTCTACGTCAGCCAGATGGACATATTTCCCTCCCCCCAACATCAAATCAATCTGGAAACGAGGCCGAGTCAAAGTCTGACAAGTTGGCAACTCTTGTAGGAAAGTACGATTGAATCAAGTTGAGAGAATGGACCCCGATGGGTATGCTACATCCATTTTTTATACAGTCTATGGTAATAACAACAGGATAGAGAGGACTGAGTACAGTAAAACATTTTAGACAGCAGAAATTACTGCTAGTATTTTTTAGAAAAGATACTTCAAGTCAAAAGTATTTACAAGTGATGTAGTGGATGTGGATCTTTAACAAATGTCATGGTGATCCATCCAACAGCTGTCGAGACATTTCACTCTGAACCAACCAATCAACCAGTCAACTGACAATGTCATTTCCACGGACATGCCACATTAATAATTCTGGTATTTCTTAGCAGGCTGGAAAAGGTGTGAAGCAGTGTTAAGCCGACAGAACATTGAAGCTCCAATGACACCAAGGTCGGATGATTAGGATGATCACTCACAAATGTATAGTACACAATGGTTGAATGCATTGATTAGACAAACACTGACATATGATCCATGCATCATTTTTGATTAAAGGCCATTACTGCTCAGTTTGTATGGTGCGTCTGAGGGGACAACAAGCTGAGCTGCTGTACATTGGTCCACTGACCTGAGGATTCAACCCTGAACCCTGGCATCCTTTCCGTTCTGGCAGATAAGAAGAGGCAGCTGTAGCCCTCAGCCTGTCTGCATTAATGGTACATCTCCTGCACCCTACACTCACCATTACTAATTAATCCAAATCATGTTCCACAGTGCCCAAGTGCTTAGGCGCCTTGCCCCCCCTAACCAGCCATCCTTAATGGGGGAGAGAAGAGGCAGCCCCTTCCTGAATAAAACATCCTAATAATTCAACTTAAGCATTTAGCCAATGCATTATGCATTAGAGTGAAATCAGTCCAGAGGGCAACGGAATCAGGATGTTGACAGTGTGTCTTGCATGTTTCTTTGTGAGTCTCAGTGTGTTCACGCTGATTTATTAATCAGGAATATTTCATGACAGAGTGAGGCAGCGTGGAGCTGAGGAGCAGCAGGGAGGAAACACAACAGTAAGGGCCTGTTTTGCTGTTATATGCCAGTATATTTAATTTTCCCACAGGTAAAAGACAACTTGATTTCATGAAGAGATGTTTCCTTCACAGCTACAAGGGTAGATGGACAGCAAGAATCAAATTACAGTAAGTAAGAGGAAGAAACAAATGTGCTACAAGCTGGATGCATTAATCCTTGGCCACAAACCATAACATTTTTTGATGTTTTTACAGCAAAAAAGAACATGCATTATTGTTGATATTTCAGTAGGAATGGGACTGTGCAGGTGCATGAACATGTGCTGTAATGCTTAGAATAGATTTTTTGGGTAAAGAGAGTTGTCCCTCCCCTGCTGGTGGACCACCATGAGCAAATACAGTGGTTAAAGGTCCTACACTGTATACAAAGTTGGAAGGGTAATGATATAGAACTATGTCAGATTTCTTGATTCAAGCCATCCGTTTTATAACACTTAAAGTGAAATTCCAGCGTAAAATCATCCCAGGGTCATTTTCGGCAAATATACTCATCAAATAAGCCGTCAAGACAGTTTTTTTGGTGTAACAACTATTAACGGGGAAATCCTGGTGAGTTGCTAACAGCAGACTCTGATTAGCAAACACTGATTAGCTCCGGGCATTAGGGTGAACGCATTCAAACGACTTTTTTAACCAGTGATACTGCTCAAAATAACACCAAACCTTTGCAGTAGCAGAGAAGAGTCCTTACACATAAAAAAGCACCAACAACGTTGTGGCAGTGGGGTGTGGTTAAGGTGTCGACTGCTGGAAGGAGGGAGGAGTGGCTCGGCCGGTGATCAGACAGCTGGACAGAATCAGGTAATCAGTCAGCTATATAAGCACGGTTGTAACCTGGTTCTGTCTCTTGCAGTAGACTGGGTCCTATGGGAGGACCAGAGCGGGGACCAAATAAAGAGGCAGCAGACACCGGACCACGGCCGTCAGAGGGACGGCCACTCGTCCGTACGGCGTTAAAGACGTGGAGTCACGTTTGGGGGGGAGAGAAGAAGCGGGAAATAAACGGTTAACCGCTGACAACGCTGTGTCTCTCATTTTCCGTCTGTCCTGTGAGCAGGGAGGCTCACAAACGTTGTTAGAGAACCCAGAGTTTTGAAAGACTGGCCCCGGTAACAGCCAAAGTCCATTCAAGTGGATAACCAAATAGAATACAAAAGGAAGGAGCCCATTCATGATTTATTTAGGAATTGGTCGTCTTCCAATATAACAACAATTTGAAACAGACAACCCCCCCCCCCCCCCCCCCCCCCCCCAGCGTGACATTTCGGTGTTGCAGGGAAATTCACTGTCTGGGACTTTTCCAAACCTTTTACATCTATTATTAACTTATATTTCACCAAACTGCCACGAACCACAAACTTTATGTGTTTTGCTGTAATAAATGATCAAAGGGCTCCTTCCTTTTGGATTGACTTTGGTAATTGACTTTAACCGACTTTACTATGAGATGAGCTGGTACAGGGGCTTTAAAACACTCTTTTAATAAACTCTGGGTTCACTAACTACGTTGTTGGTGCTTTGTTTTCTGTGTAGGGACTCTTCTCATGCTGCTGCAGAGGTTTGCTGTTATTTTGAGCAGTATTAGTGGTTAAAAAAGACGTTTTAGTTTTCTCGGTTAATAGTTCACACACAAAAAAATGTCTCGATGGCTTATGTCATGTATGTAATTGCTGAAAAAACCATGGGATGATTTTACGTCGGAATTACACTTTAATACACTATTAGCACAATAAAAGCTGATGTCGAGATGACCACATCTTTCAAAACTAACATTACTTAGAATGTTGGACCTTAGTTGATTTGACTATGACTTATGTTTTCCAACCACAACTCAGTGTGTGTGTTTGTGTGTCTCCTGCTGTCACAGCCTGGTCACACATCCACATTCTAATGCCATCTGGTAGTAACCACACCTCTTGGGATCTCGGCAGCACCACCCTCACCACTCATACACTACTCCATCCATTTTCCCATCCACCCATCTACTCACCCATCCATGCCAATATCCCCCTGTCCCCTCTGGTCCCCTGTTCCAGATATATGTGGTGTGGCCATTATCAACATGTTTTTGTCAGAGCAGTGCATCTGAATGGGTCCCAGTGGAACTTTGGCATGATAAAAGGCTTTGAAAACCTCCGTGGTACATCTGTCTCCAATTTTCTAGACTTACAGTTGCTGCGTTTCAGGAGCGTGGTGAGAAGGAAAGAGAATTAGGAGAAAAGAGGGTCTACTTATTGGAATACATCTAATACACAGCCACCATGGGAGTTGGTTCATGTTTGTGGATGTTGTGATTATATGCAGTGTTGGGGAGTAACTAGTTACATTTAAGGCCGTTACGTAATTTAATTACAAAATAAACATGATTGTAATCACTTACATTACTGGAGAAAACTTGTAATGAAGAGGACTTTGTTCCCCGGAGCTTGAGATGGGCTAATATGGGACAATGCACTTTAACCGGGATACATGTACTTTAATAACTGCACAGGGACTTTTGTAAAGCAGTTGCACTTTATTGGATTTGCACAGTTTGCACATAGCATATTTTTACACTTAAATATACGGTTGTTTCAAATTTATTGATTGTTGATATATTTATTCTCCTTTTAAATCTTATATGTGCTGGTAGGTTCTGTGATGGCCACATGGTTCCACCTGCAAAAGAGGGACATGAGATTTATTGTCCATTTGTGTGGTAAATGAAAGCTAAGATGACATGATGTGACTAACCTAATATATGTTGTGCAATAGTGTGTGTGTGTGTGTGCGTTTGTGTGTGCCTGTGTGTGTGTGTGTGTGTGTGTGTGTGTGTGTGTGTGTGTGTGTGTGTGTGTGTGTGTGTGTGTGTGTGTTTGTGTGTTAGTACATTTGTAATGTATATATTATTGGGGATGAGGTTTTGTTGCAAATAAATGTGTGTATATAGAAGGAACATTATGGGGATAACATTAAAACAAATTAAGTGTTTGTCAAAAGGAGAGCAATGGGCTATACTATACTTATACTACTAGTTAGACACCCTATATAAGGCAACATTTTGTAATCAGTGGGTGGTTGCTTCATGATGAGGAGAGCGTTTGCCAGGTTGCTAAAGATGAAACAATAAAAGACTCGTCTGTGACACTCTACAATCCTGTCTTGGTATTCTTTTGCTGTACTATCCAGCTGTAATTGTGGTCTTCCCTAACAAAACGGTATCATTAAATTACAGTTACTTATTATTCATGATTACAATTTTAGTTGTATCTGAACAATTTCTGCAAAAGCCTAAGGATATTATTAATTTTTGTTGCCTCACATGGTTTTCTTGAGCACTAGTCTCGTCTTTTTCTGTTTCCCTCCACAAACAAATGTTTGATGCTGTTCTGATGCTTCTGATCAGTTCTCCTGTCATGTTTAAAATGACAGCACCAGTGCCACTCGTTTGCCATTTCATTTTTTTCTGGAGCATAGTCTGAGCAGTGACACAGTTGCGACAATATCGGTTATAAATGCATTCCAGTGCTGGAAGTATCAAAGACATTATGTGCAGATATCAGATATGGGCACAACTATAATTGTGTAATATAAAGAATGTTTTCTTGCTGTATTGAAGACGTAATTTAGCCCTGTATTTTGCTTGGTGGATATGCAGGAGTTGTTTAGGCTTAATGGAATTTATAACAGCTGTGTTGAGTACTGCTGGAAGCTTAACACTGTCAGTAATTCAAAGGAAAGAACATTCAAAGGATGAAGTAGGAAGTAAGTTTTATATATTTAATCAAAACGTAATCAAATGTAATTAGTTAATTAGTAATTTAAATCGTTACACTAATATTACATTTTCAAGAAGTTAACTTGTAATTGTAACCAAAAACATTTAGAATGTAATCTTCCCAACACTGATTATATGTAAACATACCCATGTGTTTGTATGTACTTTATGAATTTCTAGTTCTAGTGCAAAATGTGAATGTAATGTTTCTTAAAGATACTTCCCCTAGTTGCATCTACAAGGCTTGCCTATATCCTCTACCTGCCTTCCACTTGTTGTTTTAGACTCTTTTCTTTTTCCACCACATATCGATAGTTGCTAATCACGTCTTGATCTACTTCTCTAGTTTTAGCTGTGTTGACCGTCACGAGTGATCATGGGAGTTGTGGTGTCATTGTATCACTTTTCCAACAGTTTATTAATTCAGATGACCTTTGAGAAGACTGCAATTCAATTCAACCAGCCAAAGATGCAACTGTGTTACCGGCCGCAGCTGAAATTCACCCCTTTTGGTGGGTGGGCGGGTGTTAATGTCAAGCCCTGGGTTCACTCATCAAACCAACTACGGCATCCCTGCAGAGCAAAGCAAATTGTGTCTACATAAAATAGAAACAGATTGAACAAACAAGTAACCGAACCAAGTTCATCCTGTTTATTTAAGCAATAAATTAAACATAATATCAGACCAAAGAATGGCTCTTTAATAATAATGATGCAGTAAATTGTGTTATTGGAATTGTTGTGGGAATTTTGGATATTTGTAATTGATAATCATAGTTTTGTCAGGTCAGGCACAGTTCAGTGTCTCCTCTGTCTCACATTCTTAATGGATAATGCAAATAACTAACTCATGATGATATATTGGCATATTTGTGCATCTGTACCCTGTGTTAGAGACCTTGTGATGAGCGAGGTTCAGAATGTTCAGAATTGTAATGTCTAAGGCATGTTTTTGTTTGGTCTAAAGACGTCACCCAACCAAGGCTATTGGCGTCCTGTCCCTCTCCCTAAAAGACTGTGCGAGATTTGGCAAATCGTCATTCCCTGCTAGACTCTAACTTGTGAGGATGTGGGGATGAACGTATTTTTGTCTGCAGAAGAAAATGCTTTGGCAAAATAAACCACGGAGAAAAAGCTGATCCTGTTTGTTGATCTTTATTGAAGAATCCATTTCCACAACAGAATATTAATAATAATAATTGGAATAATGTTACTGGGTGTACATAACTGGGTGTTATTACACATATTATACTTATTATTCAGTAAATAAAGTATCTGCAGCTACTGTGAGGACAGTGCTGTGTCCTTTTTTAACGGAGAATATAGATTCTTTTCACTTTCTTTCACTTTTTTTTCTCAGACAGCTGTTACCATGTTTATGCTGTGGAATGTTTGATTATCTGCTTGAAACCCATTCAAAACACTGTAGAGAATTTTACACTATTTATACTGTCATCTGTCAATTCCTTAATAAAGTTTGACTGTGAACCAGAGAAATGCGGTTTTGCATCCAGTAGTAGAGGATTGTGTGTCAGCTAGTGATGGAGCTGTCAGGTCACAGTGGCCATCCTGATGCTTGTTGTTGGTGCAGTCTGCTAGGTCCAGCGACACTTCATAAGGACCAAACATCAAGTCACTCAGATGACCTGTAAAACATGCCAGATCCAGTGTTAGATTATACTGTCTTCTTTCAAGGTGATTACAGTAAGACAGGAGGGAAGTTTCTAGTTTACAACATGCTTATGAATGTTTAGTTGTGGCAACAGTTACAAAGAGAGTAAAACAGTCATAATTCAGTTTAATCAAGTATGAAGGAAATCACAGAATGGACTCAGTGAGACGACATGACTGCAGCAGGTGAGCCTGAGGTTTTTTTTCCTTATAAAAATACTTCTGAAACCATCTCAATACAATTGTTTTTCTAAATGGTGCTCAAATAATACAAAAAGTTCACATTTAAAACCAAAACAAAAAAACATCTTCACTCCATTGCCCTTCAGAAACATCATCAGGTGCTCCTCAGAATAATCCACAGATATAGTTATTGATTAATGAGGTTTCATTGAAAAATATTTTCTACATACTCAGGACATAGGCTCTGAAGCTAGTTAGGTTGACAGCTTTCCAGCTAAAATCTGACACATTTAATAGCGACAGTCCTAATTGGAAACATTTATTAATTTAAAATCTTTTTTTTTTAATTCATAGTCGGCAACATGTTTTTGATCATATTCACTGAAGCCGACACTATGCTTCGATAGAACAACATAAATCATCCGGCTGTAGAAAAAAAACTTGTGAGATCCCGAGAACTCCCTATCCACAGGCTATGAGGAAGGCGAGTTTGCCGGCGGGTCCACTGTCTCCTCCTCAGACAGGGAGTCCTCCCACCGGGTCGGGGCAGTGGAAGGGCCAGCAGCAGGTGTCCTATGGCGACGGCCCCTGACGATGTTGCTGAGGGAGGGCTGGTCCGGATGTTGCTGGTGGAAGTCTCAGATGAGACCCCGGTCCAAAATGTGTCGAGCAGGAACCCAGGATCTTTCCTCCAGACTGTAGGTCTCCCAGTCGACGAGGTCCTGGCAGCCCCTTCCACATCTGCGAGAAAGCGACAGCGGCGGATGAAGGCTTGGACCGAAGGGCAAGAGACTTCCCCTTCCAGGGCCAGGAAGAGAGGAGGCTGGTAACCGTAAGCACACTGGAAAGGAGAAAAATCGGTGGCGGAGCTGGTCAGGGTGTTGTGGGCATATTCCACCCACAACAGATGCTTGGACCAAGAGGATGGGTTCTGGGACACCATACACCAGAGGGCCGTCTCCATTTCTTGGTTCATTCTCTCAGTCTGGCCATTAGATTGAGGGTGGTACCCGGATGTTAAACTGGCGGTGGCTCCCAAGAGGCTGCAGAACTCCCGCCAGAACACTGAGAAAAACTGGGGCCCTCTGTCCGAGACCACGTCCACAGGAATCCCATGAAGGCGAAAGACATGGTTGAGGAGCAGCTGGGCTGTCTCTTGAGCTGACGGGAGCTTAGACAAGGACACAAAGTGGGCCCTCTTAAAGAAGCGGTCCACAATGGTAAGAATGGCCGTCTTCCCGTCCGATGGTGGCAGGCCCGTCACAAAGTCCACTGAAATGTGGGACCAGGGGCGATGTGGCACCGGGAGAGGCTGCAGGAGGCCGGATGGGGGTTGTTGCGATGGTTTGTTCTGGTTGCAGGTCTGGCAGGCTCTGACATACTCCCTCCTGTAACGTGGGCCACCAGAAACGTAGGTCAACCTTGAACCATGGGCCCACTAGAGTACATCCGACCTGAGAGTTGCAGGCACAAAAAAGCAACCAGTTGAGCAGGCACTATGACCAGGCTGACCCACTGTGGCAGCTTTCACTCTCTCCTCAATTTCCCAAGTCAGGGATGCCACAACACACGGGGACAGAAGGATGGTGTCTGAAGAACTAGCATCATCATCCTCCCTCTGGAACTGATGTGACAGAGCGTCAGGTTTGACATTGCGTCTTGGAGGATGTCAGGGCTGTGAGAGGGGCAGCGATGGAGCTATAGTTGCGGATGAAACGCCTGTAAAAATCGGCAAAGCCCAGGAACTGCTGCAACTTCCTACGGGTTTCAGGGACTGGCCAACCCATCACTGCATCCACCTTGGCAGGATCCATCTCCAGGTGACCCTGGGCCACAATGTAACCCTGAAATGACACGGACTGTGCGTGAAACTCACACTTTTCGGCCTACACGAAAAGAGAGTTCTCCAGCAGGCGTTGGAGGACCGTCTGGACGTGATGGATATGGTCTTCACGGGACTTGGAGAAAATGAGGATGACGTCTTAATAGACAAAAACATACTTGTCAATCATGTCTCTGAGGATGTTGTTGACCAAGGCCTGAAAGACTGCCGGGGCATTGGTGAGGCCGAATGGCATCACCAAATATTCATAATGTCCGGTGGGTGTGTTAAAAGCAGTCTTCCATTCATCCCCCTCTCTGATGCAGACAAGGTGGTAGGCATTACGGAGGTCGAGCTTGGTGAAGATCATGGCCCCTTGAAGTGACTCAAAGGTTGAGGAGATGAGGGGAAGGGGGTACCGGTTCTTTATGGTGATGTCATTGAGTCCCCGGTAATCAATGCAGGGGCGCAGGGTCTTGTCCTTCTCCACAAAGAAGAATCAAGCCCCAGCAGGAGACGATGAAGGCCGGATAATACCGGCAGCCAGGGAGTCCTTTATGTAGGACTAGACAGGGAGTACAGACGACCCTTGGGAGGTGAAGTGCCATGCATCAGGTCAATGGAGCAGTCATACGGCCGATGAGGGGGCAATGAAGTCGCCTTAGCCTTACTGAACACCTCCCGGAAGTCATGGTACTCGGCCGGAACTTTGGACAAGACAAGACAGGAACTGGGGTGCGTTGTCTGCTTGGGTAAGGAGGCCTCTTTAAGGCAGACCTGGTGACAGGAGTTCCTCCAACCGAGGATGGCCCCTGTGGCCCAGTCAATGTGGGGGCTGTGTCGACGGAGCCAGGGGTAGCCTAGGATCAGTGGAATGTTGGAGGATGACAGGAGGTGAAACCGGATGGTCTCATGGTGGTTACCGGAGAGCAGCATGTGGACAGGAGAAGTCTGATGAGTGACAGTCCCCAGAAGATGGCCATCAAGGGCTTTTAGCAAGGATTGGGGTGTCAAGCGGAGCCCTCTCTAGTCCTAATTGTAGGGCCAAGCTCTCAGACAAAATGTTGGCATCCGCACCAGAGTCTATAAAAGTGGCCAGGGTGTGTGCACCACCAGGAAGGAGGAGCTTGACTTGGAACAGGGGACGTAAGCTTGAGGAGAAAGACTTTGCTGCCCTGTGACTCACCAGGACTTCCTCACTCACTGGTGAGCCCTGTCTTTTAACGGACAGCGAGAGATAAAATGTCTAGCTTGACAGCAGTATATGCTGCTACAGGTTCCCCTTACGGCGGCACTCTCGTTCTTCAGGTGTAAGCATGGGCTCAGGCTCTACCCCATTATCCATGACCGGTGAAGAGGAAACGAAAGCAGATGAAGAACCTGGCCAGCGGGCTGGGTCAAGACAACCAGGGGCTTTCTGTCTCCTCTCCCTTCGCCGGGCCTGGATGCGGAGGTCCAGCCGGACAGTAAGCTCAATGAGTTCATCAGGTGTGGAAGGTAAAGGATAGGAAACCAATTCATCTTTAATGTAGTCTGCCAGACCATGCAGGAAAGCATGGCGCAGAGCCATAGTAATCCAGTCGCTCCGACGGGCCCTGGTCCGGAAGTCGATGGAGAAGTCAGCCACTGACTGGTTCCCTTTGGTGCAGGGAGAGCAGATCACGGGCAGCATCAGAACCGGAAGCCCCCAAGCTGAAGACCTAGCGTAGCTTGTCAGAGAAGGCCTGGAATGATGCACAGGCGGGAGTCCACCTCTCCCACTCTGCTGTTCCCCAGAGGAGGGGTCTGCTGGTCAGGTTGCTGATCACGTACGCCAACCTGGCTTCCTCGGTGACGAACGTGTATGGCTGCAGGCTGAAGAGTAAGGAGCAGGAGGTCAGGAATGGACCGCAGAGCTCAGGATTCCCATCATATCGCTCTGGGGTTCCCACTCGGGGCTGGGAGATAATCCTGGGCTGTTGCAGAGCTGGAGGTTCCGGTGTGGGGACTGGAACTGCAGGAGGAGGAGTGGACCTCAGCTGTTGCAACTGGGTGGAGAGGGCTACAAAGGATTTGGCGTTGGCCGCTGCAGCTCGTCTGGTGTGTGCAGCAGCCTCCTCCATTCTCTGCTCATGTTGCATGAGCGTGTTCTCAATCCTCTCAAACCGATTTGACTGAGTCAACTCGATCTGCCAGACTTGCCGAGATGAGGTTTGGAATGCACATACTCAGTTTGGAACAACTGATGTGGGTTTAACCACGATTCTTCTGCACGGCCACAACTGAAAATAAGAATGTATTCTTGATGAAGGTTAAATGAAAAATAAATTACCGTTCCTCATTCTGACTAGCAAGAAACCTATTTTGCCACCCCTCCTACACACACACACACACACACACACACACACACACACACACACACACACACACACACACACACACACACACACACACAAACACACACATCAATTAGGAGACTAAATTTTCATGTAAACAACTTGTATTTCAATCTGATTATTATCAAGATTAAGAGAATGGCTCAAGCTTTATGTCTTTATAAAGAAAATAAAATTGCAGCAGGCCCTTTTGCGCTCAAGGCCCCCTGGGCTAGATCCTGGGGCCTGCCTCTATCTTAAAGCTGCTCTGATTAATACATCTTTATTATCAGTGGATACCACTTGAGTTGGAACAATATATTTATAGTTAACGTTATAGTTATTGTTCTCGGTGAGGACGGCCCTTAAGGGTTTAGCCTGGGCATGTGAGGGTAGGTGTGAAGGCTGGAGGGAGTGAAAGTAACAGAAAGCCCTCACAATTGTAGAAATACAAACTTTATATGTGTGTGTGTGTGTGTGTGTGTGTGTGTGTGCGCAGGCGAAAGTGTGTTGGAAGTGACAGTCACAAAGAGCCTCCGTCAACCCACTGCAGTCAATTAGAGGCTCATAGCCCCCGGGGCGACACTCCCTGACTTCAGTTCACATCTCCACCTCCGCTCCCTCCTCACCTCCCTCCATTCCCCTCCAACTAAAACCTTTCTTCCTTTGGTTCTTTCATTTCTCTGCTGAGCACTGTGACAGCCGCCGGAGTCAGGGACTTTGATCCAAAGCGTCACCTGTCACTGCCATCGACTTGGTTTCTGTTGTTCTACCAGAATGAGGGAGGGAAGAAAGAGGTGGGAGGAGAGGGTGGAACGGAGAGGTAAGGGGGAGGCTGACATGTTGGGTGATGATAAATAACACGAAGAGGAGCACAGTGATACAGAGTGAAAGAATATGTGATTTGAGGTTACATTTACATTTTACATTGTAGACATTCAGCTGACGCTATTCTGTTGACTGACTTACAGTGAATGCAGCAGAAAAGTAGCTTCAACCACTCTGTCTACAAAACAGAACAATGTTAAGCTGTGGCGTCCTTACATTCGTGTCTTATTTTTAGGATTGTTTTGTGTAAAGCACATTGAGCTTATGTGGTACACTCAAAAATATCTTTTTTGTTTATTTTTGGAATGATTATTTACATTATTATTTAAAAGCACTTTATTTTAACTAGCTGTAAAGCGTAAAGGTGTAAGGATGCCACACAGGGCACAACTACTTAAGGGGTTCTTGTAGCTTTAGTTTTATTTGATGAACACAAATTGTTACCTTTATGACAGAGGGTGTGTGTACAAAAAAATAATTAAATAAAATGCAATAAAATAAAATACCATCAAATACGACAGCGGCCACGACTGCAAACAGAAAAAAACGGTTACACACATATTCTGTAACTCCACAGGTAGTTTCAAAAAGTCACTTAATGATTATACAAACACACTTACGTTTTCAACACACTTCACTTAGCGCCATGTGTTCCTTCCCGACAGATTTCACCAGTCTTAGCATTTGTTTAAAACAACATTTCTCACATGAAGTAGAACAGTTTTTCATCGGTGACTCACGCCCAAAATTCGCAGATATATCAACAGGTACCTTTATATAAGGCTTTTATACAGCGATATTTAACAGAATATGTCAGTGTTTCCCCTTCTTCACACAATGGCATCATATCACCCTCTTGCTGACTAAAATTGCTCCGTGGTCCACACGCAAACAAAACAAAGACCATAATGCACTTGGCGCAGCAACAAATTCCCAGGGCAAATGCTGCACTTTAGTGACCATATTTTAGCACTGACTGTGGCGAAACACTTAAAACCGCCTTCACAGTTTTTAACACATAGAAATGGCACTATCAAAATAAAACAACAAATAACATATGAAATAAACTTTACATTTCGCATGTATTTATGAACCTAGGTGGAAACTCAGGCATTTTTGGTATTGATATTGTATTGATATTGAGACCCAAAGTAATTAACTTCACATTAGCTGTGAGGAAAAAAGAAGAGGGAAACCAATGAGCTCAGGTGGTGTAACGCCCAGGGTTCAGGTGAGGTTTTTGGTTCATGACGTAATTCCTACTGACATTTCACCTGTTTTTAAGGTCTCTACACTGTGAGAAGAACAAAAAATAACTTTTTCCAAAAGCTAAAACCTAACACAAAGGTGATGAGCTTTGTTTTATTGATTTAAGTGTTCAGTATCATGTTTTTAGGGCGTGTAAGAGCTGCAGGGCACACCATGGCACCTTGAGCAAACAGTTTTCACATGTCTAGGGGTTTCTGAATGTCATATTAGTATAGTATTAATACAGTATGGTTGTGTACACTGTATAAGAACATTTTCAATGCAATGGCCCTGAACACTTGACAGCTGTGCTTATGAGGTTTGTGAACAAGCTAATTACATAAAATAACTTACGGCAGACTCACACTGTCCATTTGTACTTGCCCAAGCATGCTTCACGGCTAAAGTCTAGTTCCTTTGACCAGTGTACAAAAGATGCCACCGTTTTTTGGGTTTCGATATATTTGAGGTTCAATTTTTTTCAGGGGAGGAGTCAGAAATCTATTGGGCTCTGGGGGCATGCTCCGCCCGGGGAGAAAATCATCCTGTAGAGAATCCTATTTTGTGTCTTTCTGCCAACTGTCGTCATCATTCTGAAACAACACAACAAATGTTGAGGGTGACTTTTTATTTTCACTCTCAAGGTTTGCCTAAAAAGAGGCAAACATTCATTGATGTAAGAGCAGGGTAGGAATTTGGGGTGAACAGCAACACTAATCTTGCAGTCTTGGATATCCAACCAAGACTTCCTCTACCATGCGCTTCCAATTTGCAACTTGAGAACCGATAATGGAGTTGGAGTTGAGAGAGGGCATCTCTATATACACATATCTGCATATAAATGCAGATAAATAGTAACAGAAAATCGGATTAAAAGCTAAATTGTTGTCAGACACTAGTACATGGGTTACCACATGGACTTTTGAGGTGAATGACACAAAGTTGAAGGAATTTTAAAAACCTAAAAGATTGTTAACATTTCTAACCCCATGAACTGAAGGCTGGTGGGCACAAATGAGACACTGCAAAGGATTTACCTCATCATCACGGGCAGGTCTTGCCCCAAGTCTCATAGAGTCCAAAAGTAATTATGTTTTTCAAGCAGTCTGCAACAACTCATAAGGTTCGAAAGTTTACCACCAGGAACCTCCGCTTACCTGCTGAGAAAGTGGTACGAGGCATTTCCCAGTCTCTGATAAGTTCTGCAGGTACATGCCAATTCTCTTATTTGAGCCTTGCTTGAGCCAGAAATTGTTTCAGTCCAAAGGCGGTTCCAATCTCTTTTTTTTACTCTGAGGAGTGAGGGGGAATCTCTGCGGTGATATGAGCGGAAATACGAGACCAACCTTTACTGAAGTCTTTATTGGAAATCTGTTTGTGATTGGACACTGCAGCTGATAAGACTGATCTGAAACCACATCACAACATCAATGCAGTTTGATACCAAAGAGTAATTCTCCCAAGTTTTAGATTTGATTTCTTTATTGATTCACTACCCAGTTAACTATAGGTCTGATTAACAAAAGAACCAAGTTTTTAAAATAAATTTTCTCTTCCATGGTCTGTTATGTCTCTCTTAAATCTGTATCATGGGAAGGGCTGGGCAATACGGCCAAAATCTTTTATCCTACAAAAGGTCATTTCAAACCTTGATAATGATATATGTAATACAATATAGCATGTTTTCTGGTCATTTAATTCAGTCTTTATGAAATAACCATATGGTACAGCCTATATTTGTATACACGTGTGTGAATGAAATCCTTGCCAGACAGAAAGTACTGAATATTTTCTAATTTTATTGAGTACTAGTGCTAAATGAACATGACGTGCAAGGATTTTAAGGTTTTAATTCACACAGGACTTTGATGATATCTAACGTCATATCGCCTAGCCCTATTCATGGATAATATAATTTTAATTTAAATGAGGAAAGTGTGTTGTCATACAGCTATAATCACATCTTAATTGTCTATAATCATTTTCATTCAGCCATTTGAGGCTGAAACTATAGTTTGATGTCAGATATATTTTCACTAATTTCCACTTTCCCTGAACATTTGGGCCAATAAATCATTCAATCAGCGCTCTGTGCGCAGAATATGATATACTGTATAGAGAATTATAAAGGTTTTCAATCAATGTTTCGATGTTTGTCAAACTGTTAATCGTTAGGGGAAACATACAGAGATACTTGTTTGACCTTATTAAAACTGGACAGTGCATATGTGCAATAAAAACAATATTCCATAAAAAATTGCTACAGAGCTGTCATATACTGCAAACACTGCAGACCAGCTGTGTCACAGTTTATAAAATAAACAAATACACAAAAATAAAAATAAAAGGATAAGAGGATCCGTTTATAGGCCGGATTATACAGAACTTTAATAGAAGGAGAATTAAAGTGAAAATCCAGCGTACAATTATCCCAGAGTCTTTTTCGGCAAATACACTCATCAAATAAGGCATCGAGACATTTTCTTTCGTGCAACAACTATTAACAGAGATATCCTGGTCACTAACAGCCGAATGTGGCTAACACTGATACTTGCCAAAAAAGACCCTGGGATGATTTTACGCTGGAATTTCCCTTTAACAGCTGAACACAGGTGGTTTAGCATAGCCTACAGTGCAAAGACAGCACATAGACGGAAAGATGAGAAATGAGAGCTTTAGGTTAAATATTCCAGGCCTTGATTCTTGTGCATCATTACTTATGACCTGGTTGACTTTACTTTATGTATTATTGTGTCTTCATTTGAAAAGGTTGCTGTTGACCTTGAATATGGAAGGTCTCATTAACACATTCATCAGTAGTGGGAATTTGAATAAATGATGCAGAGCATCAAAACATTGAGAAACTTACTGTAAATTCTAGGAAAACCAACAGCTGTCAGCACTTAGGCTTCCCCTGATAATAATAGTTTTTACAAAGACACACATTTGTTTTCAAAAGGAAATATGAGACCAGGTTTTCCTACAACCAAAAATGGATGCAGAGATTTGTTTTCATGATTACACCAATTACAGCACACTGATCACATTACTGCCTCTGAGCTTCGTCACAGCTTTCAAGAGCTCAGCATATTGGATTATCACAGGTAATCCAGCTTGCATTATGCAATTATTTAAAGGCTTTTGTTTTTAAGTGAGGTACTGAATCCACTGTTGGAAAATATAATGCTTACAAAACAAATGCTGCAATGGCAGAAAAATCCTTTACTGTAAAGAAAAAGTGATTATCTTCTCTGAGGGATTTGCTCATAAAATTGATTACGTGGGTTGGATGGATTTATGTTGAAATACTATAATGATAAACAGCACATATACTATAAAACGACTACAGAAAAAAACCTAATTGGAAAAATCTGAATTAACTTATCGAACACAGCAGATGGATTGGCAGGCACATTCTTACAAATGTGTGTTGTGTGGGTGAAATGCTCAAACTCACAGAGCATTAAATTTAGGAAGAATCAAATGCCATTTGTCAGGGTGAAGTATAAGCAAACACATAAAATGGTGTACAACACAAGTTTTCTCTGAAGGACCATCAGAGGTACTGCTGTGGTATCTACAAGCATAATCTGCAGGCCTTATGGCCACTTTGACAGATTCTGTCCAATACATGGGCAACATGTCCCACTGATATAGCCACTCTCAAGGTGCTACGTCAGCCTGCTAAATCTCTGTTCTTCATGACTGAGAAAGATGTAGAATCTGACAGCATCCTTTCCACCTTGATCAGACTGAGCACATCGCCTAAAGCATTCTCGATGACTGCAAAACATTTCTACATCACTGTCGCTTTGCCACTGTGTACAACACCTGATGGGGGATTGCGTTCAGTATTAAAATGCCAAAGAAATACCTCAGAAAAACATATGATGTCAGACTGGCATGCTTAATGCCCATGGCTGCTTGGTCAAGACCCTTACACAGTTTGAATTCGACAGTTTGCTCTGCGAAGGCGAAGCCATGTCTGCTTCCTTGTGTGTCAAAACCATGGATGAATTGAGATCACTGAATAGTGTTACGACCCGGCTCATGGGGAAAGGGAAGCAACATAAACCAGAATGTTTTTGGTAAAATAGCAACTTATTTATTTGCAGAATAAAAAAAGAATAGGGAAAAGGGCATGTTGGATGCTGCTCAAATCAAAGAAATAAATATAACTTAAAGAGGTCTCTCCAAACTGAGAGATAACTATTAGCCACTTCCAAACAGAATTACCAAATTCAACAATAAACAGAAAATACAAAATAAGCAGCACCCTCTCAAACCTAGTGTCTCTAACATCAAAGTGCTACAGGTGTCATGTTGGTATCAGTAAACCCCACTAAAACCTTGCCCAATTTCCTTACCGCACTTCTAGAGATAACAAAGAAACTCAAAGAGCACTACACACACACAAACACACACCAGGCCAGTTGGTCAAAGAAAAAAGGGCCAAAATCAAAGTGAGGGCAACTATTTAAGCAGAGGGACGCTGGAAGGTGGTAGGTGGTTGGTGGAGATTGCCAGATGCCGCACCAATCAAATCCCCAGCAGAACCAGGAAGTAGGCAGGTCTCGTGCCAGCCAATCCTCAGCAAGGGATCCCACATCCTGCTTAGCATAGATGCACAACACAGATACACAGATACTGGAGGAGGCCGTAACAATAGTGTTCGAGGCGGAGCCCTGTTTATTCCTATTAAAGTCGCTCAGTGGCACATAAAGCCACAAAAGTTTAACTACTGCATTTGAAAAATACCTGGATGATCAACACTTATTCTGCTGTATGGCCCATAGAGCTAGCCCCGAGAGATCATCTTGATCTTGCATGCTCCATTGTATTTTACTCGCAGATCAGTATGGAAACGTGTGACGGAGAAAATGTAGAGATTCAACGTTGGTTTTGAGGTGGGTTTAAGTGTGAAGCAACGCATGCAAATCTGAATTGATCTAGACACATTTTCAGATAGCGGTAGCCCTAATTTTGTTAGCCGCTCGCTAACGTTTTTTTTTTCTCTTGGATCCTTCTGTTGGAATATGGTATTGATGTCCAAATGAAGCTTCATGAACCATTTTCATTATTTTCTGAGTCCACTAGTTAGAGCTCTCTGTTTAACAAAGGGTTGAAAACACACTAAATCACCATTCATTGAGCCCTTTTATTTAAAACAAAAGCTCCATCTAGTGGACTCAACAAATACAACTAATGCTTCATGAAGCTTCATTTGGACATTACTAGAATAAGTCCCAGGCACCTGAATTTGTGCCTTTTATCCGTAAATTTGTGTTACACAAACGGCAAATATCCTTTACAGACATGTTGTTTCCTTTTTGAGCTATGCCTCAATGCTGTTAATACGTCATATGCTTCATTGATCTGATTGGTTGATTTGGTGCGATAGACAGATGATTTATCCAATCAGCAACCAGTATTTTCGCCCTTTCCCAAAAGATCTCCAAACGAGAGTTCCCAGATGGATATTCTGATTCTGATTCTGATGCTGAGCAAATGACAATCATGTGACGATGTCAATCCATCTGGCAGAGTAAGGCTACCATAGAGCAGGCGCACTAGAAACTTCTACCACCAGAGATACTTAGAACTCCAGCTAACATAAATGGGAATTAGATTATTTAACCGTGCAGCTCTTCTAGACTTTCAAAATGTTATCTGCCCAATGGATCAAATTCTGATATTAACACAAGTCATTTTGCAGTGTTTGTAACAGGGATTTATAGATATCTCTTTCACCATATAAGTCTATGGGAAAAAGTATTTTTGGCCCCAATAGACCAAAGTGGCTCAATAGGCCACTATGTCAAATTGGTTTCAAAGTCTGGCACACTTCCTGGGGGCTTGGTCAAAACACATAGAAATGCAATGGTCAATGAATGCCACGATGAGAGCCAATGCGTCAAACAATCAATAATGGATTATCCCATCTCATCTCATCTTCAACCGCTTATCCGGGGTCTGGTCGTGGGGGCAGCAGCTTTAGCAGGGGACCCAGAACTTCCCCTTCCCGGGCCACATTAACCAGCTCTAACTGGGGGATCCTGAGGTGTTCCCAGGCCAGTGTGGAGATATAATCTCTCCACCTAGTCCTGGGTCTTCCCCGAGGCCTCCTCCCAGCTGGACGTGCCTGGTACACCTCCCTAGGAAGGCGGCCAGGGGGCATCCTTACTAGATGCCCGAACCACCAAGAAAAAATAAAGGTTAAACCTGCTATAAGAGATTTTTTGGTATGGATCATTTATGTAATTGAGTATTTTACTGAGTATTCCATCGATTAATTGAGTAACTGGATAAGAAATACTTTTGCTAAATTAAAAAGCAACAGTTAAATATATAGTAATAACAACAACAAACAACAATAGTAAATACTGTATATTATATATGATAATGAAATGGAGAGGTCTTAAGGAGTTGTTTCAATTGGGCAAGTTTTAATTGTTCTTTCATGTCCTCTAGTACTGGCCATGTATCATGCTGTCTGGAGGTGAAGACACATTATGGGACTACTCCCATAACGTGCCTGCCCAGAAGGCTCAGAGAAGGTAAACAGCTGGTCACCGATGTGAATTAAGTGTTCGCTACATCTGAACGATTTCGGCAAAGGTGTTTCCATATCCCATTTAATGCATCAACCCTATTTTGAAAAAGGCAAAACAACCTCAAGCAAGCATACAAACTTTTTAGTTAGTTAGAAAGAATGCAGGTTCTGCATTGGCTTCACCTTTTAAACCTGGAAGATACATCCATCTATTTCATCCATCTATTTCATACAGTCTATGTAAAGGACGGATGTCTAGGGGTTGTTGGAACCACCATACTACAAGTTCACACACATGCTCACACAAACAGTTGTGTGTCTCCTGCCCCCTTCCTTTCTTCCACACCCTCATCTCTCATTTGGAAACTCTTCGCTCTTTATCACCCCTGTCATGGCTACTCTTGCATACAAAAAAGTTAAAAAATCGTCAGAGTAGTTTCTGAGGAGGAGGTCTACGACTCACTAAATAAAAAGCACTCGCGGAGATGTTTCTTGTTTCAACAAAAAGGGTTTCGCATTTATTTACATAAACAGAAATATCCTCCGGTTGACTTCAAACCATAAGCAAATAAAAAACGTTAGCGGTTGATAAACTGTTTCACTCCTCACTCCTTCAACACAAAAAGCCGACCAGGAAACCAGCTGTTCTCTCTCCTTAATCATGGGAGGAGGATGGCCTGACTAGAAGGAGGAGCGCCATAAACAACAAAAACAATCATAATAAATAGTAGTTCATGTAGTCATCATCATTATCATTATTATATGCCATTACCATATACCATTTTTCTAAAAATTAATACAAAGAATTAATAGGCTCCAACATTCCGGCCCCTAATTGTTGGCTTTAGCAAAACAATTACATAAATAAGGTTCAAAAGGAGCCAAAATAAAGCAGTTACACAATAGAAAATAAATTATGCTACTTAAACTCAAAGTCCATTCAGTTACTTGATGATGACTTTCTGTCTTATCAAAGTTCATAATTATGTCAGAATATCTGAATCAGTCCATAGTGAAGGCTGGAAATTCACGGCCTCCCTCTATTCATACGGCTTCCTCCATTAGAAGACAGAGCTTATCTATTGGTCGTTGAATCACACTGCTTTTGGTTTTAACCAAAACGCTCCTCACGAAACGCTTGGAATCTGGAAATGTCTTTACAACACGGCCAGTAATCCATGAGTTCCTTGGTGCTGTGTTGTCAACAATAATGACCAGATCTCCAGGACTCAGGTTCCTTTTTATGCTGTTCCACTTGCTCCTTTCTTGCATGAGTGGAAGATACTCTTTTGTCCAACATCTCCAGAAGAGATCTGCAAGATACTGTGCTTGTCTCCATCTCTTCCTTGAATAATGATCCTTTTTTTCAAAAACCCCTGGTGGCATAGTTGTTTTCGCCTTCAGCTGAAGCAAATGGTTTGGGGTTAGTGGTTCCAGGTCATTGGGGTCACTTGACACTGTAGTTATTGGTTGGTCATTCAGGATGGCTTCTACCTCACACAGCGCTGTTGATAGGGTTTCATCGTCCAGTGTTTGCTGTTTTAGAACAGATGTAAGGATCTTTTTGACTAGTCTGATCAGTCTTTCCCAGACTCCGCCGTGGTGGGCTCCAAAAGGAGGGTTAAAAATCCACTTTGTTCCCTCTATTAGAAGGGTGTTTTGAATCTTCTGATGATTCAGCTCTTTCAAAGCTTCCTGTAGTTCCCTTTGGGCTCCAACAAAGTTTGTCCCACAGTCAGTCCTGATACTTAAGACTGATCCTCTTCTGCAGATGAATCTGCGAATAGCATTTATGCATGAATCTGTCGTTAGGAAGTTTGCCATTTCCAGGTGGATAGCTCGACTCACCAGGCAGGTGAAGATGACCCCCCACCGTTTTACCTGAGTGCGGCCCCTCTTCACTTCAATGGGACCAAAGTAGTCAATGTCAACATGACTAAAGGGAGGTAGGTCTGGATACAATCGATCCTCAGGAAGATCTGCCATTTTCTGTTCACCAGGTCTTGCCTGCATGCGCCTGCAAAATACACAGTTCCTGATGATTTTCCTGGCTAAGGAGTTTGCATGAGGAGTCAAAACCTTTGACCTAGCCTGGAAAGCATATGGCTTCTTCCTGAATGCCCAACTTGATGATGGATATGTTGTAGGATGAGGTTAGATATGTGAGCACCTTTAGGGAGAATAATTGGATTCTTCTGGTGCACTGGCATTGCACTTTTGTTTATTCTACCTCCTACTCTCAAGATGCCATTATCAAAAATTGGATCCAGTTTGCGGATGGTGCTTCTTGAACTGAGGGTTTTGCCGTGTTCCAGGCAAGTAAATTCATAGCTGAAGTAGCGTCTTTGTTCAAAACAAACGATTGCCCTCTCTGCCTCTTCCATATCCTCCACTGATAGGTTTTGTGTCCCGCGCTCATCTTTCAGTTTTCTCTTCGTCTCCGAAGACACGTGTGTCTGACCCTTTCTTATCTGACTTAGCAGTTGAAGTAGTTTTTTCACCTTCAGTATCCAGGCTACAGACCTCTGAAGTCGGTTACATGATGAGTGATACTTGATTAATGTGCCTATCGGATGTTGGTTTTCAATTCTCCCACTGTTAACTGTGACTTCCTTTTTCACCTCGGGGTCATTTGCTGATATTTCTCCTAGACCTTGCGTGATCTTTGGCCATGTATTTTTCTCTCTGCCCAGGTATTCGGGTCCTCTCAGCCATCTTGATCTCAAGTAAGATTCTACATGCAACCCTCGTGATGCATCATAGGCTGGATTGTCTCTTGAATTTCTGTATCTCCACTGGCTTGTGCGGGAGAGATCATGGATCACTGCAACTCTATTGGATACAAATGTATGAAATCTCCTTGTTTGATTGTGGATATATTTTAATACAGATGTACTATCTGTCCAGAAAGTTGAATCTGTGAGTGGTAAATCCAACTCCTTCCTCAGCATCCGATCCACTTTTACAGCCAGTGTTGCTGCAGTGAGTTCAAGCCTGGGTATGGTAATCTGCTTGAGAGGTGAGACTCTGGCTTTTCCAAATATGAAGGAAATATTGATTTTGCCTTGCTGATTCATTAATCTAAGATAGCTTACGGTACCATAACCCGACTCACTTGCATCGCAGAAGTGATGCAGCTCAGCAGTCTCCACAGGGTTAAAGTTCTCAGGCTTTATGCATCTTGCTACTTGAAACCCACGTAACTGATTTAACTCTCCGATCCATCTCTGCCAGGGTGTTGCAAATTCCTGTGGAATAATTTGATCCCATCCATACCTGGCTTTGCAGAGCTCTTGGAGTAGTTTTTTGGCCTTCAGGATGAAAGGAGAGAGAAAACCTAACGGGTCATAAACTGAACTAACTGTGGAGAGTATACCTCTCCTGGCCGGCTTCTGACAGTTACTTTAAAGCTGAAGGTGTCACTGTGGGTGTTCCAGTGGATTCCAAGTGCAGGCTCAACTGTGATTTGTTCTTTCAGCTTTACTTTATCCAGGTCCAGTTCCTTGACTGCCTTTGCTCTGTGATGCTCAGGAATGCTTGATAACACCTCACAGTTATTGCTGACCCATTTTGTCAGTGTGAAGCCTCCCTGGCCGCAGGCTTCAGTGAGATCTTTGACAAGCTTTATAGCTTGGTCCACTGTTGCCACTGATTGGAGACAATCATCCACGTAAAAGTTAGTTTTGATGGTTTTCATAACTTCATCAGAGTAATGCGTCTGGTCTGGTCATCAGCAGTTTGACGCAGGGCAAAATTAGCAATACTCTGGGATGATACAGCACCAAAGAGGTGAACTTTCATGCTGTAAACTTCAAGCGGTTTGCTGATAACACCCTCTGGCCACCACAAAAACCTCAGGAAGTCTCTGTCCTTTTCAACAACCTGTACTTGATAAAACATTGCCTCAATGTCTGCCATAACGGCAATTTGTTCTTGACGAAACCTTAATAGAACTCCAATGAGGGTGTTGGTTAGGTCTGGACCTTGGAGGAGCTCCTTGTTCAGAGATGTTCCTTGAAATGAGGATGTACAGTCAAACACCACCCTCAGTTTAAGCTTTCGCTTGTGGTAGACACCATGATGCGGGATGTACCAGACCCGTTCATCCTCTCTGCAAAGCTGCTGGGGTGGAACCTTTTCTGCATAACCCTTTTTGAGAATGTCTTCCATGAAGGAGGTGTATTCCTCAGCATACTTCTCATCCTTCCTAAATTTTGTCATAAGGTGCAGTGTGCATTACTTTACTATATCATAGTTGTCAGGCATGATCTTGTCTTTGTCCCGGAAAGGCAATGGCAAATGATAGTGGCCATCTTCAAGAAATGCTGATTTGGAAGCAATCTCCATAAAATGTTTATCTTCAACTGACATCTCAATTTTCTCCTCATACATGTTTTCAGAGAAATTCTGGTTATACTGTCTGATGAGTAGATCCTTCAACTCAGCAACAGAGATTCTGTTACTTGACACTGCAATGGGCCCATCATGTTCTGCAGCACTATCAACACTGAGGGGTCCAGTTACCACCCATCCCAGTAAGGTTTGGAACGCATATGGTCCATTATCATGACTGTTTATTATTTTCCATGGCTCCATTGCTCGAGGAACATCAGGAGTTCAATGTCTGCCTCAATTTCTTTTAACTGGATGCCACTGAGATAAGGCCACTTCTTCAAATCAGCTTCTGTGATTATATTTTCTGTTGAGACAGAGATTTTGCTCTGTGTGTAAACTTTCGGAAGGTCAAGATATGTGCAGCCTTCCAAGTCTCCCATCTCCAGTCCTCTAACCTCATAGGTCCCTGCAGGCTTTTCCCGTCCCATTGTTCGCAAAAGTATCTCGGGTTTGCGTCCTTTCACATTCAGCAGGTTCATTAGATTTTCTGTGCAAAACGTTGCTGTGCTGCCTGGATCGAGGAAGGCATAGGTCTGAATATACCTGCTCCCCTTTGCCACTTTAACTCTGACTGGAACAATTGCAAGTGCACAGTCTCTCCCGGCCCCAGTTACATCACCTGCTGAAACAAGAGCACTGCATATGGCGGTATCTTCTGTCTCAGCAGTGGCTTTTGGTTGATTTTCCTGTTTTGGGCCTTTTGCACTTTGAATATGAAGTACAGTAGGATGTTTCATTTGACAAACTTGACACATTAATCTTCTTTTACAATTTTTGCTTAGATGACCTTAAGTAGGCAACCAAAGCAGTATCCATGGCTTCTTAAAAATTCAACCTTGTTGTCATGTGACTGTGTTTGGAATTGTGAGCAGTCGATCAGGGCGTGTTTCCCTTGGCAGAATCCGCAGGAAGGAATGATAGGACAGGGTGTGGTCTGAAGTGGTTGTTTTCAGAATTGATGATTGTTTTACAGCGCATCCTGCTTTTTCTGTATTCACCACCACTGAAGTAGCAAAGCTGCTTTTTTTGCCTCTTATTGATTTTAGTTCACTTTTGCTTCTTGGGATGGACTCTTTTGTAGTCATTTGGTCTTGAATGTCCCCAAACAACGGATCCAAAAGCATCTTTGCATGTTTTTCCACAAAGTCTGCAAGGTGCTGAAATCTGATCCTCCTGCCAGTTTTCTGTTGTGTCTCATAAGCTGTGGTTCGCCATCTTTCCCGGAGTTTATAGGGTAGTTTGGATGCCATTAGCCTTAGGTTTGATGGGATTTCAAGTTCCTCTAAATACTGTAAATCTTGCATTATGTTACAACATCCTCTCAAATACATTGCATATGCATGCAGCATTTTCCCATCCTCAGCTTTAATCGCTGTCCAGTTCAAGACCTTTTCCAGGTAAGCTCCAGAAACCTTAATTTCATTTTCACTTTTAAGAGATGTCTTGCTTCACTATAGCCTCTTCTCTCATCCATATGCAAACGGCTGCGAACCAGGTCTCTTGGTTAACCAGAGGTAAACTGCTCAAGATAGTAGAGTCTGTCCTGATTATTTTTAGTCTTGTCTTCAATCAAGTGTTCAAATGCATGGATAAAGGACTGATATGCCAATGGGTTACCATCAAACACAGAAATCTCCCTTGCTGGTAACCTAGACAAGTTTTGCTGTGAGACAATGAGTTCTGCTTTGTCATTTTGTGATGAGTTACGGTGCGATTATGATTTGCAGTTTCCGTTTTGTGTTTTTCAGTTAAATTCTTGTTTTGGGGTTTATTTTCTGGTGTGTTGGTACCCCTTGTAGGTGGAGGTCTGTGGAGACTCAAGATGGTTTGGTGAATAGGGGTTTTGGGTAGTGCACCTAACTGCACAAATTCCACATTGCTCTCCATTGTTTCTGGTTCATGGTGAGAGTCATAATACTCTTTGTAGAATTTTTATTTTAGCAGTTGATGCTGCAAGGTCTGCTTCCAACTCCATTTGTTCCATTTTTGATTTCAGTTTTGTTTCCTCCAGTTGCAAGGTGTGTTTTTCTTTCAAAGCAGCTGCTCGAGCCATTGCAGCAGCCTGTTCTGCTTTGGCCTTTTTTAATTCTGAGGAGACTGAGGAGGATCTGGAGACTGATGATCCAATAGAAGTGGAAGACTTTGATTTGTGTGAAGCATTCGATATGCTGTCCAGTGGTTCAACCTTTGATTGTGCAATTTCTCTTTTCCATGTTTCAACCTCTTTCATGAAATAATTCAGGTTAGTTAGGGTTCATACCAGTCATAGTAATCATTTTCCTTTTCCTCCTCGGATAAGAGCTCTTGCACAGATTTCTGAGCATTTTTAAATTCATCCACAGCTCCTTTAAACGCTTCAAATGTGTCATTGACTTTATCAACATTTCCAACATCAGGCATTAAAGCCTTTATTTCATTTATCCTCCTCGTGCATGCGCCCAGTCTGCCTCTGCGCGAAGCAATGCGCGATTTCAACATGTCCTCAGCTGCGATCTCCAATGTCTCAGACATCCTTACAAATAACCACACAAATTCCTTCAATTTATGTTCAGTTTATCCTTGAACATCCTTCCAAAGTTCCTGTTTCATTACAGTCCACATCCACAATCCACAACTTTGCTTTCCATAATGATCGATTGTTTCATTGTAGCGCAGGTAGTGCAGGCAGCGCCCAGCGCAATCATTCATGAAGTTGATCAGCTGATTTTACTCATGGACAGCCGGCTGCTTTCTTCATCTGTCGGCGAGTGATCGGCTTGATCCGTCGACCCTCCACTTTCCTTCAAGTCTTCGGTGAAGTTTATCAACTTGTCATGGCTACTCTTGCATACAAAAAGTTCAAAAATCGTCAGAATAGTTTCTGAGGAGGAGGTCTACGACTCACTAAATAAAAAGCACTCGCGGAGATGTTTCTTGTTTCAACAAAAAGGGTTTCGCATTTATTTACATAAACAGAAATATCCTCCGGTTGACTTCAAACCATAAGCAAATAAAAAACGTAATTAGGCGGTTGATAAACTGTTTCACTCCTCACTCCTTCAACACAAAAAGCCGACCAGGAAACCAGCTGTTCTCTCTCCTTAATCACGGGAGGAGGATGGCCTGACTAGAAGGAGCGCCATAAACAACAAAAACAATCATAATAAATAGTGTCATGTACATTACACATTCTAAATAGTTATCATTATCATTATTTTATGCCATTACCATATACCATTTTCCTAATAATTAATACAAAGAATTAATAGGCTCCAACAACCCCTCTGAGAGCCATTATGGTAAGAGCCAGAAAGCTGACATAGTGATTTCCAACTTTTTTCTTCCCTCTTCCCATCGGGTTGCATGGCTGTGGAGACAGGCTGGCACAGGTCATCTAATCACTCAGACTGTTTTTCGCTCCACAGTTCACTGCAATCCAGGTCTCTGACTCCACACAGGTCTGCAGTAGTGTTGCTTTCGTCAACAAAAATGATGACGAAATATCTTCGTCAACGAACCTCTATCACGTGACAAAAACTAGACGAGACGAAACAAAAATGCTGGGCATGTGACGATGACTAAGACTAAATATGTAATGCAATTTCGTTGACGAATAAAAACGAGACGAAATGTCTCTTTATTTTCGTTGACGAAAACGGGACGCAATAACGTTGTTTCGTCTCATTTGGTCACGTTATTATTATTATCATTATTTTGTAGTTTTCTCCTAGTCTCGCGTCTGGGCGACGTCACTTCCTCAATCCCCACACGCGCATTATTTTGATTCTGAAGCTGCCGCTGCTGTGGGTCAGCGTTAACGTTAGAGTTAGAGTTAGGGTTAGCGACAACTAAAGAAACATGAGAACAAAGTGTGACACCAGCCGGGGGTCGTGTTTGGGAGGAAAAGAAGAAACACTTTCATTACACAGACGTGGAAAAGAAAACGGCATGTAAAAGCACAGGAAAAAACACCACAGATCTTAAGAGACACCTCAGGGCATCCCATAATGACATTTAGATAAGTCAAGACATAACGTAACAATACTTTCTGTTTTAGAAAGCTCATGCGACATGAGGCTACGGTTAATGTGTCGGTTTTAACGCTAGCTTTGGCGTTAGCCACTGGAGGTGTGTGTGTGTGGGTGCGTGTGGGTGTGAGAGAGACTAGCGTGTGTGTCCGTGTGTGTAAGAGAGACTAGCGTGTTTGTGAGAGAGACTAGCGTGTGTGTGTGTGTCTGCCCACCCGCGCGCGTGTCTAGCGTTTGTACGTGTATTTATTTGTGACAGAGGGTAAAGTGTGTTTTTAGTTCCTACCTTACTGACTCACTCTATACATGCACTAAACTTCCCCTTGTTGGCCAAATACTTTCACTAGTTTTGTATTTCACAGAGCAAATAACACTGAACTGAATTTAGCATCAACATAAATTGGATTACTTATTCTAGACCTGTACATGCATGTAAACTAAAGATATGTGCATGGGTTTGGCTCAAAGGAAATGTTGGTTTCCTCAATACTACTAGGTACTTTTATTATATTGATTAAATATAATTGCATCACTAAAAAGAGACTAATATACAATTTTCTTTAACTAAAACTAGACTAAAATGTCATACGTTTTCGACTAAAAGTCTGAGCATCTTAGTCTAGTTTTAGTCGACTAAAACTAGACTAGACTAAAAGTAAAACAGGCCGCCAAAAACAACACTAGTCTGCAGCTTATAGAAGCAATGACAACCTAGACACAAAACTGGTGATCAGTTACTTTTTTTGATCAACACTAAAATTATATTTTGTATCATTTATTCATGTTATTTACTTGTGCAGACTGGTGGATAGATTTTATGATTTTCACAATTCATTTTTTGCGGAATATGCACAATATGTTGCTGAACATGAATTCCCCATCTCCTGGAATTGCAATACAATCCCAATCTGCCCATTTATTTAATTCTGTGTCCATGGTACATATTTTTGAGACAAGCACTGGAGAGTTTCTCAACAAATCTGGAGACTTCCCAAATGTCGACTGTTTCTGGTGTTATTGGGGACTTTTGTTGGGTTTTGGACACCGATGCACCAATCACTCTGCAGTTAGAGTCCTCAACGAGCAGAGGGTGCTGCTGTGAGCCCCTTCACCATCCCAAAGCACTCACGGGCGGGCACTGTCTCCCTAGATTTGGGAACTTTTCACACCTTCTTAGCAACTTGTTCAGTGCATCAGGGAAAAGTGAGAAATACGTGGTCGGCCTAATTCATTCCCATGCATGTGGCTCAGAGTACAGACCAGTATACAGTCTATGGGTCCGTCTTTCTCCTCTCACCCAGCAGCACTGTTAGTGTTATGTGACGCTGCATGGTTACCAGGTCCGAGGTGGGACGATGACATCGTTTAACAAAGTATGTGTTTTCGCTTTCCAGACAACAAAGCGATGGAGGCCATTTTCAAATCTTCCCACTCTGGGACCCGGTTTCAAAAGATACTGTTGTCAGGCTCCAATAACACAGCTTGATAATGCCAGCTTGTAAACACAGCAGCTCTGATGATATCACTAAGGTAAGACAAAGTGAATTACTATCAAAATGAATAAAAAAAAACATTTAATGCCATAGACAGGCAAACTTATAACACAACTATGTGAGCTTTGTACCAGGCCTCAGCTTTCATTCATCTTAAATGTCAATTGTTTTTGTTAAATTTCCTTTGCTTCTAATGTTTTATTTGCTCTGCTTTTATTATTTGTTTTTGTTCCCCACTTTATACTTTGTTCAAGGCTCATATTATATACTTTTCTATTTCCCTGTTGAACCCTTAAACCTGCCAGAAAAAAAACTATTTCCCCACAGAGATCAATAAAGTTGTGTCTTATCTTTAAAAATGGTACTCTACTCTCCAAATAAAAAAGTAGGTGAACACTCCATTCCAGCCCTCAGCCTGTATTGTGGATCCGTCTTTGTAGCCTTGTTCTCTCCCTCTTTCTCTCGCTCTGTCTTTTTGTCATTCTCTGCTTCCCTAATGACTACAATAATGAGGCATTATCATCAGCTTCAACAACAGATGTTCAGAATATTCTGTCTCTGCATCTCTCCCTCTGTCTCTGACTTTCGTGCGGCTTAATCTCCGTTTTTTCTCTCTCTCTCTCTCTCTCTCCCCCTCTCACTCGTTGTGATTCTTTTTTTCTAATCAGACAAGCCATTCTTCAACCAATTGGAACCTCATCTCTTCAAATAAGCATCTTTTTCAGTCTATCTGCTTTGACTTTCACAAGTTTTACTAAGTCCATTTGACCATCTATTTTATCCACTGTTGAAGATGCTGCTGGAGGTTATGACAAAAAAGCCCTTTACGTTTTGCAGCCCCAGTTTTGTATTAGTTCAGGGCTTGTATTAGTTCAAGTCTCTTTTTGTGGCGTTTGGTGAAGCTTAATCTGCATAGACAGCTTTTTACATCACACAGATCTCAGAGTTATCTTTATGAGACCTCTTCATGTTACTAAAAAAAGCTAAATAAATGTGTTGTTGTAGCTAAACAGGGCCACTACATGTTTGTGCGTGATTGTGTGTGCATATGTGTGTGTGGGTTGCAGGACGTAGCTTTGCTGGGACATCAGCCTTTGTGAAGTGACACTGGCTCCTTGTTAAACACATTGGGAGTCCATTGGTGTACAGGAAATCTACCTGTTTTTCAGGGGCACATTTTACAGCTTGTTCCACACATTCGGTGAGATGTGGACAGAGAGCGTCAATGCGACACGATAGTCTGAAGCTCCCATGCTGTTAGGACATGATGTGATATAGGACACGTCCAAAGGCATTAATCCGCTCATACCTTGGTCAGGTGCCATGGAATTTTTTTTAAACACCATTCATTTATATTTTCATGTGTTTTGAAAGTTTTTTTTTCAAACAATAACGCAGTTTCCCTGGTAACACCTGAGGGTTTGACTAATACCTGGAATAATTATCATTCTTATGCTGTGGAAATTATGTTCACCGCTCTAGTAAATAGGACGTACCTTAGGGCACACCCACACTGTCCATCCGTACCGTGCCCCGTGTTTTAGAGTAATTGTCCCCCCTTCCTTCTTCCCCCGCGGCCCAGGCCCGTTTGTACCCACATTATTACTTGAAATGATCCCAACCGTGGCGCAAATGCGTATTGCTTATACGTCATCACCCCTCTGGGATTTAGTTTTGTCTGACTGTTTTTGAACGTTTCTTCCGTCCAAATCTGCATCAAACCACCGTTTTTCTTAAGAAAAGCCAAACTACTTAAAAAGTTTATTATAAAATCAATTAATTTTCTGCTTGGCCATGGCCTGTCTCAATCGCAGTCAACCTAAGCTGTTGCTGAAACCAGTGAGAACAAGAAAGGGCCCATAGCCTAACACATACAAAGAGTTTATACAGCACGCCTATTTGTGATTAGTTAAGACAATTGCTGAGGCAGTCCCTGGTTTAGATTCATCACTCTCACACACAATCTTATTCGTTGAAAGGACCCTCCCTACTCTGTAACTTCCTGAGCTAAAGCACTCTCGTCTTACTACTTATTACTGTCTGCAATATTCTTTGCATTATTCTTTAATTATGTGACATTTGTTTTGAATTGATAATAATGTGAAAGCATGCTAAATCATCTTTATATACATTCTTAATGTGCACACTGAGTTATAATAAAACTTTAATTATATTGTGACAAAGAAAAACACTTTGGCAATCTCCAAGATAGCAAAAAAAACTGTGTTGCAAATCGCAACAATACAGAGAAATAGAAACACATGACAAAAATATTTTATTATAATTTATTTTAGAGACCCCCCCCCCCCCCACACACACACACACACACATACACACACACACAAAATAAACGGTTAAAATTGTTGACTCCAAGGAACTCCTAGAATTGAACCCAATCTTTGTCTGTTACTGGCAGAGAGCTAGGAATTTATACATTTTTTCAGCATTAAATCTAAAAGTACAATATATAAAAGAGGCACTTAAACTGCTTAGTTTAAAAATAATTTATTTCCATGTCAGCGGACTTGTCTTCACATAGCATATGTATGTGGTATTAATATGAATATCTCAAATCATGAAGGAGTTGTGGTAGTTTCTATAATATACATTTTTTTTTGCACTAATTAGCAAATGTATGCCGAGTGGTGCTCCAAAATGTAATCTCTATGGTTGAAGCTGTGATGTCAGTACAGTGGTTTCTGACTGAGATTTTAGGTTAACCTGTTTGTAACGTGTTCGAAATCTCCAGGGCCTTTGTATAAAAATGTGACTACAGTATCTCTCCAGGGACGTTTATAGGATTGTCAAATTAACATGCTCGCATAGATTATGAAGTTTTTATCATAATAGAGAGTAAGAGTTAAAACAGTGATGGTACATCTTAGTTCTAGCCATGCTAGCCACATTGCTGTAGGGGTTGCACAGGTGGTTGGTCAGTCGGACCATCACTTTGGCCCTGACAAACATCTTAACAAGTATGGGATGACATTTTGTATGGATGTTCATGTTCCTTGGTGGATGAATCATTGAGTGATTCACTGGCTTTTCGTGCTAGCGCCACCAGCCAGCCTGGTATCACCAAAAGGCGTGTGAATGACACGCTATTTCTGTCAAGCCATCTGGCGTATAATTACAACGCATTTCATGATTTTTGCGTGTCATTTCACGCCATTTAGTCTCAATTGACTTGTATTGTGCAGAGATGGCGTTGTCATTTGACGCACAAATGTCATTGAGGGAAAACCCACGTGTTGGAGCTTTCTGTCAGAGGGTATTTTTTAAATCAATATTTCATGTGAAGGATGGCTGAAATGACGGGCGTTAAATGACACGCGAAAAGCTCACAATAGAAGTGTATGGGGAAGTACGGGCGTTAAATGACACGCGAAAAGCTTAATATGTGTAGACATGCACGCGAAAAGTCATGAAAGTCATGAAAAGTGGCATGCTATTTATACGCCCTCCCATGAGACCACGTAGCACCAGCAGGTCTACTTTTACTTCCAGTGAAAATATCAACATTTATTGGATAGATTGGCATGAAATCTGGTACAGATATTCATGGCCACACCATAAGGTAAAGTTTAAGGGTTAGCAAAGTTAATGTAAAGTTCATCATAATGAAGATCAGCTAAATCCATGGGCCAATCATTTTACTGTTCTCCTTTATTTTATTTTTTAAAGACATTTAATTAACCTGCAGACTTTGTTTACAACCTGGCTGATGGTCTGACTGCTCACGCTTGTTGACCTGTTCTACCTATTTTTAGTGATGTTGCCATGTTCTGAGATCTCATCAAGTATTATGGTGGTTACAATGGTATCATCACTCAAAGATCTGATGGCTTGGGCTATGGAAATAAAACCCAAACTGTAATAATGCCACCACAGTTTGGAGTTTTATTAAGGGTTAATGCTCAACATGGTGTTCTACATGGAGAATTAACGGATGAGTCAATTTTTTTTTTTTTTAAAAGACACCTCAAAGGGCATTAAACCACTCATACCATGGTTTATTGCTAAACAATCCTTTAAATATACATTTCAATGCATTTTGCAACCAAAATCAACCAGAGTCTTTCAAACAACAACTGAGGGTTTGGTTAATACCTGGAACATCCTTTCCATTCTATAAGGATATATTATGCAACGAAAACATCATTCAGTGCTACAGTAAATAGGCAGGCCTTAAATACCACAGTAACAGGAGATATTTGTAGTGCGCTCAGCTCATAGAACTTCAGCTATGGGCCAGAAAGCTAATGCTAATGTTATGCTAGCATGATTCAAAGTCATTGTGTACGGTTGACAAACTGTTAATATAATTTAACAACAAGACCATGTAGCTATCCAGCCATGTCTTTGTCACAAATCAATATCAAGATTTCCATGAAGAAAGATAATCCATGTGGAACGTTACTGTTGACTACAGTCTAAAGCAGTGAGTTGAACAGTGAATGAGATGTGAGGTGATCTTTGTGATATAAAGTTCAGAGGAGCAGAGTGACTTCTCACCCTGTGGTGTTCAGGGGAGCTATAGGACTACACACAGTATTTTCATTGTGATTTAGTGCCTTAATTTAGAACGGTGAACAGACAGTTTGACCGGAACTACTTAGTATCTGCCCTATATTACGTTTTAATGGACACCCTGCAGCCATTATTATATTGAGTAATGGTGTAACCATGGTGTCATAACAGTAATACCTCAGTTTGTTCTGGCATGTTTTACAGGTGGATTACTTCTTGTTTTTTTACTGTCACAGCCTGGGCTTAATGTAGTGTATCACTCACCAGAAACCTATCCTCACAACCTCATCTCTTTACACCAAGCTTTCCTGAAAACACACAAAGCCGAGGCAAATCATTTGAAGTTGACACAGTTCCCTTCATTTTTGCCAGTGGGCTGCTGACTCCATGCCTTCATCTTAGTCTGCGGTTTCCTGCGTTGCATTATCTTCTCGCAGCCACCAGATGTGAACCAACTCACCCATGAAGTGCTATCATCAATTGTAAATGAGCAGAGTAAACCTGGCTAATCAGGGCTGTGAGGTTACAGGCCATTAATCCTCCTCCCCCAAAAAAAGATATGATGAAAACCTGTCGCTTCATCTCTCACACTTGACCTCTCTTTCATCTAGTCTTTCGCCCCACATCCATCCGTCCTTTCATCTTTCTATCCGTCTGTTGCTGCCAGGAGAAGGAGGGTTTTTATCCAGAATCCACAATCACCTTAGCACCTGAGGGGTGCTGGTATGTTTCTGTGTGTATGCTGTCTTATGTTATTTTACACTCCATTTAGCTATTTCTTCCTAATTTTTCATTACAGGGTTTAACTCAGTAATCATCCTGCAGTCTGATAAGGCCTTGATAAGCCCAGTGGAGAAATCACATTATAGATCTGATTTTTTTTGGCCAGTTTGGAGGTAATTACCAGATCTTACCTTTTAATTCTGCTGGCAGTTCCCTGTGATCTGTGGAAATGAGAAAGAATGTAGCGTGAACCTGTTTTAATTGGTTTTTTAGATGACTTTCACATGAACTGTGAAATTGTGGTAATCAACAGACAGAAATGACGGCATCTGGATGGATTTCAGCAGTCAGGTAAGTCAGGTAGTCTAAGGTAAACAGATCACGTTTGTCTGATGAACGAACAGGTGAGCAAATGCAGGGATCTCTTATTTTAATTTACTATTAATGTTTAAATATGTAGAATCTTTATTAAAAGCTGTATACTTTTTAAATAATACACCCACAGGGCGTTTTGAGGGGTACAGAATGAAAGTATTGCTTTCCCATAAAAAATATATTAAGTCTGAATTAATATTTTAAAAATTTTGACAGGTTTGACAATGACTTTCTGTTACATTCTTTATTAAACTCAGTCAGTTAACAGTCTTTTTCTGTAATGGTTTTACAGTTTTTCATTGTAAAATCTACGCACATTTTTTTACAGTGTCGATGGCGGTGTTCTGCTCATTCTCCATATTCAACCTTTGAACATGTTTACCATTGGCACATTAAAAAGACTGATGAATGACTTAGCTGACTGAGCTACACTGATAGTGTTTTATCTATGTCCTGGGATCTTGAATTTCACTTCAGTTGGAAGAGGTGTGGCGTGGACTGGCATTTATAGGACTTGATATCCTCCCCGAGCCCAAACTATGCTTGTAGAGAATCAACTCTTTTCCTGACCATAGTTTACTTTGAATCAATCTGACAGCCAGCAGCCAATCACCTTATGCGTGTAGGAGGAGTAGGTACAGCAGTGCACATCAGCAGGCAGACTACAGATGAAACCTCAGGCAGTGAAGGAAGGGAGGACATTTACTCAAGATCACTAACTGTTATTGGTTAAGATCAGTGCTTATGTAAAAGGTTTGGGGTACCTGTACTTTTCCAGATTAACTTTTCTGTTACACGTCAGAGGAAAATATTTATTTCACTATATTTATTTGACTCTACTTGTTACAGTAGTGGTTTACTAGTTACTACATGTTACATTAAAAAAACATAAAAGGCTAATTAAGTCCGACACATTGTTACAGACATAGCAAATCTGGGCAAACAGTCATATTAGTCAGGAATAGTGTTGCTTTGGAATTCAGCTCTAAATACCTAACCTTTAAACATAAACTTAAAGGTTGAATATGAAGAATCTTTATTAAAAGCTATATTTAAAAAATAATAATTAAAAAATACACCCATGGGGCGTTTTGAGGGGTACAGAAGGAAAGTATTGCTTTTCCATAAAAAAAAAACATTTTTTTTACGCGTCTGCAATGACTTTCTGTCCCGTTCTGTTTACATTGTAGCAGCCAATAGCGTTGGGCTTTGCAAGTTGCCAAGGTTGTTTGTTTGACTGAGTCAACTCGATTTGATAGACTTGCCGACTGCAACTTTAAGAGATGGCTTAAAGCGAGGCACACATGTCTTTTCATTTATGTGCCACTATTTTAATGTATTTATATATTTTTTGTATTGTATTGTGTTACAGACATCTGTGTGAAAATTATGTAAGTATTTTTTTTTTTTTTCCTCTCCCATTTATGATCTGACAACACCTGAGATTGATCTGGTGTCCCTACGGAGGGGTCTGCCTGACTGGGCCTGATACATGAAGTGTATTTTACTGATAATACTGCTGTACTTTTAAATAAGCAGGGTTTTGGATGCAGGACTATAACTATTACATAAAACACCTGAGCTAGAAGAGCGGCCTGATCGATTCCTGGTCAGCTACAACAGCAACAGACATACAGTTGTGTATAAGATGAGGACGGTGTGTTGCTGTGTGTGAGTAGAAACACAACCAACATGCTAATGCAAATCACACAGAACAAATGTTTGGGTGCTTTGAATTTTTAATTAAAACTCTCCTCACAATGCATGTTAATGCCGGATTCCTCCCTAACCCTAACCCGCCGAGCAGCTCCATGAAATCTGCTCCTCATTGTGAGCCGGGTGTTTTGTCAATATCAGATGGTTGGAGGGCGCTGGCCCTGGCATCATAGCAGGCATCGCTGCTATCTCTGGCACAGATTTTATTGAATTGTTTACCCTGAGCAAGGGAGAGGGGGAAGTGGAGGGAGGGATGACTGTGTGGGTGTTTGATGCCCTCCATCTTTCTCTGTCAGCGTGGTTTCTCCTCTGTATCTAATCCTGCCAGGGCACCAGCTGCTCCCAGAATGGCATCTCCTAAGGCATAAGACACTTCCTCTCAGACTACCCCCTCTCAACCAGCCATCTACCCATAGTGGGTGCCCCCGTGGCCAGGCTGTGGACACTGAAGCCAAGTTCACACTGTCGGAATGATTGCAGTGACAGCTGTGTTTTTCTGCTCGTCCGCAGGGACTCACTCTTATCTGCTTTGCTTCACTGAGCCTCCCCCACCGACTGGACCTCTTACAGGCTGAGAGTCAAACAGGCTGATCCACGGATCGATTGACTGGACAAACCATAAGAGGAATACAGAATTCAGAGTTTAATTCTGTACACTGTGAATCTTTGTTCATTTCAAACTTTCATCTTTCTGTAGACGTGTTTCCATCAACTTATTTTATGCAAATTTTGAAGTATCACATTAGAAATGCTGTTTGGAAAATACGTTTTCACACTCTCTTGAGGTAGTTTTGCCTTTATGGAAAAAGAGTTGATGTGCTAAGTGGGATATGGAAACGTTTTTGCTGAAAAGGTTCTGCTGAGGTCAACATTTAACTCAACAGGAATGATGACCCGTTTCTGCAGTTGGGTTCTTCCCAGATATTTCTGTAATGTGTCTTCCTCTCCGGTCACTAGTAGCTGACATGAAAGAACAATTAAAACTTGCAGAATTGAACCAAATTCAGGAAGACCTCTATTTCCTCTACTCTGTTTACTGTAGGATTACAGCCATGTGTATTGCATAGCACCCACTTCTGATGAAACTATGCTTTAGCCAAGTTTATTTGCTCCAAACCAGTTGATGGAAAAATTCACTTTTTTTGAGTAACATTTCAAAATTTTCCGAAAATTTGTTTGATACCTTGACACAAGTCTGCTGCAAGAACAGTGTTTTAATTACCATGAAAAGATCTATGGTCTAATTACATAAACCTTTTGAGTTATGACTTTTTGATGGATCAATAACTAGCACTTTGGAAATAGCTTCCAATATGGATATGCTTTGTGTTATTTTTTTATTTCAACTTTAGTATAGTTGTAGCATTAGATTTGTTTTGCATTTCATTCCATTGTAGTAACAGTAAATAAAAGTGAATTGTGGAGACATGAAGTTTAATTAGAGAAAGAGATCTGGCTGAAGATCTGGATGATGGGATGTGGAGCAGATCTATGGATTTTCATTTACATTGTGCATTTCTAGTCTTCAGACCCATTAAATCGCTTTTACAATAGATACCACATTGAAACACATTCATACACTGATGGCACATGCATCAGGCACTAATCTGACCATTCATACGCTGATAATGTCTATAAAAAGATTCTGCATGTGAAAGCAGAATCTGTAGGCGATGGGGCAAGATTTGAGAAATATTAGCCATTGCCCTAAGAGACATATCCGTTTTCAGACAGGTAAATAATGGTTTTTGAAATTGATACACTGATGGCACAGCCTTCAGGAGCGATTTGGTGCTCAGTATCTTAACCATGGACAGCAACATGTAGCCCGGAGGAGCCAGGGCTCAAACTGCCGATGTTCCAATCACTGGACAGTTTGTACTGAAGTGACAACTGAGAGCAGCCGAGAGGAGAACAGATTTAAAATTTGGCAACAACAATGTGATAAGCTGAGGGAGGTGGTTGCAAAATCTAGTTGGTTTAACATAAGGGAACGCCCATTGTTAGCTGGTGTAGAAGGCCGGAGAGAAAGACTGTAAATGAATGATAGCCTAAAGAAAGTTATCCTGACTGAACTTTCACTAAGGATCATTCACATTGGTATTGGTTAGTTGTAATCAAGTCAAGTCAAATTTTATTTATTTAGCACATACAATACAAACAGCTAAGTCGCACCAAAGTGCTTCACAAGAAGTGCAGTAGACATAGGAATGACAAGAGGGTTAAAGTGCAAAAGAGAGAAAATTAAAAAAGGTAACCAGGGGACACTAATCGAAGGCAAGGGAAAAAAGGTGGGTCTTTAAAAGGGACTTAAACATAATAAGAGAATGTGCTGCCGGATGTTGATGGGCAGGCTGTTTCAGAGTACTGGGGCTGCTACTGCAAATGCTCTGTCCCCCCTGGTTTTTAGTCTTGTCCTGGGCACTTCCAAAAGCAGTTGGTCAGCTGACCATAGAGCTCTTGAGGGGGTGTGGTGGTGGAGAAGATCAGACAGGTACAAGGGGGCCAGACTATGGAGTGATTTATAAACAGTCAGTAGAAGTTTAAAATCAATGCGGTAGAAGTCAGTGGAGCGATCCGAGGACCGGGGGGGATGTGATCGTGCTTTTTTGTACGGGTGAGAAGTCGGGTAATAATAGTAGCAGTGGTACAGGTTGCAATAAAAGCAATAGCAGTTACAGCAGTTGCACTAACAGCAGAAGCAGTAGCAGTAACATCTCAGTTGTGATAGTGTATTAGTGTACCAGTTCAAGCCTCAAATCATGTCAGTTGACGCGTCAGACCCAGGTCACTTGAAACAAGACCAAGTCAAGTCTGGAATACTGTCTCAAGTCAGTAAAGCAGTGTTCAAGTCTCCAAAGGCAACTCCGGCCGTCTAACTTTTTCAGTTGATTGGAAATTAGATTTTGAACATTTTGCTTTCAAAACTATGTTAATTTGGTCAAATGCATTATTCTACATCATACTTTCTTCCCCTGTCTACCGCTGCCCTTGCTCGGACCACATTCATTTTTGTTTTTTTGGACTGCATCTTGCTAGGTTAAGGAAGCAGGGGCATAAATTGGGTGAGGCCAAGGCCCCACTTCCGGTGCCCTTGCTTGGATGACACCTATTTTAGATCCCTGCCTTCATTTTGATCTCAATTACACACCTGTAATATTTTGTGGCTGTATCATGCTTGGTTGGGAAGCTATCGCGCTGACAAAAATGTGGACCTATAGACATGCTTTAGTGGAGAGATGTCAGAGTGATGGGGCTGTTATGCAAAGGGGAAGGATCACCCACACAGGAAGAATGAATCAGCGAAAGGTATGTAGTGTAAATAGACTGTAACTGATAAGACTGACTGACAGTTAATGAAAGACCCAATCAGGAAGCGACAGAGTGACTGGAGTAGTGTGGAAGAGAAGCGTACCTATGTTCCATGCTTTGTATGTGAATGCAGTGAATGCAGTTATGAGGCAAAGGGCACCTACTGTAAGCAGTGTGCCTGCCTGCACTTATATTTATTATAGTCCGGGAATTATCCCAGTCAAAACGTGAGATTTTAAGGAAAAAAGCTGCAAGTAAGTCAAACCTCACTGGAGTCGGCAGTACCCTAACCATATGGTTTTCCTTACCTTGAAATTCTCTCGGCTTGTCTGTGAGGTATTTTGGTCCACAGGAGGGAGGAAAGGCACAAACAGGTGCGAGGTTCATTTATACGAGACAGCGCAAAGAATGTTTTGGGAATTTTGGTGGGAATTGTGCCGTATAATTTGCATTTATATATTTTTAGTATAGACGTCTCAGGAGCGCTTCAATTTCTGATGCAATGTCGATGTGCTGCCAATCTGCTGCTTCTATCAACAAGAGCAAGCTAACAATCAGGAGCAAAAAAACTGTAGGAAAGTTTTCCATCAGTTCATGAAATCCTTTCAGCCATCTTAAGGCAGCAGGACACATATGTTAATAATTTGGTTGGAGATTGCCATGTCAGAAGGCAGTGTTAATCCCTTTCTGAAAAGCACATGCGACCATAACCAGGCTGCTATAATAAACACCTCTACACACTTTGGATTGATGTGATCAATAATTATTTATTCTATCATTGTAATAACTGCAGATTTGTGTGTTGTGCCACTTTACACCACCCAGACAAAAATAGGAAGTATTTTGCGCACTTGAATTCTGCAAACAAGCAAATGTTATGAACACTCAAATGAAACATGTAGACTATATGACTGTGCCTGCTGCTGGCTGTTAGTGACAGCACAGACAGGCAGAGTAAAGAGTGCCAGATCGAGGATGGCATCATGTTTGTGTGCAGCGACTGGATACTGCTGGATGTCGCCTCCGTCACTCTGTCGCTTTGATCGCCATCACCGCTGACGCCTGTCAGTGTCCTCTTTGAGACCCATCTGTTTCTTAACATAGGAGTTCGCAAGTAGAATCAATATGCTGCTGCTCAGGGGCGATGGCTGGATGGGAGAGAGGGGGAGGAAAGGGTGGGAGGGATCTTGGCTGATGTATTGGTTTAGGGGCCGTCCATACAAATGTGGGTATTTTTTAAACTGTGTGTTTGTCGAAGATATTTTTTATCACACCAATAGTGTGGACAGGAATTTTTCTTTTTTTTTTTTAATGGGGGCCATAAATGTTTGGAATCAAAAATACCTGTGATCATGTGGACTAAGCCTTAGTATTGGTATTTAAGTGGACACTGGTGCACAAAGAGGAAGCAGTTTTGTTCTAATATTATAACAAAAACACAGTAATCTACTTAATAAAAGAGAAACAACTGCAAGTCACTCTGAAGAGAAATAAATTCATATTTCTTTAGTTTAGATGAGTAGATGGAGAGGGCATGTGCAGTGTGTGTTATTATTAGTAGTGTAATTGTACTCTGTGTGTGTCCTGTTTGAGGATGAATGTTCTTTCATTTAAGTGTTTCTCTACACTCTTAAGTATTTTTCCCCCTTTGTTATTCTTTTGTTTTGTCTCCCCTCATCTTTTCTTCCCTGTCATTTTCTTTCTTTGATGTTGTCCCATTCTCTTCTTACCCCCTCTTGCTTTCTATCCAGCCCACTCCTAAAACTCAGATTAAAGGAATGATGCAAACTCCTCGTCTCTTTCTCATGCTTGATCCTTCCCGAACACCCCCGGGAAGTCGAGAAAGCGTCTTTTTTTATAGCCGATGTAAAAACAAGCACCACACAAAAAATGCTTTTATTATCCATGTGCAAAATTAAGCAATTAGGTATAAAGCCATGTATACATTCAACCCTAGAGCATTAGATCACTGTGTGTCATTGGAGATGGTTGAGCAGTATGTGCTTTCGATCACTTAACTTCCACATTTCATTTCACAGAACTTGAACCAGTGAAATGCCCGAGATGATTACTCCTTCCCTTTTAAAACCTTGTTTACAGTTTATTACTAGTTGTATTTCTATCATAGACAGCCGGCTTTTATTTGTTAAGGACACACACACACACACACACACACAAACACAAACACACACACACACACACACACACACACACACACACACACACACACACACACACACACACACACACACACACACACACACACACACACACACACACACACACACACACACACACACAAGCTTCAAAATTGTACACATTACATCACAAAAGTGGCTGCTGGCATTTGTCTGACAGCCTCAGTGTTAGACTTGTGTGTTTGTTTGTGAGTGTGTGAGGACAAATGCTACAGGCCAATTAGAGTGTGAGGTCATGCAGATATGCTGTGGGAATAAATGTCATTGGACACAGGATGGGATGAGTCTAAGAGAGAAGGGTAATGCTCCAGAATGTAGGCAATTAGCAAAAAATCGACTTTTACAAATCTTTCATGTAATTGCTTGTTTTAATGGCAATAACAAAACTTCATAACGGAGAGGCAGTCCATACAAGTCGATTACAGAATGCACTGGAGTTCAGTTCAATACTTTCCTCCTTGAACTGAACTCCAGTGCATCGGGTAATCATCCGGTAATCATCTTGTTTGGGCTGCCTCTCAATATGGATGTAGCCAGCTGCTAAGGCTTGTAGCCTTGTAAAACACTCTTTTAATAAACTCCGGGTTCACTAACTACATTGTTGGTGCTGCGTTTTATGTGTAAGTACTCTTATCATGCTACTGCAGAGGTTTGGTGTTATTTTAAGCAGTGATAGTGGTTTAAAAAAGCCGTTTTTGATGTTTCAGTGCTCCGCCCCCAGCTACTCAGTGTTAGCCATGTCTGCCTGCTGGCAACTCTCCTGGATATCTCCGTTAATAGGTGTTCAACGAATAATTGCTTATTTGATGTATATTCATGCCGAAAAAGATCGTGGGGTCCATTTTCGCCAGAGTTTACCTTAATTTAAAATTGGATTATGTGAATTTTTTTCACTTTTAGAAATTTTGATGAAATGAACTGCTCAAGACACTATTACTTGGATCCAATGGAATATTAAAAATATTTGAAAATCAATTTAAACCCATTGCATCCCTATAAAAACTTCAGGTGAAAAATACAGGTAGAACAAAAAAGGGAGGAACAAATATGCTAATAAACATATGTAAGTACTGGCCTCGATGGTATAAAGTCCTCATTAGAGTAATGGCAAACTTGTAACTATAGGCTACATCCACACTACAACATTTAAATTTAAAAACGCCTTAACGCCTTTCTTCCACACAGGGTCATCCCCTATGTTCTCCGATCTTTTCCCCCAAAAGGTTCCTTTGTTCTCCGGTCGCATAAGCCTACACCTCCGCTGATTTAAAATGAAGCTTCATGAACCATTTTCATTACTTTCCACTGGAGCTCTCTGTTCAACAAAGGGTTGAAAACGCACTGAATCTCATCCTCGGTCAAAGCAAATAATTCTCTGGTCTTACTTTTTGTCATTGCTGTTCTTCCTCAGTAGTAATTCCATTATTAAGGACCACAGAGCAATGTTAGACAATCTGCTTCCTGTTTACACCAGCGTAATGCCTAGTGTACACGAATGGTCACATGATATGAGTTTTCAGTAGTGATCGACAAAAGAGGCTTCATGAAGCTTCATAAAAAACATTAGTTGTATTTGTTGACTCCACTGGATGGAGCTCCTTAGTAAACAAACTAAATAGCCTTATGTTATTTATCTTATTTACAAGACAGCAGTAAATCCTGTCTCTACATTGATTAAGTGTTTCCAATGCTCAGAAAACTCGACATTGTTGGAGATTCACTTGTTCAAAGATCGTTTGTTAAATTGTTTGGGAAGAGGCTCCACTCCTAACAAGAAAAGCGAAACTGAATCTTATCAGAGATCCTTTATTATTTTGTTTGAGATGAGGGCTCACTCCTACAAAAAAAAAACTAAAACAGAATGAAAAAAACTGAAATTCTTTCTTCATGTTGTTGTGCTTGAAACCATAAAGTGATTTTTGATTTACCTTTGAACTGTTTTTATTATTGTAGCTCATTGTGCAATACATTGATTTAAACTGTTAACGCTGATTCATTTATCCATGTGGGGATTGACCTTTATTACAAACCTGATCATTAAATAGTCTGAATATTCACCAGCTGGCACGCCAACAAAACACATTCAAACGGCAACCCCTGAAAGCACCAATATACAGTATGGTGCTTTCAGGGGTTACTTTTAACAATATGTTTAAAATAGAGCACTACCTAGTGGGCTAAGAAAATAAAGAAAATGGTTCATATAGCTTAATGACGCTTCATATGTGGAAGAAAATGTGATTGAGAAAGTGAATAACAGGCCGAGGTCACCGTGTACTGGGGACAGAGGCCTGATAATCACACATTCTGTTTAGAAAACAATTGAACTGTATTTGGGCATGATGACGTCTGGACACCAAGTAGGCGCCACTGATTGTAAATGTACTGAGTGTGTATTGGGAAGATCAGACGGGGCGTGTAGGTGTTGCCAGCTTTGTTAAGACGGGAAGTTCTGTTAAGAGACACTTGTAATTTTGGTATGGTGAATCTCGGAACTCTGTGATGAGTGTATCAAACCTTGATTCAATAAATTCTCCTTGATTGCTGTGAGACCTCTCTGCTGACTCCTTCTTGTAGACCTTTCTATTTTTATAATACATTGTTCTACCATAAATTGGTGACCCCGACGTGAATGCTGGGAGTGCGGCATGCCGGGACATTTTGCAGACCGATGTCCAAAGAACAATACATTCAGAGGGGGCAGAGGCAGGACAATGCAACGTGGAGCTAGAGGCTCGGCAGGCCCCTGGGGAAGACCTAATTTTGGATACTAGGGTTGCCCAGAGAATCCTGAAGGGGAGGGTCAGTTTCCATTGATTACAGTGGAGGCTGATGAAGAACCTATGCTGCAGGTTCGAATTGAAGGTAGACAAGTACCAATGCTAGTGGACACTGGAGCCACTCACACATGTGTGGGTCCGAAGTTTGCGAAGCACCTCCCCATATCAGACAGATTTGTTGAGACAATAGGATTCTCGGGACAAAAGCAGCTAATTCAAATGAAGGCTCCAGTGAAAATAACCACAGAAAACTAAGAATAACTAATAACTAAGAACTAATTCAAATGACGGCTCTAGTGAAAATAACCACAGAAAACGAAGAAATTAAAATCCCAATTCTGGTTGCGAAATAAACACTTGGCAATTTGATTGAAAGGGATGCATTGTGTAAAATAAACATGACAATTTTGTGTTCATCAAAAAGAAAAATGCAAAATTCACTTGACAACACCCAAATATTTAAAAGTACAACTTTTGATACAAAAGAAGCGGCTGAGGATGAATGAGACATTTGGAGAAGGCGAGGGGCGACAATGAGTGAACAAGGGTTATGGAGGTCACAAGACGGTTTGTTGGTGGCCCCAGTGACGTTGTTGTCCATGTTGATTTCTGAAGTGCACAGTCTAGATCACTGTGCAAGGGGGGAAGTGATGAAGAAAATTCAACAACAAGGCTACTGGTCGCCTTATATGCAAGCAATGGTGAACGAAGTGTTAAACCAATGTGAAGTATGTGCTCAAAATAATGTAAAGAAAGGTGTGAAAACACCTGTTGGACATATTCCAGTACCAGAGGGTCCATTTAAACATCTAGTCATGGACTATGTCGATATGATAAAATCAGTTCAAGGCAAAAGATACATGCTTGTGGTAATCGACAGATTCAGCAGATGGGTTGAAGCCACACCATCTAAAGACTTGAGCGCTGAGACGGTTGTCAAGTTTCTGATAAGAGAAGTAATCCCGCGATTTGGGATTCCATCAGAAATCAGTTCTGACAATGGGTCTGCGTTTGTGCAGAAAGTTGCAAAAGGTATCCTACAACAGTTGAGAATCAAACAACGTTTAGGAGCAGTGTATCATCCGCAAAGCCAAGGAATGGTTGAGCGAGTAAATGGAACCCTGAAGGCTAAGCTAAACAAAATTTGTGCCGCCACTAAGCTGAACTGGGTAGATGCTTTGCCATTAGCACTAATGAGCTATCGCATGCAAACGCATAGGATAACGCATTTAACACCGCATGAAATGCTTACAGGTCGACCTATGCCAGCACCGCAGCTAAGAGGTCCTTTTAAAGGACCACCGCTTGAACAATTGCAAAATGAGCTGAAAGCATATATGAAATATCTAACTATGATCCATAGAACTATCTACACACAGGAAAGAGCACGGGAGGAGAGCCTGGAGCAGAAGGGGGAGTCGCCAGTGAAACCAGGAGACTTGGTGTGGATCAAGGTGTTCCGGAGGAAGTGGCATCAACCGCGTTGGGAAGGGCCGTACCAGGTGGTCAGGGCCACGCCGACAGCTGTCCAGGTCGAAGGGAGCACCACGTGGTATCATCTGAACCACTGCACAAAAACGCGAATCAAGGATGAAGGGAACCCAACGGCAGAAGTGGGAGATGAGAAATGTGGTAAAACTGACTCTGACATTCCTGTGTGTTCAGAGTATGATGACAGTGGAGAGCAGAACCGTGCCAAGCCAGGTACCGACAAGCGAGAGTCCACAGAAAGGAGGAGTCGGAGACGAGGAAAAGGCGATCCAGCCCCAGACGGGGATCCACCAGTCTAAAACAGATGAGTATGATGCAAAACTAAACACTCTGTGCCACCTGCCAGCATTGTCAGATAGAAATAAATTTACAAACCAATTTGAGCGTCTAACGCAGGAAAGCATAAAAATGCGAAAGAAAAGACAGAGCCAAACAACATGGATTTGGGAAGGTAAAGAAATACTTCCAGAACAAGTTACAAGACCAGAGGTACCAGAGATGTTAGAAGGGAACGAAGGACTTAGGACAGAGGTGGTAACAGGAGGGAGATTAAGATTACACCTCCCAGCACAAGAACGAGCAGGTTTGGTAGAAAGAAGAGAGGTGACGATTTCAGAAATCCTCAAAGATGGAAGTAGGCAAGTTATATGTGGGTGGAAGTCAGATAAGTTAGGAATGTCAGTGTGGGACAAAGGGGCAGTGAAATGCATGCCGGTAGTGCGAGAGGCGTTGTGTGGATGGATCATGGAAGTAGATAATGCAGCAATTAATATTGGTAAAACATATGAATTGAATAGTGTTAGCGCTGCAGAAATAGATGGTCAGATGGACGTGAAAGTACGATGGAGTGCAAGGTATGCAAAGCCAACGATGGACGTGCTGTGTGAAGGGCTGGCGAGGGATGTGGTCGCCGCGCTTGAAGAAGAAGTGACTACACCTGTGAGTACGATTTCTACTACAACTAAAAGTATTACAATACCAACTAAGACTTCTACTACAACTAAAAGTATTACAATACCAACTAAGACTACTACTACAACTAAAAGTATTACAACATCAACTACGACTACTACTACAACTAAAAGTACTACAACACCAGCCAGAACCAAGACCACACATAGAAGCATTACAAGCAGTACAACAACCCAGAGAACCACCACAGTAGAACCAAAACAAGTGACCACAGGGCTAATCAAGACCACAAAAATAGTAGAACAGAGAATGCATAGAACAGACAATGCAACTAAAATTAAAGTAGAGTGTAACGATCCTCAAGGTGGGCTAGAGGTATTTGTGGACGTGACGTGTAGTGGAGACACCCCTATGGCCGGTCCAAGAGCATTTCCTGTGGCAGGTCCGAGAACATTTAAACCTAAGTGGGTACGGCCAAAACAATATAGAGAGATTAAAGATGAGCTGGAGGCCCGAGCCGCACAGAACTATTGGTACAAGAGTGTGTGGGCTACAGCCAAAGACCTGACGACAAACGACTGTTTAGTGTGTTCTAAAAGTCCCGGAGCGAGACCTACGGTAATCCCAGAAAAATATAACTCTAGAGAGTGTGCAGAGTATCAGAGACAAGTCTGTAAAAGAGGAGAGTTTAATAAGAATAAACATGCACCGATGTTCTTCCGCCAACCTGTATGTGGTCTTGGATGTAGATTATTATATGGCTCACAGAGAATACATTCATATTTGAGGTTTGGAGGCAATAAATTCGACGTAAAGTGTGCTGATTTTAAGACACAGACGGTTGAAGACGACACCCCCCCAACAAATTACAACATAGACCGAGAGGCTAAGTACGAGTGCTTCGCGAGCGGAGTCTTCAGGGACCAAGGTGGTGTTGAAGTAGGGAACACCACCGTAAAGTGTAGTGTTACATGGGTACTATCCTGGTTTCCACATGTAAGCAATACATCAATTACATCACCAGTGTGGTTCGAAAACCCTTCAGAGACTTTAGAACAGGATTGTGCTAATGTAACCATGACTTTACCCACATTATTTTTTTTCGGTGACCAGACCTTTCCCATTGCAGACAGTTATTGGATGTGTGGAGGAGATAGAGTGATGAATGTTTTACCAGCAAGGTGGGTTGGGTTGTGTACATTAGTAAGATTAAAGGTGCCAGTAACTGTGATATATTCAGGAGTGGACGAGTTAGTTGCAGGAGGGACCCGAATGAGAAGAAGTCTTATGGAGGACAGGGAAGTGTATTTGGATGTGATAGGACAACCACGAGGAATTCCGTACGAGTTTAAGGCCCGAGATGAGATTAAAGCAGGTCTTGAGTCTATCATACCGTGGATCACCGTTAATAAGAATGTAGAGTGGATAAATTACGTGTACTATAACCAACAGAGGCTGCTCAATTACACCTTAGAGGGCTTTGAAGTATTTGGTGCACAGTTACATGCAAACTCCGAAATGACGAGACAAAACAGGCTGGCCGTAGATTGGCTGCTAGCTGAACAAGGAGGAGTATGCTACATGTTTGGGGAGCAGTGTTGCACATACATACCAAACAATACGGCCGCTAATGGAACTTTTTCTAATGCTATGAACAAATTGAAGGGGCTGCGGGCCGAATTGACAAAAAATGCTGGCAGTGATGCACGTGAGTGGAGAGGACTAGAAGCAATAGCCGGAGAGTGGGGAGCGTTATGTTTAAAAGCTATTGCGATCATTTTCATCGTGTTAATTATTGTAGCATCCCTACACTGTTGCATCATACCCATACTGAAAAGGTGGATCCTGGGAATGTTGTATAAGCGGGGAGTGGAAGACACAAGACTACAAATGGCTCAACTGGAGATGGTTAACTGAACCATTACCCAGGGCAGATGAACTATGGAATGGCTACACGGTTTCTGATTCTTTGTTTTTCTTTTTCGGAGCAGTAAGGAGGATGGTGAAATGGACACAAACCAACTGAGAGAGAGCTCATCAGGACTGTGCCATGAGACATCCTCTCACGCTGAAATATCGCACCACTGAATCTTGGTATTGGCGGAGTCAGCGACTTCCAGGACTGATGATGGGCGATGCCGACACATATTAACCTACGTATTATTCCGTTATTGTTTAAGACTGTACAAGAATGTTCATGTATTTCATATGTGTATGCTATCCAATATTAGAGTGTAAGTCGCATTATAGAGGTTACATCATAACCATACACTAGATAGTAGTTACAGGTTTTATGGTAATAAGACAATCAAGGTAAATCACATATAGTGACTTCAGGAGGGATATGGTATGGTAGATGTAATCACACACACCGGGATTAGATGGTTATAATCACCAGATCACAGCGGATGATCTGCATAGTTGAGAGTCAGCAAAGTAAGTCATTATAATCATTTAGATTAAGATTAATTTCCATTCATTGTTTAGTGTTTTCATTCATTCATTTTTATTCTAATCAAAACATGATTTAACTATAGTCAGTTAGGTTAAGATTCATTTTTATTTTAATCAAAACATGATTTAACACAACTGCACAACGCAGGCAAGCGCTAGTCTAAAGTTGCTCAGGCTTACACTACATTTATAACTCAGTTGATAGTTTTACGATAATTAAAGATTATGATTCATTTTCAGATATAGACACATATATACTCTAATTTCATGTTATGATTTGACACAACTGCACAAGGCAGGCAAGCGCTAATCCACAGTTGCTCAGGCTTACACTACACTTGATGATTTCAGTTGGAAGTTTTACAGGTAATAACACTATATCATGATTTCAGTTATTATCTACAGTTTATTAACTTAGATTTGTATAATCTCTTTTTCAAATGTTGTATTATTGGTTAACTCGAATCAGATGCTAAAAGGTTAACGTGAAGAAATCAATGCAGCCGTTGCTCGCGCCAAGCGCAGTCGCCCATTATCTATGTATGTCAAAACAGAGGCCATGGGGACTATGCAGGACTTTTCTCCTCCACAGAATGATGAGATGATCAAGAATGATTACATGATGACGAAATGAAGGCCGGAGGTTTTTCACCTGCATGAGCCGCGGATGGCGAATTGATTTCTAACGATAACACTTTAATGAGGGTTAAAACCCTCACAGGAGGGATATGTGGAAGAAAATGTGATTGAGAAAGTGAATAACAGGCCGAGGTCACCGTGTACTGGGGACAGAGGCCTGATAATCACACATTCTGTTTAGAAAACAATTGAACTGTATTTGGGCATGATGACGTCTGGACACCAAGTAGGCGCCACTGATTGTAAATGTACTGAGTGTGTATTGGGAAGATCAGACGGGGCGTGTAGGTGTTGCCAGCTTTGTTAAGACGGGAAGTTCTGTTAAGAGACACTTGTAATTTTGGTATGGTGAATCTCGGAACTCTGTGATGAGTGTATCAAACCTTGATTCAATAAATTCTCCTTGATTGCTGTGAGACCTCTCTGCTGACTCCTTCTTGTAGACCTTTCTATTTTTATAATACATTGTTCTACCATACATCTGCCTGTCACTAGTTTTCAGGCACAAGAATATTTCTGATACAGAGCTTAAACGCTTGTGTGGACAAAGATTGTTTTTCTTTAACCAGAGCTGCTTGCATGGCTGTAGACTAGTTTGGAACTGTAAGTGGCTCTAAATACTTTGTCACCTGTCAGCCTCATTCCCTGTTTCTATGCAAAGACACCAATCAGAGGAGCAAATCAAAGCTGAAGCGAATTCAGAATGCCTCATATTGCAACAAAAAACACTTTACCTAGATCATTTACATTGACCAAGGACCCAAAAGTAAAGTGATTCAAACTTCTCAATGTGTTATCAGGTTTCATGCAATTAGCAGTGCCCACAAAAGCATTTGAAGCTCTGCAGTGGGTGTGTCTTACAGCTGCTCCTTGTGACAGTACTTCTTACAGTTGCTCATGTTTTAGAGCTTATAATTCAACCAAGACATGTCCATCCAAAGCCTGGGAAGTACTCCAACTGCCGACCACCTAACATTGTGGTCGGCATTCGTGCATGTCATGTGGTTTATATAGACTAGACGCCAAAACCAGGAGCCACACAGCTGCTGTTCTTGCATGTGTAGCTTAACACGTATGTCAGTGTGAATCGAGAAGCTTGCTCTTAGCTTTTAAGTCTAGTGTGTTTACTTTTAGCACTGACATTAGGATACCCATCCTCTTGTTAAACATCCAAATGACTCATATTCTTTGCCATGACATCAGAACCTTTTGCACATGTTAAGCGTTGTCATTCTCAAAATGCTTTTGAGAACAATGGAGGTTATCTTTTTTCTGTCGCTGTGGATTTTATTTGTAAAAATCTAAGATTGGGAATTGAGAGTCACAGACAGGCAATGAGAGAGAGAGGCAGATATGTTTGTTATGGCAGAGTGAGCTCTGGCCTGCGGGTGGGTGGAGATTAAAAATTCCTTGTCCTTAGCGTTCTATGATTTGGGGAGATTTAGGTATCAGTTTGAGAGCCTTCAGATCAGCTTTGGTATGCCTTTCAAACTGGGTTAGAGGAATGATAGCAGGAAGGAGATAGAGATGCTTCGAGAGACCCTCCACTTTGCATCAGATTTGGTTAAATCCCACAAGGCAGGCAGAACATCAGAGAGAGGACAATGAAGAAGAAGAAGAACATAACAACAGAGAGACAGGCAGAGTGGAGGACATGGATACAGGAAATTTAGGATGTGTTGGCATATCGTATGAAGGGATTTTTGAGGAAGTTTGGACGCCTTGTTAGAGCAGTTTTTTTTAAATCCTGCAGAGCTGTGTTTGCCTATATAATAACAATGAAAGACTGTTGTTGAGGTGGACTCCAATAGTTTTTATCAACCGTAATTTACTGTTTATATTATTTGGCCTCATTAGCCCTTAAACTTTTAACATGTATTTATTGTTTTTTAGTGTCAAAGTGCTGTTGTAACGTTACTTCAAAAATGAGATCCTGCCAGACTTTCTCAGTTGCCTAAAACAGCCTGTGGACTTGTGGACTGATTACCTAGCCTCTCTTCAGCTCCGCTACAGACAACAGTTTGCAACATTAGCTAGTGTTAGCTTAAAAATTGAGTTGACAACAGAGTATATACAGTACATGGTGTGTTTTTGTTAAACATTGTGCAGTGGCGGCCCAGGGGCAGACGTTAGGTTGGCAGCTGCCTGCCTGTGTTGTGGTGGTACAACAAAACCCTTACAAATAAATCTAGAGGAAAACACTGACATGAAATACAGTCCCAGCCTGGTCAGATGCGTACATGAACTGATGAAGCCTCTTGGATGAGAGGTGAAACGTCTTCCTAGACAAATAACCAAGTCCAGTTGCTTTTGACTGAAATTGCTTTGAGGATAACGATGACCTGGACAAATGAGAACAAACACAGGTTTACAGTATATTGTGGATTTAGCTGGTTAAAGTCAGCGGACCAATTGCTAGCTAGCTGACATAGGAAAATACTGCCTTTAGTGGATGACGTCAGCTAATTCATCCAGACTCCTGGGGCTGCTCTGCCTGGTTTGCTGTTAGCAAATTACCTTATCAGCTAAGGTTACGAAGCAACCAACGCCACATCCATGCAGTGTATCAAAGTTAGAGCTAGCTGGCTAACCTTAGCTTGCTAGTTCACTAACGTAAGCTCACAATAACTTTGGCTTTGTGTTTTTACTGAATACTAATACAACACACTTACACGTAGTGTTATTCATTCACATAAGTTCCACACATGCTTGTACAGCCAATATCATCATTAAGGAAACAAGACTATGAGTACATAGCCATGCCAGCAGCTCTGAGGCACAGCAGTGCTATGAGATTCATGCTAACCTTGAAGAAGCTAATATGCTGATGTTTAGCAGGTATACCATCTCAGTTTAGCATGTTGTTGTTACACACAGAATATAGTTGAGGCGGATGGAAATGTCATTACTTTTGCAGATATTGGGTCATAAACCAAGCTCTGGTAGATAATGAATGCATATGTTATATTGCTGAATGTTGAATAACCCCAAGGTAGCATTGCAGCATTTGACATTAGAGAAGTGGTTCACACTCTCCAGGGGTAAAGATAAAACCTTTGGAATTATTGCTGGATGGAGAATTCTGTCGTCAACATACAACATAGGAAAAGAGCTATACATGGCCCTATGTGACCTTGTTTTCTTGTATATCTTGCCTATTGGTAGTGACTTTGTCAAGCAAAGTATTTTTCAAAGATTCAAGTCTTAAAGGCCCTGGGAAACTGTTTTTTATTACACAAACCCATATTTTTTTCTTTTGCCACAGTTTTGTTGATTTCATATGACAGTTCTCTGTGCTCCTCTCAATGATTAAAAGTGGGCATCAATACTTGACACAAGTAGCAACATTTTTCAATTTAAATGGATTTTGATATGTGACTAAATATATTATAAAAAATAAAACAGTGCTTAGTAAGATATATTCAAGAAAAGTAGAAACCTAAGATTGCAAAAATATTTAGAATTATATCCTTGGCTTAAAATAAACAGTTTAAAAAACAGTGCTGTTTCTCCCATGTTTTAAAAAACACAGAAACAAAAAATCCACCATCTAATAACAGTCCCTCCTAGGAGCGTCTGTGCTAAGGTTAGCTGCAGCATGTTCAACGTTGTCTGTGCTAACGTTTGCTGCAACGTGTTCAGCGTTGGAGTGGAGCGGAGGCTGAAGAGCTCCAGTGGGAGGTGAATTCTTACACAGCCGTGCTCTTGTCCATGTTTCCACTCGGTCATTTCATAGAATTCAAATGTCGCCCACTGAACCCAGCAACAATTCATCTCGCTTGTCATTGGTTTAATTTTTCTAATATTGCGTCCTGTGCGTCAGTATTACGGACCGGACGGGAACTCATGCATTGACCAACATTCTGCACTGAGTGCAAAAATAGATTGCGATTAATTGCAGGTTTTTTTTGTTGCGTTACTTTTTTGTTGCGTTACTTTTTTCTGTAATTAATTAATCGTTATTAACGGATTAAAGCATTAGGCCCTAATTCAATCACAAGGTAGTTTTTTTGCAAAAACAAAGACAAAAGAAAAGGAAGAAATACAAATCCATCAAAAGCAAAAGCACACTGGCTGTTCAGGCTTGGTTGCCTGAATATGTAAGTTTGACGGACTGAGCTCAAAGGAGAAGGAGAAGAGAAACTCTGGATGTAGAACACTTGCAGTCAGATTTTGTACAGGCCACAGATATAGACACAAACCCAACCACAGATTGGATGATTACTTACTTATTTTAAAAAAAATATGTTACAAACTATTAGCTTGCAAAGCTAACTCTATGCATTGACTTTGTTCATAGACTTAAAAAATAATGGACGTAGCTTCAGGGCCTGAAAGGGGAAGCCAACGGGTGATGTGCCTAAAGCCTGCAATATCCAGCAAGGGGCAACTGGCTTCACAAAGATTGTATAGAAATCAATGAGAAAAAGAGCCTACTTCTCACTTGATGTATACCTCAGTAAACATTTTCCTAATGAGTTTATGGTCTCAATGGCTAGTTTCAAGTCTTCTTCAGTACAGGATGTTCATTTAGTATATATTTAGTATATTATGGTCTAATTTACAGAAAATAGATGATAGAGCTGAGGATGCTTTAGGTTGTTGCTACACAGCAAACTGTAAATCAGGAAAGAGGATTAATGATACCTAAAATAGCAGTAAATTTGTTTTTTTGGGTGTTGTCTGGGTTTTCGTTTTAGAACTCTGACCCCTCAAAATCAGACTAATTATGTCCAGAGCAAAGAAGTAAAAAGCCCTACAAAATGTGTGGTGGATAGAGCCTCCTTTTGTTGCCTAAATTTGGTCATGGTCAGTTTCTATCAGATATTATACATACCCGGTTAGGAGAGTATGTTACAGCGAATGGCCCTATTAAAAATTAGGGTTGAACTGGTTCATATTGATTTCTGTATTGTTTTATTTTGTTGTGTAATGATTGATTGAAAGAATGAATTAATACAAGCTGTATTTTATTTTTCTAAATGTTTGTCTTCTGTGTTAGAACTTTTCTGAGTGGACAAATGTGTTCAAGCAGATGAGAAAAACTGTTGTACATCAATAGATTTTTGCTCATATTGATAAATGTCCATGCCAAAGATGCTGATGATGGCAGATACATTTTTGTCAGTCCGTTTCCAAGGTCAGTAATGCATCTTTAAGCTCAATGTAAAACAGTTCTTACGTCATCATATTCTGTAAATGAAACGTATACATGGCAGATAACTTGCGTACAGAATGTGCAGATTTGAACTAGTTGCAGAGATGCTTTTTCGGTGCAATACTGCTGTTGTGTTTGAGGAAGAAGGGCTTGTATTTGCTGTACAGTGTGTGTGTGTGTGTGTGTGTGTGTGTGTGTGTGTGTGTGTGTGTGTGTGTGTGTGTGTGTGTGTGTGTGTGTGTGTGTGTGTGTGTGTGTCATAGCCTGCGGTTCTCTGACAGGAATGGCAAGCTTGACTTGAGGAAGGGAGTTCTCCCCAGCGCCACAGGGCTTCACAGTTACAGCAGAGTTTACCACCTGAAGGCAATTTCACATCTCCTCTCTCATTTCTTTCTCCTGCCGTCATTTATTTTCTCTTCCTTTCCCTCTGTCTTTCAATCACTTCTTCCTTGGTCTCTCTCCTCTGCCTCTGTCCCCCTTCCTCCCACCTCTCTCCCTCTCTAATGAGGTACTATGGAGGGAGCATATGCTCAATTAGCAGTCGAAGCTTGGCAGAAGGGAATGAGACGCTACCAATTTCCTGTTTTCTCGTCTCTGCACAACATAAGCATGCACAAGAGTCCAGATAAACATTGCAATCTTTGTGTGGATTTGTGGGTGCGCCTGTCTGAAAATCCCAGCATAACAGCTGATGTAAACATATGCAAGTGTGCCTGTGTATGTATGTGCAGACCATAAAATAGATGGAAAGTTTAACTTCTACATTCGACAGATTAATTATTTTAAATATATTTGCATGTCTGCTGTCTGCAAATAAAAGCAAAGGAAAGAAAGAAAGACAGCCTAGTCGTTTTTATGGTCTGGTGATGTGAAACTTAGGCGTTGCAGCTGTTGTGGAGGTTCCTTCCCTTACTTCTCACCACCAATGCTGAACTAAATACATTAACTTAAAGCTGATTTTTAAAATTTTGTCTGGTGGACAGAAACACAACTCAGAATGAATGCTAATGTTGTTCTGTCTGCCAGGTTTATAATTAGGGAGGGAGTGTACCTATGTTCCCCAGGTCCTATGATCCCAGTATGTAACCGTTTTTTCTTAAAAAGGTCCTATGTTCCCCGCTTCCACTGTGACATATGTACCAATGTTCCCAGGTCCTATGTTCCCCGCTTTCACAGAAAGGGTCCTATGTTCCTTGATCTGTTATTTTTTCCACATTCATTTCAGAATTCCCCGCCAAATAGGCTGATGTAGACCCATACCCTACTCCCTAACCCTCAGCCTAACCGTTACCCCTGACCCTAACAAAATGCAAAATTTCATCAGGCAAAGGCTTATGCACTGGGGAACATAGGACCCGGGGAACATAGGGATGACCCCAATAGGGAAATGTTTGCTAACACGGTAGCAATAATACGTCATACACATGTGATTTTTCGCCTTTTTGTAGAGTTCTCCCTTTAAGTGCTTGAAAAAAATCAGTCTTAATATTCTGTTAAGTATTATTTAGCTGGCTAATATTAGCTTACTCATACTTACTCACTCACTTAGTTAGCTTTCTTGCTAAATACTGTCTTGAGTGGAAAACATCAGCTAATTCATCCAGACTGCCATTTGCTAAGTTTATCAGCTAAGCAAGCAACACAAGATCCAGTCAGTGTAGCTATGTTACAGCTAGTTGGCTAATCTAAGCTTGCTCGCCAAATAATATTAGCTCACTGTAACCCATTTTATGGCTGAGCAGCTTGAATCTGCCATTGGTAGCTTTGTCTACATGATGCCGGTCAGTTATGTTCAGTCTCACTGTTTTGACTGATAATGGCCCATACAGGAAACAGGATGTTGGGTGCAGTTCTCTTAATGACCACTGGTGTCGCAAAAAACAAAGGTTCAAAGAACCTTTAAGTTTTTTCATTTTATTCAACTTTATATTTTTACCTTTCTACATTTGAGAGGAGAATATACTTTTTACCCCACAACCGTTGCAGTTAATAATTACTAATTACAGTACTTTCTAGATGAAAAGATTTAGATTGGTAATATATGATGAGCACATAAAATAAGATGCATTAATATACTTGTCAACATATAGTAATATTTGATAAACTAAAACATTACAACACTACACGTTTATGCATCAGTAATCAATAATAATCCATCAATACAATAGTGAGAGAGGCCATTCTGACTGCTTAACATCTACATTTCCTTTTGATGCTTTGGGTACATTTTGAATATGATGTGTAAATGTATGACATTTTTAGGATATTTTATAGCTCCTTCTACCAGTGCTCCCTGCATGGGAATTCATTATTTTTTTTTTACCCCTCCACAAGAAGGTCAAAAGACAGGGTCAGCAGACCTTGAGTTGGCAGGTATCCAGGGTCTTGTTCAAGGAGGATTTTTCTCACTCATGAGACCATTCTGGTGAAAAAACTGCAATATATAGTACACATAATTTATTTAATTTTATTTGTCGGTTTGTTTCAGGGACATTGCACACTAATCAACAGCCAAGCTGTAAGTGAGCCAGAGTTAGCCAAAGAGGCTAGTTTGCATCTGTAGTCCTCCGCCAGATATTCAAAGGCAACCTAAAACTACAGAAATAGAATGCATGTATAAGCAAATATTAAAATAAACAACAACATAGTAAGAATAAATTGACAGACAGAGACAAATAGATAATAAAATAAACACCCAGCATATAAGACATTACACTCCCTGGACATTATTACATGATAGAGCAGATTACTGTAATTAAGAAGTGAGTCAGGGGAAGCAATTGCAGTCCTAATGTCTACATAACTGTTTATCAATGAGCCGCATTTTCAGCTGTCCTGAAGAGGAACGGTGGAAGAACTAATGTTTCTGATGTCACCTGGTACTGAATTCCATTCCTGAGATGCTGTAGCTGAGAATGCTGAGTTTCTAAAGGCGCCTTTTCTAAACGATACAACACAGTCTCCTCTGGACAACCCTCTGGTTGACCGGCTTGTATCTGACCTCTGAGTGATACACTGTTGAAGAGGTGGGGGGCTTTATTGTGCAAATTTTAAAAAACAAGGCAAATATTTTACTTTACTTTAATAATATGTACAAAAAATTGAGATATTTACAACATGTGAATGCATGTGTACAAAGAAGCAGGGGAGGAACAGAGGGACAGATGGAAAGATAAAGTGCAGTCCAGTTAAAATCCCAGTTAGCCAGTGTCCCCAGTCGAGGGGCAGAGGACCCATATGTTGGTTGAACAGATAGAGAGAGTGTGGGGTTGTATAAGGATGGTTGTTGAGAGGGGTGGGTGGCCATAAGGAGCCACTCTCAACTTCCCAGTGCCCAATTTCCTACATCTATTCTATTTAATACATACATTTCATGCCACAGACTTCAATAAGCCATCACATGGCCTAAGTGGTGAAGAAAGTAGCCAAATTTTTGTTTGGTGTGTGTAAGAGAGAGAACACACGGGATATGATGACACATAGCTTTTCTCTGGCAATGTTCCTTCATAGATTGTTTTTTGTTTTGTAGCAAAATTTGATTTGATGTAGTCTTAGGATCAGCGGTGATATAAACCCACTTGTGCCCACGTGTGCAATAGTTACTTGACTCTATTAATACATTTGTAGGGTCATTGTACAACACCATTAAAGACTAACTTAACCTCTTCTGAAAGTCTTGTTTTTGCTGACCTTGTGTGGTTTCACTTCTCACTCGGCTGAGGTTAGGGTTTGCCTTCGCAGATTTAATTCAGCATTTTGTTAGGGTCAGGGTTAGGGGGTAGTGTTAGGGTCTACATGAGCCTATTTGCCGGGGAATTCGGCACTGATTGTGGTAAAAATAACAGTCCGGGGAACATAGGACCTTTTTTTTAAAAAAAGGGTCTGATGTTCCACGGTCACATACAAAGCGGGGAACATAGGAAGGTAGGACCTGTGGAACATAGGTCATGCCACGATAAGGTGATGGTTCCAGGAGAGGCAATGCTTTAACTTACAGCTTACAATCTGAGCCTGTGTGTAGCAGCATGACCAATATGGAAGTCGTGATTTTTCTATGTAGACAAATTCTGGAAATTTGAAGAAATCTCTAATAGTGACCGAAACCCTAGTGTTCAGAGCTGAGCACAGCCAACCCAGACGGTTGGCAAGGCTCACGTCTAAATGCAAGTACTTCATTATTTGACGCTTTGGTATTGTTAAACATGACTATAAAACATAACTATATTTATTGGTCAGAAAAGACGGAAAAGCATAAAAGGTCCTCTTTAAGCCTGGTGTGATTGTGTTTTTAAAGGAATAGTTTTAAATTTTGCACTTATGCTTCTTAGCTATTGTTTTGGGAGTCAGTTCAAATGGGCATCAATCACATGTCTGTGTGTTTAGTACAGAGCGGGATTAGTTAGACTGACTCTGTCCAAAGTTTACTGATTAACATGTATCTCATTTGTTTCGCCTGTTACACAAGCAGAAATGTAAAAACAACTATTTGTGGTTTTCAAGGAGAGTTATGTTCTGAAACTATTTCTTGATGGACAAAATAACAGCAATCCAGCACTTCTGTGCATTGCCTTTGGCTACAGTGAAAGCAAAAGGCGATTTGAGGGTGGATGAGAGGGTATGGCATTCCCCTTGTTAGACACAAATGCATGCCCCTTGTTAACCTGCCATCCCCCTCTTTCCATCCTCTAGCAGAGAGAGTGCAGGGCAGAGGGGTTGCTTAGTTTTTTCGTTAGTCGGCCTGACTTATTGATCTTTTATCTGACTGAGGTTTGTTAAGTTAAAATCTAGGGCCCCGACCATGGCTCTGAAATTTCAGCAGCCTGACTGTGTATTGATAAATCCATGGCGTTGTCTCTGGTGCTGAAGTAAAAGATAGATTTGCAATGGGCGACTTTTCCCACCCTGCAGCCAGTTTTGTCTTAGACAAATATCGTCTCATATTCTCTTCAAATGTCAACGTCAAAATCAGCTTTCGGCAAAATATGTGTCAGACAGAGGAATAGGAATCAGATCAAAATTTCTCTCCCACCCACTGTCCAATAAATACAAAGGTAAAATTTACAATTAAAAAAATTAGAAATTAGAAATAGTGCAAAAGAAATAGAAAACACAAAAACTAAACTAAACAAAAATGATTGAAAATGATGTACTGTACAATATGTGCAATATACAGGAAACTAAATAAAAAAATAAATGCACAATTAAAGGAAATAAAAGACTAAATATAATAAATGTCAAAGGCACTGATGAAGTTATAAGTGTTCCTGAGAGAGATAAAGTGACTTCACTATATAGCTAGGTTTTAATCAAAAAATACAGAACAAACTTGTTCATGGGGTGGGTGAATGAAACAGAATTCGCACCTCCTGTGAAAAAAAATATTTTTTACAATCTATTAGCAGGACTGATCAAATATGGCCAAATATGAATCAAGAATCTGTTCTTGTATTGCCTTTTTCTTCGCATAAAATACTTTCAGAAACATAATTTAGTGTACGGTTGAATTATAAAATGAGAATGTTTGTGACCAAGTCGATCCTAAACCAAGAGCAAACCAGGACAAACTTTCAAATTGCTAATATAAGAGGTGGAGGCAGAAGAACATGATTGCTTTTCAGAGTTTTTTTTTCTGTCTCATATAATACTGTCCGGATATAGTGACAGTTTCATCAAATTTGACAAAAAATTATTTTTACTGAAGTAACCTACTTCAGCTTTTAACTAGACTAAAACAACTTGATTATAGCTCCATACTAAACACTCAAACCTGATTTTTCGATATATATTCTCATCAAAGAAAGGTAATAATCATGTTTCCAATATTTGTTGGAATATTCCTTTAATGGAACAGGGCTAGATGTTTCCCCTGCTTCCATTCTTGGTGTCAAGCTAGAAACACATCCTGAACACACACTCACTTTCGTTTATACACTCAACATGGGGAGATCGAAGAATAGGCTAAAGATTTGCTTTTGAACATCTGGATTCAGGGTACATTTCCTTAGTTTCATTTAATTTTTATTTGGTTTGAATAGAACTAAAACAATCTCTTAAAATCCACATTTGGAGAATACTGAAGGCTTCAGATCAGCATGTTTTCTGATATGAAAAGTAAACCTACCTGCCTCAGTTTTAGTTGAACTAAGCTAGTGTAAAATGTAGGTAAACAACTCCAAGTGGGAACAGTACTTTCCATTAATGCAGACAGTGCTGTACTGATAAACATCTAATGTTGTCCTTCCTGCTCCTCCTCCTCCTCCTCCACCACCTCTTCTGACCAGCAGATCATGTGTCTTGTGGAATGTGCTGTTTCTTTTTTTCCCTTTTCCCCATGCGCCCAGAAAATAAACATATGAAACGTGAGGTCTGGGGCTCCACAGACTGTCCAAATGGTGTGTATGTGTGTGTGTGTGAGTGTGTGTGTATATATTGGGGTGACGGGATTGCTGAGGAGGTTGGGGCAGGGTGGGGTTGGCTGGAGTGCTCGGCGTGGGGGTGTGCTGGGGAAAGATAGAGAACAGCTGTGACCTATTTTTTCCTCTCTTTCAATCATTCTCTTCTCTTCCCTGAGCCGCCTACAGTTCTGCAGCTTAGAACTTTGCAGAATGAAGCTTCGACCTCCACATGGCTTTGTAGAGTCGCCACCACCAGCAGAAAAGTTAATAAAAGGGTGCTGATAGACCTGCAAACCTGAACAAAATCACACGCACACACACAGACACACACACACACACACACACCTCCTGAATAGTTTTTGAGTAACTTTACTGCCAGTAGTCTGAAGGTCAAAGCCATTGTTTGCTATAAAACTGTCAAATAGCAAGAATTATCCAGTTAATCACACACACACACACACACATGCACACACACACACACACACACACACACACACACACACACACACACCGATCTCTACTTCCTTTCATAGACCATCGTTGTCTCACAGCCACATCTGGATTTGCTAGAGCTGCACATTGAAAGGAATGCACAATGTGTGTGTGTGTGCGTGTGTGTTTATTCACACAGACAATTCATATTTTAATACTTGTAACACTTATGCATGTTAACACACTTTAGTATTAGTGACTGTTAAAGCCAAACTCTTTTATAATAAACACTACTACAGTCTCCATCTTCCCATTCAGTTTTATTGTATTTATTGTTGTTATTTATACTTCATATAACTTTGACAGTTGAATAACTGCATAAATACAAGGGAAGCAAAACTGCTTTCCTTCAACAGTTCTCACACACACACAATAGAACAATGGGCCATTCAACTACCTTCTCTGTAATTATTCATGGCAGTGTCAGTGTCTTTGGTCTCGATGAAACTTCTCTCGTTCCCTCCAAAGTTTGCTGCTTCAATGTTATCTTCACCTCCATCAAAATACTCAGTTGGATATTTCCAGATTCAGGCAACAGGACAAGATGAAGCGGTCTGGTTTCCATTTTGAGCCAAATAGTATTGAATAATCACAACTGAGAATGCTTTCAAAAAAGGGCTCTGAGAATTTCTTCTTAGTAACTGTACCTAGAGATTGTACTGAACTGGGGAAAAGGGCATTTCGTTCTGCTACGCCCTCCGCATGGAACCAGCTGCAGAATGAACTGAAACTGAAGGAGCTGGTTTCTCTAAACAGATATAAATCACTTCTTTATAATGTTGAATCATACTCTTATGTCTGTGTATGTTTTGTTTAATGATGTTCTGATTGTGACTCTTTTTCTATGTTCTCTGTTGTTTCTCAACTTTTGTCTGTAATTGTGAACTGTGTTGCTGCCTGTCTTGGCCAGGACTCTCTTGTAAATCTCAATGACACTTTTTTCCTGGTTAAATAAAGATTAAATAATAAATAAATAAATTTGGTTGTATGCAGGTGATCTGTTGGTCTGTGTGAAGAGGAAAGGGGGCTGAATCTCAAAAACCCTTAGCAATCGTCTGACAAAGACTTTAAGCTTTTATTATATTTTGGTCATTTTTTGTCTTTATTCACATGCAGATATTTGAGATGTCGTCTCTGGACGTCAAATCCATTCTTGCGTCTTAAGTTGCTAATCAGACTGGAAACAATTACCGGCACATTCAACTCATGAATGAATGAGAGCCAGTCTGGGAGTGATGGACATTCTTAAGGCTGAACCAGGGACTGCCTCAGCAAAATTCTGAACCAATCATAGCAACCCAATGAACTTTATTGCTTTATAAATTCTTTGTGAAGGGAGGGCACTGCACGCTTTCTGGCTCAGTGGTTGCAGCAACAGCTTTACTTAAAGCCAGGATGACTGTGATTTCTGACCCCAGAGAGAGCCCTTGGCCAAGCAGAAAATTCTTTGCTGTTTTTATAATAAACTTTTTAAACTTCAAGAAGTTACTTACTTAAGTAAGAAAACGACAGTAGCACACTTTGGATATATTGCTCTGTAACTCAAATCACTGTGTTAGTCAGCTGATATTGACACTTCTATAATTGTGCTGCTGTAACACTACACTTTAGTATTTACAATCATCCTGTAATTGTAACTTGCTGTCACAGTGGCTGTTTCCACTGTCATTCAACCGTCAAACCTTTGTAATTTGATTTGGGTGTGTTTCCATCAAGCAAATAAACTAGACTACAGAGTAGTTTGTTCAGAAGTTTGCACTATAGGCTGTAATCCACCAATAATCGAACTAAAGTAGAGGTTGCTAACCAGAAACAAAACAAGTCGTCAAGGCTCTTCTACCTGAGAAAAATACAGAGAGGTCTTCAGAAATTTGGTTCAGTAGGGCAAGCTTTAATTGTTCTTTCATGTCAGCTGGTATTGGCCATGTTTGATGCTGTGCGGGGACAAAGACACATTTTGAGAATATTTGGGGATACACTGAGGAAGTAAACTGATCACTCATGAGTTAACTGTTGGCTACGTCAGAGTTTCCATATCCTATATAGCATAACTCATTTCCCAAGTAACCGAAAAAACTTCAAGAAGTTTCTTCAGATTTTGCTGTTTGGATTCAGCTTTTTAATGCAATACTTCAAATGCAAACGTAGAAATGGAAACATGACTAGTGGCTGCTGTTCAGCTGAAGTTCCATATGCTTGCTTACATTATGCATGGATTGGCCCCCATTAGTTCGGGACATTTCTGGTTTGAAGTGTTTACTTGAATTAAACTGAGGAAAAACACAGAGGATACATGTAATTATTTGGGATATTAGTATCAGTGTTAGCCCTGCCATGCTGAAACTCATATCGCTTGAATCCAGAAAAAACAGTCTGAGGCAAAGGATGCTCAGCCAGGCCTGGAGCACTGATACGAGGGGTGTTATCCTGCCTGACACCCAATCAGAAGCCTCCTTGTTGGGACAAAAGGCGAACAATCTCCCTTTATCCCAACTACTGAGATAAGAATAGCACCCAATAATCTTGGAGGGGTTTGTTGAGAGGAAATCAAACCCCAGCTCTGATCCCCTGGGAGCAGCACACACACACACACACACACACACACACACACACACACACACACACACACACACACCACACACACACACACACACACACACACACACACACACACACACATACACATAGTGACACAAGCAAGTATATGTTTCATGGAGAATTCTCAGTGTTTTCACACGACCACCACCACCCTCCTGCCTTATCACTCCCAGTGGACGAGGGATGGGTCGAGGGTGAGCAGTGTGCTGAAGGTGTTAAACTGATCCAGGAATAAACACAGTAGCTGTTAGAGCTGCATTAGATAAAAATGCCTCTGGCTCGCACCACTCACTCCCCAGGGCCATGACAGATATGTGTGTGGATGTGCGTGTAATCAATATGCATGTGTGCTAGTGTATGTGCTTGTATATGTGTGTGTGTGTGTGTGTGTGTGTGTGTGTGTTGTGTGTGTGTGTGTGTGTGTGTGTGTGTGTGTGTGTGTGTGTGTGTGTGTGTGTGTGTGTGTGTGTGTGTGTGTGTGTGTGTGTGTGTGTGTGTGTGTGTGTGTGTGTGTGTGTGTGTGTGGCAGTCATACTGGCTATGAAGTGTGAGCACAGTGTCCAAGGACAAAGCAGAAAGCCAGCCTCAGGGATGGACAAATAGAGAGGCTCAGGCCAACTGAGCACCACACAATGCAGCCAATAGGATTAGAGCAGCGACATGACCTTCACAGATGACTGTTAACAGAGAAAAGAGTTGCTGGTTTACTGTTTTCATTCCGTTTCAACTCTGAAGTCACAGAGATGAGCACACAGCGTCTGTGACTGTAGAGCTGCTGAGGCTTTATGGCTGCTGTTTCTCTGTTAACTGGATGAACTATACATGCAGAGGGAGCTGCTACTTTTACTGTGTTCGCGTAAAATAAGGCACCAGTACTTTCACTGCTCAAGTGTGTGAGCCATGACCCTGGAACTGAAGTGTCATGGATAACTGTCTAAACTGTATTTTTGAAGAGAAATCAATCCTAAGTGTTCACGGTAAATCATTTGAAACAAAGGAGAAAGAGTTTCAAATCGAACATTAGACTTCATGCAGCAACATTCTCTTAAATTTTCTTTTAGATTATTCTTTTTTTTTTTTTCTTTTTATACCTTATTTTATTTGATAGTACAGCTGGAGCTTAATATGATATGGGGACACAGAGAGAGAGGGGCTGACATGTAGCAAAAGGCCGCAGGTCAGAGTCAAACCTGCTGTGTGGAAAAGTCTTTATACACTATGTGGGGCATCCACTCTACCAGGGGCCTGTTTCACAAAGCAGGTTTAGTGAAAACTCTGAGTCTGTTAACCCTGAAATGAGGGAAACTCTCAGTTTATCACAGCAGATATTGTGTGTTGCGCTGCGTTTTTTTGCAAATGGGAGTTTTTTATAAAACATTTAAAACAGCCACTTACGGTAATGTTTACTTTACAAAGTAAAACATGCTTAAAATGAGGCGTCACCATGAGATTGTGCCGATGTTTTACCTGTTTGAACAATGTTTTTATTTTTCATCTTAAGCTGCTGCCAAGTGGCTTCTCCCCCGTGTGAAGCACTTAAATAAAATAAATTAATAGGCTCCCACTCAAGCAGTTCCCCCTGTGATATTACTGTGATTGCAACAGGACTACATTTAAACTTATGCACTGACCCGAGCAGCAATGTCCTCCCGCACCGTCTCGCTCTCTTTTGCTGCAGCAGCGGTGTAAATCTGCTCAAACTGACCGTATGAGCGCATTAATATTTCCAATTCCAGTTGTAGCGTAGCCCTTCGCTTCCCCGTTGCCATGGTGACTCGTTGAATCAGGGCTCCATTAATGCTGTCTTTTTTTACTTGTGGTGCACGCGCTTAACTCCAGGTCAAACTACTCTGAGTTGATGAACCTAACATAAATCTGCTGTTCTGGAACTGAAAACTCAGAGTTTCCTATCTCAGAGTAGATCAACTCAGAGTTCAGGGTTAGACTCAGAGTTTTTTGAACCTGCTTTGTGAAACAGGCCCAAGGTGAGCTACTTAGCACCCCACACCAAATGTTCTTAACCATCCAAATGTGCTCTTTGGCTATGTTCTCGCTGCAGGTCTCAACGCACAATTCAGATTTATTGCTCAAATCCGATTAATTGTTTGTCTGTTCACATTATATCTTTAAATGTGGCCTGTCTGAACGCTCCTGAAGTGACCCGCATGCACAGTTGATCATTGATGACATTACGCCATCACAACGATGTTTACTGAAGCGAACATGGCTTCGAAATGCTATCACAAACACAAACAGACCCTTCAAGTCTTGTTTGTTTTGATTTGGTTCCTGGCTCCCTCCTGTGGCACACTTCTCTCTTTTTTTTCAATCAACTTTTTTTGTCATTCATTTACAAAACAGTGCAGCCCGGGTCATAATGAAGTCAAAGTTGCATTAAATGCAACCTGGCTGTTCAGATTGAGGTCACATTTTAAAAAATCTGATACGTGGGGCAGCCGGTGGCTCAGTGGTTAGAGCTGTGGCCCCGTGTGGAGAGGCTGAAGGTCCTCGGGCGGCGGCTGTGGATTCGACTCCGACCTGCGGCCCTTTGCTGCATGTCCCTCTCTCTCTTTCGCCCCATTTCCTGTCTGTACTACATAATATAGGCCTAGAAAAAACTGCCCAAAAAATAATCTAAAAAAATTAAAAAATCTAAAAAAAATCTCATAGTATCCGAAACAGTAGCATGTTTTAAAAGTGGCCTAATTCTGACTCAAAATGTCAGATTCAGTGTGACTTGTGCTGTTCACACTGTCAAAAACAAATCAGATATGGGTCACATATGAGGGGAAAAATCTGATTCAGGTCACTTGGAACTGCACTGTGAACGTAGCAAAAAAAAAAAACCCTGCTAAAACATAATAATCTAATATATACCTATAATAATATATATAAATGAATTATAACGCCAAATATGAACATATAAATATAATAAATAAATAAATATAATTATACCTTTGTGTAATCAGAATTTGCAAATGAACAAACTGAAAGTAAACAGAATGCAAACAGGCATGTATACACTGAGTATGGATAAGTAGCTCATACAACCACCATACTTTAAAATATACAAACTATCCCTTTAATATCTGATTACAAGTAAACATAGCAGCAATTTATGATCCTGCATGGTGTCAAAAGTGTGTGGAATCAGAGGTATAAGTGGGACCATATGTTCACTATGTTCCCCCTACACACTGGCTGTCAAAGTGGCGTGTGAGTGGTGCGAGGCTCCAGGGTGTCTGATCTCCAGCTGCAACTGAGTGTTCAAATCCCTCTAGCAGTGTTTGGAAGCTGTTTTGTTGTCACATTACTGATGATATGAAACTTTTTGGACACACAGTAGTTTACTTGTGATCTTGTATATAAACACACTCCGATATTCTTATTAGACTAACGCTATTTACTCAATTAGAGCAGACATGAGCAGAGAAGCTGCGGGGATGGGCCTGGTGCTGTCTGACTGTGCAGCTGCCGGAGCGACACATGGAGCACTCCAGCACTGGGAACCTCAAAGCCCACGCAAGCCCCTGCTGATGAAATCAGACAGATGTTGGGGTCCTCTAACCCTTGATGAAACAGTTGGAAGTTTTTCAGGAGACTGGTACACTCTTGGCCTCCTCACCACACACCTGCTTCTGGTACTATAGAAGGCTCGGAGATGTTCAGATATTCATTAAGGAGAGCTGTGAAACAAAGTGGACACCTCAACCTAAGACTCCTCAAAGGAGCATGGCACATTATTTATTTTGAGGCAAAGACATAATACCAAGCATGTTCTATTACAAAAGTACAGACCTCAAAAATGCTTATCACGTATGCATCATGTACACTTCAGAAACTGAGGCAGAAGTACAACAAAATAAATAAGCAGTTTAAGTCGATTTCACCAATAACCATGTAAATGCATGCATGTTTACGATACCTTGCTAACACATGTAAACATTGGGGTCGGCTCTTTAACATGAATACCTCTACTACCCAAGCCCGTCTCATTTATTTTTTTCACACAATGCACTCAGGCGTTCGCTACCATGTTGCGTGAGCCTTTTGTGAAGCCAAATGTTATGCTGCGCTCTATACCTCACAAGTTAGAGCTTGGAACTGGGAATATCGTCGCATAAGCGTTTGCCACGAAAACTATTATGAATTTCTTTTGCTTTCTATTTAATGTTTTTACTGAAGTAGAGAATGTACAACAACATATGGCAAGTTGTAAACAGGCTGTTATAAAGTATATCATCAACTGTAGATTCTTTGGAAAATGGAGCACACTAGCCACTAGACTCTTGCACATACAAACACCATAGCAACAGTGCTAATAAACAGTATATTACTACAGCGACTACCCAGTTCAACTATGTCCACACGATCGAAAACAATTTTTTTTTTCTCCGTCGTTCTTAAAAAGTTTTAGTCCACAAGGCCTTGACTCAAGAAATATCTGCATCCACACGAAACCAGTGAAACTGACGCTGTAATACACATCCTAGGCCTGGATGTGGTGCTGTAACTGCCACAGAAATTTCGCCATCCAGATGACAACGCTATTGGGGCATTTTCAAATCTTCCCACTCTGGGACCCGGTTTCAAGAAGATCCCGTTTTCAGGCTTTGATAATGCCGGCTGCGTATGGATGGTCGACCAGAACAATACAAAAGTTGGGCAGTTACAGGGAAACGTGTCTCTGTGTGGACAGGTCTTAATTTTACATTAGCATACTACTTTCTAACAGTGCCATTGACTCACCTACCAACGTCACGTTGGTAGGTAACAGAAATTACACTTGTTTATTGTCTCATGCTAGTGTGCTGTGCTGCTATGTGTATGTTTCTCCAAGCATGACTGCTAAATTTCATGAGATGTAGATTCGGTCCCAGAGCCATTCCGGAGCTAAACCGATATTTTTCAGTTATAGTCAAAGTTTGTGCTTCCACCGACTCCGGCTGCACTGTGTTCCAGCCCTGTCACAGCCGTGGTGATCCGGAGCCCTCAGGAGCAGATACGCAAAGCTTCTATCTTTGCCCGATGCCGGAGCAGACACAACAATTCACCACAGAGCAGATCGGAAACAAAATAAAACATCTGGTTAATTTCAAAATAAAATACACCATGCTCAAAATTGTTGTAGAATAATTGTAGAATCACAATAATCTCCACTCTTCCCTTCTACTCCTCTGGATGGAAAAAAAATGGTTGTTGGTTTTGTGGCTCTGTTTATAGAAATTACATCCTGGTATATCGTGCGATCACACGTGAAATTGCGAGTTCTCGTGGATCCTACACTGGACAGCTGCAGACGTCAAACACAGCCAGTGGATGTTGACGGAGGACGGAGCACAACTGTTCCACAACAAACTGGAATTTGGGTGTTAGGCTGCATTCACACACACTCAGGCATATCCAGTATATTGCTGCAGGGTTGTCCACTGGTGGAAGTGTCTCTCGTGGCCCATTTGTGAGATATTCTGTTGTGTTTTTTAACTCCCTAATGTAGCACAAGTGGATATTATATTTTACTTCGGCGAAAGAAATAGAGAAAAAAGATGGAGGGACAAAGCGACTGTGCTGAAGTTTGTTACAGGAAACAATCAGCTGTTACACAAACTGGCCATGTAAGTGCTTGTGATTTGTTTCTTTTCCCTCTTAGGTTTTTAAAACTTTCTTGTTGCAACGATAGAGGCAGGATGTTTACTCTACAGGAGTCTCACACCGCCTCAAACGTACTGTGAAGTCTGATCTTACTGGCCACAGCAGCGTGACGTAGAGTTGTGTTTCTCCAAAAGTTGAGTCTGTCTCAACTTTTTGGCACCCCCATGACTTCCACTGCTGCAGCATAAACGCACCATTCAAAATGAATAAGAGGACTTGTGTTTTCACTATAGACTGCCTGACTCATTTGAATACGCACTGACTGCTTTGTTGTTCTCAGCGTTGGTTTGAAGCCTATTCTTTATCGAGATGAAGCTGCTAAGGTCAGCGTATTAAATATCTGCATCGTTTTAAGCTTCAGGACAACTTCCTGAAAATGACTACAGGCCTTGAGGGAGCTTGCTTGACAAATGTTTGCCTTGGGCCTGTAGTACATTTTGTATTTAGAGGTAGAATGCAACTGTTCATGTTTGATTATCTGGTGAATTTCACAGCACATTTCACGTAATAAAAACAAATGCTGACTTCAAACAAACATTTTTCGGAGCTTCGGGCACTGAAATAACAGAATTCACCTGAGATGATTTTTTTCTTTTAATTACAACTCAGTCTTTTCAAAGGAAAAAAGAAACCTCACATTTAACTCCCATAATGTTGGACAGAATGTTGCATTTAGAATAAAACCCTGTGATAAGATCAGTCTGTTTAGATATTTCTCTACAGCTTTGTGCACCTAGATTGGGAAATATTTCCCCATTCTTCCTGCAGAACTGTTGGAGTTCAGTCAAATTCTGTGGTGAGCAGCGATGGACTGCACTCTTCAAGTTCATCCGCAGATGTTCTGTAGGATTCAGGTCAGGGCTCTGACTGGGCCACTCTAGGACATTCACCTCCCTGTCCTTTAGACACTGTGTTGTTTTTATGGAGGTGTGTTTTGGGTCGTTGTCATGCTGGAAGGTGAACCACCTGCCTGTTTTCAAATGTCTAACAGAGGCCTGCAGGTTTTCCTTAAGAATTTGGGTGTTCTTGGCAGCATCCATTTTCCCTTCAGTCCTGACCAACCGCCCTGTCCCTGCTGAAGAGAAACAAGCCAACAACATATTGCTGCCAACACCACGCTTCACTATAGGGATGGTGTGTTTTGGGTGGTGTGCTGGGTTTGGTTTCTGCCAAACATAGCTCTTGGAGTTCAGCCCAAAAAGTTCAGTTTTGGTCTCATCTGATCATATAACCTTTTTCCACATGGCATCAGAATCTTCAATATGTTTTTTTATGAGACTCAGTGTGACATTTTTTCAGAAGAGGCTTCTTTCTCTCCACCCTGCCATACATGTAGAACTTGTGAAATTGTTGTCACATGCACAGATGGACCAACCTCTGCCATTAAGACTTGGAACTCCTTCAAGGTCACCATAGGCCTCTTGGTAGCTTCCCTGATCAATCTTTTCCTGGCTCAGTCATCCAGTTTGGAGGGGCGGCCCGATCCAGGCCAGGTCTGGGTGGAGCCATATGCCTTCCACTTCTGGACAATACTCTGGACGGTCCTCAGAGGGATAGTTAAAGCCTTTGAATTATTTTATATCCTTCTCCTAACTTGTGCCTATCCACAGCTTTACCCCAGAGCTCTTTTGAAAGCATCTTTCAAACCATGGTGAATTATTTGTGTTACCATGCACTACTCGGAGTGAAATCCTCAAAAAACAGCTGATTTTATTCTGAAGTAATCAAAAACACCATGAGTTTTTTGGAACAGGGATTATGATCGAGGGTTTCCATGAATCAGGTATTTAACTGCAGTTAAGTGACCTCCGAAAAATGTGGTGGAGGACACTGCTAAGTTTGTCAGCATAATACCTTAATGTGCATCATCAAATGTTATCTGGACCACCACAGGCCTTTCTTATAGTGACCTTCTTCAGAAAGTTGTTTACACATTTCTCACTGATGACTATGTTACAGACTGTGACAGAGGAAGTACCCTGGACAGGAAAAAATGTCTGAGAGGTCATGGTTTTAAAAACTGGGAGTAGAAAAATGAACAGCATTAGGCAGATCTTCATTGCTTTCCTCTATTCTAATTGGTGCTCTGTTGTTTTCATCTTGGATGTTAGTGACTAAGGACATGGGTGTAATGCCTCTCCAGGCCGCCCGCAGATCACCACTGCTATACTTGTTTTCCACCTTGTCCTAATAAGCTCTTTTAGCGTTCCCAATTTCATTATTAAACTCTTTGTCTTTCTTTTCCTGATTGTTCCCTGTGTCAGATATTTTTTTTCTTATTATTTATGACATTTTTTAAGTCTTTAGTGACCCATGGTTTATTATTGGGGTAGACAGTGATGTTCTTCTGAGGGATGTTAGTGTCAACACAGAAGGATATATAGGAGGAGACAGTCTGTGTCAGTTTATTCAGGTTGGAACATGAATCATAAAAAACATCCCAAGCTGTACATTCAAAGCAAGCTTTTAGATTTTCAATACAGTCCTCTGACCAGCATTCCACTGACTTTATAGTCTGCTCTAGTCCTTTGCAGGAATAAACCTGTAAGCATTGGCCACCGAACCATAACAGAGGCCGATAGTGGATAGTTGTTGAACAGGTGACACACTGTTTATATCTCAGTGTTTTGTCAATTTCGACAGTGATTTAAATCTCCTAAAATAAATTTAGGAGCATCAGGGGAGAGCATGTTCAATTTGTTGCTCATGTCTTTAATCAGCTGACAGGCTGCCGTGACGTCAGCTGTCGGGTGAATGTAAATAGGAAAAAGAACAGAAGAGAAGACGAGAAGAAGTGAGATACACAAAAGTTCATTATACGAGGTACATATTCTCTCCCACACCACAGTCTTACAGTATCTCTCATTAATATTAAAGCATACTCCACCTCCCTTAGACTTGTTTGTAATGAGAGGAGAGCGATCGAGACGGATAGGAAGGCCGAAGCTGGAGACACGTCTCTTTAAACTCACGTTTCCATCTTGCGTAGACCTCAAGCTCGTCCATTTTGTTCTGAATGGACTGGACATTGGAAAGTAGGACTGTTGGAAGAGGTGGAAGCCGGTGTCTGTCACCAAGCTTGGATCTTCTCAGCCTGCGCTGAAAGCCACCTCTCCTCCCTCTTTTCCTCCGGCGTTTCCTTAAAACAGATCCACTCACTGTGGCATTAAAAGACCTCCATGGTGAGCAGTTGGGATGAGAGAGGTCAGGTCCTGTTGCTGGTGAACGGAGAGCCAGTAGTAACTCCCAGCTGTAGGTGATCTTTCCAGCATTCAGTCTCCACCACCTTGGTGCCCGCTGGTGCATTGACACACCAGAGTCCAGAGAATGGCGAAAATCCCAATCTAGACTCCCTTGATGATTAAAAACGTGATTCCACTTGAACTCCAAGGCATTAAATGTCAGTAGTATGAAAATAGGGGAACATCAAAAACACACCAACAGTCACACAAATTAAAAAACAAGCGCTGCTGGAAGCTGCACGGTTCAAATAGGTGAGTGAGCGCCCTGTGTCCCGAGACGAGGGATACGGGGCACAGATGGAGGCCAAATAACTTGTTGTGTAATCTGGAAGGTGATTGGTTATACTTGCGAATGTTTATAATGGTTATTCTAAAGGGACTCATTACTTTTCCAATCCTGCTATTCTAGTTTTGCTTTTTTTTATTAATTTTCAGAAATTTTGAAAAAAAAAAAATTCACTTGATAATGGAAGGCAAAAATGTATTAATCATGCTGGAGAAAAAAAACACAATTTCAGGCTGTAAAACAAAAAGGGGACTATTTCAAAAGGGTATCATGGCTTTCTGTAGGCACTGTATGTGATAGCCCAGACATCCCTCTCCCCAGCTCCTCCTGGGTCCATTCCCAGCAGTTCCAGTCCAGTTGAGATATGTAAGGGGTCTGCCCCTGGGTCTCCTCTCAGTTGGACAGGTAGCCATCCTGGAGGAATCCTTATCAGATACCCTAACCAACTGTCTCCTTTTGACATGAAAGCCTAGTGGCTCTACTCTCAGCTCTTTGCTGGAGCTCCTCACTTCTCCCAGACTTTAACGGTGGATTAGGAGTTGATAGATGCTGATTGTATCTGTGATCTCATTCTCTCAGTCACTGGGGAGCTCACTGGCATCAAGGAAGCATTCTTATCAAACACCTCAGCTGGCTCCCTCTGATTCAAATGAGTAGTTTTTCCACGATGAGCTCCTTTTAGATGTCTGGGCGCCTAACACTTCACTTAATGTAAGGATAACCTATAAAAGCACCTAATTTGTATCCATGATCACTACGCAAAATGTATGATTGTGGGTGAGGGTGGCAAGGGAGATCAAATGAAAAACTGAAAGCGTCGCCTACTGTCTCAGCTCTGGTGCAACACAAACTGCAAGTAGTTCCAATACCTCTGTGAATCCTTGGATACATACCTATTCCCTTCATTTGCATTCACATTTCCCTCACTTGCATCCTTTGCATTTTGGTCCTTTCCACTGAAGACGGGATGAGAGATGCAAGGGAAGATGGAAGGAGGGAGGAATCAAATCAAAACGTTTTGAGAGAAATGATAGATCCTTTCCTCTCAGGCGTCATCTGAAGCCAAGTCCGTTTCTGATGACAGTGATGCTGCATTAGTTGTCCATCGGCTGTTGGTGTTTTGCATTTGCTCATAGAAGCAGTGTCCCAATACTAACAAGGGAGCATTGTTGGTGCAGCAGTGTTTCTGCAGCAGGCTTTAAAAAAAGGGCTTCATATTTTGATAGCCATCAATTAATCATGCATAAAGTAGTAGGTGAGAAGAACTGGGGGTGAGTAGACATTACATGCCCAAGACCCTTAAAGGACCCGTACTAATATAACAGTAAAGTAACCAGTGATACACTGTTGACTGTTTAGAACAAATAAACAAGAAAGGTAAGCATAGTAAATAATTCCATGTGCAGTACTTATTGAATGATGTGGAGAGCCTCTACGAAGTTGTGATTTATAGTGGCATGGTATGAGTTGCAAGTAAGTAAAAAACGACTAAAAAACAACAACGAGTAAAAACAACAACTTTTGTGCGAGTGAGTTTGCTTTTGAATGTGGAACGGTTTGTGGGTCAACAGGCAGCTTGTTATTGGTCATCAGGTTATCAGTGAGCAAGTCAGAAATGTAGTGGGGAGGTAAATTAAATAAAATGCTTTATAGAGTATTAGCAGGATTTTGAAGGTGATTCTGCGTTGTGCCGAAGTACCATATTCAAATTTGCATGTACTTGTAAGGACTGATGCATTAGAATGAGTTGTTGGTGTCCATCTGATTTTTGGACAATCGGTTACATACAGTATTACAGTAGCCTAACCTGCTTGAGATGGTTGGAAAGCCGGTGGTGTGGTGGTTAGCACCATCTAACAACCATTCCTGGTTTGAATCCGGGCTGGGGCACTTCTGTGTGGAGTTTGCATGTTCTCCCCGTGTCTGCGTGGGTTTTCTCCGGGTTCTCCAGCTTCCTCCCACAGTCCAAATACATGCAGGTGTTAGGTTCATTGATGACTGTAAATTGCCCGTAGGTGTGAATGTGAGCGTGAATGTTTGTCTGTCTCTGTTTTCTCTATGTGCCCTGTGATAGACTGCCGTCCTGTCCAGGGTGTACCCCGCCTCACGCCCAATGTTAGACCCCAAGATGATGAGGTTGAAGATGATGAAGATGATGTTTTCTATATACATACTGTGTGAGTCTGTATTGGGTCAAAGAACTATATTTAAGAACCTGCTTTCCATCCACTACATACTGTAAGTACTGTGTATTGTGTGTTTATCTGCATAATATTTCTGAATGGAATATTTAAATACGAGATGTTTAGCACACTAGGAAATAGCTCTTTCTGCTGTTTGTTGACCCCACTGATGTTGAGCCATGGGCCTTTACGCTACATTAAGATTCCTGTCTCGCCGTGTTTGCATAGACTGGCTTGTATGGATGTTAGTTTGTTTGGAGAACTAAGTGGGCATGTGCAATAGGAATGAAACTATTGAATAATGTCAGCAGGTAGTGGGGGTAGACAGCACTTTAAAAGCACATTTTTTGTCAAGCACATTTTATTATGATGTTACCAAGAAATTGTTCAGTTACGGGGCTGTCTTAACCTTTTGAATTTTAGTGTAAATTGAATGAATCCTTGATACATCATGTAGTCACATTTCATCCATGTGACTGCACTACCAAAACTGACAAACTCAAAGTGTATTGAATATAAAGATGAAATTCCAAGATGGATAGGATACCCTGTTTTATTTTGAAAGGGATAGCATTCTGAATTACAACTTGAACAAACAACTCTTCAGACACTTTGTTCATTTCATGTTTTTTGATTCATTTGAAGAACAATCCTTTTAGGTTGTTGTATGTATAATTGACTTTTTCTGTAACAAGGTAGGTTGTCAAAGGATTCTATTGTTTTGGTATTCAGCTTGTTTTTCGTAACTTTTGCATGAGCTGCTACTAATAATGGATACGTTTTGTCCAGGCAAATACACAGGCAAATACACAGGCAAATACAGACAGTGTAGACTGAATCTCTCCAACTGAAAAACAAACACACTCAGCAGGAGAGAGACTATATTTAATGCTGCTCAACACTGGAAATAAACCATCAAATTAAAAATGAAAAGATATCTATTTATTTTGTGAGAACTAATATAAGCTTGCAAAAATCATTCTGTTTATGTTTATTAGAGAAGTTCATTCTCTGTTTGAACACTGACTGAGGTTATATATGTCAATAAGTCACAATAGTGAACATGTAGTTGAGTGTTCAGTGTGATCAGTTGAATCTAACTTAGTTATTGTGTCATTTTACGCTGAAGTTAAAGTACTTGCATTGTAATTCTATATAGTGTATCTCCTGTAAGTCAAATCAGGTGAAGGAAATGGATTAATGAAATGTCTAGGTAAATCTAGGTAAACTAATATAATATAATAAGAGACATTTACTGAGTATGTTCCTTTGAATTCAACTTGTGTCACAAAACATTAACATACTGTATGCTTGCACATTCTGAATCTAACAACCAGAATACACAGAGAGTGCAAATGTAGTTTAACTACAGGACATTTTGGGAAATATTCAAATTTTCTTTCTGAATGAGATAAGAAGACAGATATCCTTCCTCATGTCTGTGCATCCAGTGTGGAGCTGGAGTCAGAATTTTGTTAGCCTAGCTTAGCAAAAATACCTACCACGCCCTCTTAAACTCATTAAAGTCGCAGTCTGCAACATTTTTTGATCACACTGAAACCGATAGGACAACATAAATCATCCAGGAAAAAAATGCACCTCTACGTGCAACTAGAGCTTGTAGTTTGTTTTGCAAAATTCTACTGCGCCTGTATCATCCTATCCACTCAGCACAGAGCTGACTGTCAGTCACAGTTTGTGCACACGCCACAGATCCCACCTCCCCCCTCCCGCATGTTACAATATCACAGATACAGTGACTATCTATGAGTAAGTTAGCCAGCCTACCAGCATGTAGCATGTACTCCATGCTGTTTTAATGATGAGAGAAGACATGTGCGTGTTCGCAGAAATCTTTTGCATGCACACTGAAAGAGCACTTGATTGGATTGAGCGGAGGAGCTCGGTGGTAGAGGGGGATGCGCCTGAGAGTTGTAAACAGTCGAAGTGTGACTGAGTCAACTTAATTTGCCAGACTTGCCAACTACAGCTTTAATAAAGATATTATATTTTGCTTGTTTAATCTGCCCATTTTCACCTTTAGTTGGCTAGAACTATTTCTTGGTGAACAACAGTGTAGCCATCAACCCAGAACTTTTGTTTGGCATCTCCAGTTATAGTGTATGTTTGCAGTGGAGTCAATGAGCACAGGCTTTGATAAGAAGACACAGGAAGCCACCGCACCCAGCAGTTTGCCATAAAGAATTCCTTAACTTCCACTAAACAGAAAATTCCCCTAGTGTATGCATTAAACAAATGACATGTTAATCACTAAGCTTTAGAGGCGATAGTAGGAATATTTTTAAACTTTGAACAGGCTAGCTGTTTCCTCCCACTTTCAGTATTTATGCTAAGCTAGGCTAAACACATCCTGAATCTGTGCTAACATACAGACCTCAATCTTCTCATCTAACTCTGGGAAAAAAAAACTAAACCTGTACCTCCCAAGATATTGCACTATTCCTTTAACCTGTTGAAACCAATCTATGGGTAGGTGTTAAGTTAGACCAAACCTTTATTGAGCTATGTTTGAACTGATGTAGTTTTGGTTGTGTATTAGCTACATGCTATACAAGCATATTCTCATAAACTAGAAGAAGTAACCTTCCGAATTAAGCCTCATACATGCATTTTGACCATTTTGCCAAGTGTTTTTCGTCTAACCCCATCCCTACCCCGTTGGTGGGAAGGTGGGTTTTAACAATATACCAAATTAAACATGATTAATGTAAAATGTAATGTGAATTGGGTGATTTTTTTTTTCATTATTTAGGTATCAATAAACTATTCTGCAAGACAGCCCCTGCAGACAGCTGTATTGTCAGTGAAATTTACAATGCAACAATGATGTAACACTGACAGAAACAAAGAAATAAAGAAATAAAAAGTCACACAGGCTGCAAACATTCATTAACACCTGCCTCAGGAGAATACTAAACATCTGATGAAGAGACAAAGGGGACCCTTGGAAATGAACAAACAAGATCACATTGACTTAGAAATTCACAGAGAAAATGGAGTGGACAAGACACAACCTCAGAAAACCTGCCACAAACATCACCCGACAAGCACTGATATGGACCCCCCAAGGAAAAAAGGAACAGAGATTAACCCAGGAACAGCTGTCCGGGCAGAAATGTCTGGGAGTGGGCTCAGCTGGGGAGATGTTGAAAGAACCACCAACAACCAAATGACTTGGAGGACATTTGTCAATGACTTATGTTCCCTAGAAAATCAAAGGGCGTAAGTTAAAAGGCCATGAAAACTTTTCATGCAATTTAGGTTTTTCTTGTGGCGACCAAAAATACATCAAATCATTCGTTGCCTGAAAGGTAAGAAACTAATGGTTGGTAAAGGAAAAAAATAAGTACAAATGATTTGTTGTTCTTGGGTTTAACATGGAAAAAACATTGTTGTCCCTCAACTACTGCATTCAGTTAAAGTCCCCCTCAACTCAAATATGTGTTTCTTATGTTTATAGCCTCTAAAATGTCTCACATTGACTATAATGACTTATCTGTAAAAGGTTTGTCACTAGAGAGATGTTTTCAAAATCCTTTACGTCTGTACACTTCTTTGAAATCTGAGATTCAAACGTATAAACACACTGCCATCATCAAACAGAAACTAATAAAAACATGCTAACTAAACTTATGCAAGTTGGCCATCCGCTCGCAATGCTCAGTAAAATGGCCTTCTGCCCAATGGGCTCCGCTGCTCCCTGCCTGGAGAGTCTTAAGAGTCTCAAGAACCCCAAGGTGAGCACAAGCCATGGTGGTGGGTGGGGTGAGGCCAGATCCAGAGTTTCTCAATAAGAGAGTTGATTTATGAGAGCATTTAAATGAGAGTTTTTTACTTTCTATGTATGGAAACCATGTTAAACAATAGCAGAGTACATTTTTTTTATACTTTGAAACATGTCTTGAGTGGGGGAAAGTGTATTACTTACCTACTTAATAGAACAGTTATATAGTATTTGCAAAAGACAGAAAAAAAGGAAAGAACAACCAGAAAAATCAGATCTAATCACATCATCTCAATTATCGTCACTGTCCACCTGAAGCTCATGAAATGGAGTGGAAAATGTGACCTAGCTGCCACTGCTGCACACTGTTTTAGTAGCACAAGGTAAATAAAAGGATGAGGATGGATAGAAGGTACGGAAGGAGCTGAGGATGAGAGTTTGCCCAGGGCACTTTGATTAAAAAGGAGGGAGGGCGTCTTGGGACAGACCTGGTTGACCCTGGGGCCTCTGTGCTGTCAGGAGCGTTTGGCCTGAATTTACTCTGGTTTTCATCAGAGTCATGGGGACAGGCTTCTGTCGAGCAGAACTAATAGCATGCACACCTGCTGACACACTGCCAACAACAGAGTTTCTCCAAAGACATTATGGATCTACAAGCTGGGTTTCATTATCATAGATTCATTCCTATCAGTAATAACAACACTACCATTGTACCTTATGATCTGCTTATATCAGTACGTGAGCAGACATGTTAAAGTCTGTAGTGTCTGAACCACGTATTTGGAAGTGATGACAAATGGTGAAAGTTATTCCCAGAACTGTTTATTGTAAGTGCCATTACTTGCAGTGTTATTTGCCCAGTTCACAATACAGTGGACAAATAAATCAGCCATTTATTGTGCATTCTGTTTTGGTCCTGCTTCGAAATAGTCCATATAGATAATTGCTCACATCCTGTCTTGGGACATCAGGATGGCCTAGAGGTTAGAGGCAGGAACACCAAGCCATTGTTCAGCCGTTCTTCGGCCGTTCTTCGGCCGTTGGTTGAAGTCCATAGGCTTAGTTTTTGTAGTGTGTCCCGCACTAATCGGCCCTTCTTAGCGGCTCTTCTGCTGATTCAACTTGTTGAATTGGCAGCGGAGTCCATCGTGAGAGAAATCACTCTGATTGGCGGTTAATCTGAAGCGCATCATTGCACGAGAAGAGAAACAGAATTTACAGATAAACTCAAGACACTGTGGAGCAAAAATAAACTGTGTGAAGACAATTCAATGATTGCATGACTCAAGTCAGGTGTGTTTTTGCTTGGTTGGAATGAAAACCTGCAGCCACAGCGGCCCTTTACTGGATCACTTTGACACTCCTGATCTAGGGTCATGACCTGTCCTGTTGGTCTTCTGATTTCCCTTTTTGGATGACAAATACAGAGTAATTTCCTCTCAAGCAGACGGGGAACGTAACTGCTAGTTGGCTGTAGGCTGTCTGTGGGGTCTCTCCAGTTTTTTGAAACTAATTATTAGTCTAGTGCCTACAATGTGGGACAAACATTTGCTCACTGGTGGCCCGACATTGGCTAACTGTCAGTCATGTTTGTCAGGGCCTTTAAGGTCAGTCTAGCAAGTGTCACCAGCCCAAGCATGACCCTTAACACAGTAAATGAGAATTCAAGTTTATGCACGGATAAATAAACTGACGGATGGAAAATTAGTTACAGTTGGTCATGGTTTACCCAGCGTTTCACTACATAGCTGATTTTAGGCACATTTAAGGCACCCTGTCAGCCCATATTAATTGGAAAGATATAATACACACAATGTGCTTAAGATTATGGGGTTTAACACTTTATAGGGCAGCTGACCAATTAATGACAAAATATTTAATTGGAAGCTATTTGTCTTGTGCCTATATTGTGAGAAAAGTACATCTTCTAATGATTTTATAATCCTCGGGTAATGCATCACAGTGTCTAACAGCTGAATACTGAATCTTTGTATTGTATTTCTGCCAAATCCTCTGTGGAAGAGGAGAACGTTATTCATTTTTTTCTTCTTGAAAGCAGCTGTGCAGCGTTTTTAAACATAAAATCATAATAATAGTAAGATTTGATCAAATATCCTGCAATATTTTATGTATAAAAATAATAACTTGCTGTTTGTGTCCCTTTTGCCAATTCCCATGCAAACAAAAAACATGTTTGGTAAAGGTAAGAACACAATTAATTTGTTTACAAATTATTTGTTTGTCTGATAACACAGGGACTCCCTACATGAACGAAGTGATATCCGTTGAACTGTTGGGTTCTCTACTCCAGATAAACCAGACTACTTCTTAAAGTTTAAAAAGGTTATTGTAAAAACAGCAAAAAATATTCTGTTTTGCCAAGGGGTCTCTCTGGGGTCATACATCGCAGTCACCCTGGCTTTCAGCCAATATGTTGCTGCAACCACTGAGCCAGAAAGAGCACAGAGCTCCTCCCTTCACAAAGAGTTTATACAGCAATAAAGTCCATTGGGTTGTTGTGATTGGTTCAGAATGTTGCTGAGGCAGTCCCTGGTTCAGGCTTTGGACCGTCCATCATTCCCAGACTGGCTCTCATTCGTGGTCACACGGTTCCTCAAATGAACCACCAGCTCCTGTAGAAAGAACACTCCCTACTCTGTAACTTCCACTTCCTGGGGTAGATCTCCCTCTCATCTTCCTGCACCTAGTTTTAAACTGGAACTTATCTGCAACATCCTTTAATTATGCAATCTGTGTTAAATTGATAATAATGTGAAAGCATGCTAAATCATTTTTATTTAACTTCTATACATGCACAGTGAGTGATAACAAAACTTAATTTATTTTGTGACAAAAACATTCATGTTTAAAAATCCCCACAGAACTTATCAAGTCTTTTTTTTGTTTCTGGAGGTACATTTAACTTATTTAAAGTATTTATTTAAGTACCTGGATGCGATATGCACCATTTGTTCACAAGGGTACCTTCTGTAGTTTGATGTCAAATGCTCGAGCAAACATGAAGTAGTTGGTTGCAAAATGTGTTGTTTGCTCATGAAGAAAGCTAAAGATGTTATCTTATGTGCTGTTTGTTCATCATAATTAGATACATACATAAATCACACACGCCATGCCCCTGGACTTTCGTGACCCATGTCGCAAGTGAACAACACATTATCTCCAAAAAGTCATTTTCATTCCTGAGCTTCACAATGTCACAGGATCTTTATTTTACTCTGCCAGTTGGTCCCTGCCCTTCTCCAGCCACTTATCACAGCCCCAGCCCCCTGCATTTCCATTCTCCATACAGTCATGAGATGCCCTCAGACCATCTGCTCACCTGTTTCCACTCTCCCTCATCAACCCTGCAGTATGTATTTACACTCATACACTCATTCCTTTTCCTTTTCCTGCCACCTGAACCTGAACTCCATCCTGAACCTTATTTGGTTCCTGCTTTTTTGTTGCCTGGTTTGTTTCTGGGATTTGATCTGTAAGCTGATTCCGACCATTTCCTCAGTAGTCCCTTTATCCTACCTTCTTGCCTTACCTTGTGTTTACTGGCCGTGTCAAATTGCTCATATGTCAAGCAAAATGCGGTATGAGTTCATGATAGTGATGGGAATGTCTCTTTGATGGGAGCCGGATCTCATGACTCCATTCCTTTCAAAAGAGCAGCCCATCGTTCTTCTTTTAATTCCTTTTTTAGGATGTGATGGCTACGATTTATCTGCAAGTATCGATCAGGCACTATGCATGTGTGCCTGCCTATCATACATGTTGGATGAAAGTGTCTATAATAGCATGTTTGGTGTGTTTTCAGCTAACACAGTCGGCACATTGCTAAAAAAAGAACACCTCTCAAGGAATACTTGGTTCCCTTCCTTTGTTTATGCCAAAGAAGACAAGACAAGTAACAAGACTAGTTCATGTACATGTCGGAAGTTTTTGAAAGCAAATTAAAGTAGCTGGATGCACAGCGTTTTGTTGGTAAGCAAACATGACAAACCTAAATGAAAAATATGCTGCTTTTTCATAAATTAACTGCAAGTGTAATTCCAGCGTAGAATCATCACAGGATCATTTTCATTTTTTTCTTGTATGAACGAATAACGTAAAATCCCGGAGAGTCGCTAGCAGTCCGCCATGGCTAACACTAATTAGCTTGGGGCAGCATGGTGAACGCATTAAAACAGCTTTTTTAACCACTAATACTGCTCAAAATAACACCAAACCTCTGCAGTAGCATGGAAAGAGTCCTTACACATAAAACAAAGCACCAACAATGTAGTTAGTTAACCTTGAGTTTATTAAAAGTGTTTTGAAAGACTTACCTATTGTCCCTGTTACCCTCTCCTCGTAGTAAAGTCCACTCAAGTCGATTACCAAATGCAATCCAAAAGGAAGGAGCCCATTGATGCTTTGTTTTATGTGTAATGACTCTTATCATGCTACCGCAGAGGTTTGGTGTTATTTTGAACAGTATTACAGGTTAAAAAGCCATTTTAATGCCTTCACCATAATGACCTGAGCTAATCAGACTTTTTGGCTCCAACTACAAGGCTGCTTGAAATTTGGCTTGGTACTTTTTAACTAGTTCTTTCTTCTTGGCTGTTACTATATCTGCTGTCTAAGGTTTCCTTTTTTGCTCTGTTGTGCTGTTTATGATCTAGGGCTGTTTTACTCAGATTTGTAAGCTAGCTAGAAGCAGCTAGAGTTAAGGATACCTTGATTTGATTTTAACTCAGAAGAGTTAAAGTTCAGATTTACTTAATCCCTGCTGGCAAATAGAATATGTTGAAACAGTATTGAAGATACTTTTTGTGGTAAACTCACCTGGTAAAAGTGACTTTCTCCTGCTCAGTGACTCACGATGAGCTAACACTTTTGGGGGTGTGGTCACTCCAGCTTTAGTGGCCACTTAACACAGCTCAGTTAACACAGAGGTGTGGTCAGACCAGCTGTAGCCAACCAGCTTCAAGTCTGTTTTTTAAAATCTGACAAATGTTTAAAGCAGCAGCCTCTTCAGACAAAGACTCAGGAAGACTAAGACAAATGAGCGGGAGTCTTTGTGGGAGGCTAAGTATCTTCTTGTCATTGCTCCTCTCCATTTTTAGACATGTGCATTTTCTCTATTCCTGTTCATGCGCATCTCATAGATACAACAAGCCTCGTACTCTTTCAAAACAATACCGTAATGTTTCCACCTTTATCTATCCCACCCGCTCCACACACACCCAACACCTTGTCACTGGGGGCCTGTGGAACTGCCAGTCAGCTACCCTCAAGACTGAGTTCATCTCTGGCTTTGCTACCGAGCGATGCCTTGACTTCCTTGCTCTCACTGAGACTTGGATTACACCAGCCAACACATCCACCTCTGCTGCTCTCTCCACTGCTTACTCACCTCCCACACACCCAGACCCACTGGCAGAGGTGGTGGGACACGACTGCTCATCAACCCCGAATTGAGTCTCTCTCCTTACCAACTGTAACACCTTGCTTCACTCTCATTTGAATTTCATGCTGTGACTGTAATCATCTGGTACAATTAAACATTGTCGTTCTCTACAGTCCACCAGGTCAATTGGGATAGTTCCTGGAGGAACTAGATGTCCTCCTTTCAAACATCCCAGAAAATGGCCCTCATTTTTTCTTCTAGGCTACTTCAACATCCAGTCAGAGAAGTCATCCGATTTACTTCTGTTACTTTCCTCTTTTTCTCTTTCGCTCACTCCCAACAGATACAGTACCTTTCCATCGCAACATTCGATCCCTATCTCCTTCCTATTTGGCCTCATCTGTTCTTTCAGCCCTCCCTTCACCCTAACTCTTTCTCACTCATGCATCCTAACTCTGCCACAGACACTCTCCTCTGTACTCTGTCCTCCTCTCTCTACTCTCTCTGTCCCCTTACTTCACTGGTCCGTAGGTCCTCCCCAGCCCTGTGGTTGTCTGACTCAGTGCGTGCTGAGACAGCCACTTTACGGGCAGCAGAAAGGAAATGGCGGAAATCAAAACACCCGGATGACTTGCTTACAAGTCCTCAATCTTTCAATCCTCCTTCTCAAACCCCAGAGAACTCGTCTCCATCTTCTCTAACCTCCATGACCCCCCCAGTCCTCCTCCTCCCTTCCACAAAGCCACTTTGTCAACTACTTCATAAAAAAGGTTGATGACATACTCTCTTCATTCTTTACCCCACCTGCTGATCTCACCCTTCCACCAATCTCATCTTCTTCCCCTTCGCAATCTTTTTTCACCCCCTATCTCCTGACCAAGTTCTTACTCTTATAACCTCTGCCCACCAAACCACTTTCCCCCTTGACCCCATCCCCTCCCACCTTCTCCAATCTATTACACCTGACCTTCTTCCTTTTCTCGCCCATCTTAGGGCGCACTCACACTGTCCTTCTGTACCGGGCCAAAACCAGTTTTTCAGCTAAAGCCTAGTACGTTTAAGCAGTGTGAGTGCACCCGTTCCGCGCATAACTGCGGACAGCGGGCCGTTGAAAGAGGTGGGCTTTTGTAGAGCCGTTTGCACATGTACGAGCACGAGCATGCGCACGTGTACGAGCACGAGCATGCGCCCTACGGCGGTAGCGGTATGTGCGCCTGTTCGGACATAGAAAATACAACGACGGACCATGCGCGGACATTTAACAACAACAACAATGGCGGTGAAAGGTTCACGTTGGTGTGATGCGGAGGTGGAGTGTTTACTGCAGATTTTGGTCAGATGAAAATATACAAAAACAGTCGACAAGACGCACAAAAACTCTGAGGTCTGTGGAAAGATTTGTAAACAAAGCCACACACACGCGATCAATGCGTGTGACGTGTTACGGCATGATGACGCATGGCCAGCAAGAAGCATTTGCGCGAGGCCCAGGCAGTGTGAGTACAAACGGGGCTGGGGCGCGGGGGGAGAGGGAGGGGGGACAAGTACCCTAAAGCACGGGGCGCGGTGCAGAAGGACAGTGTGAGTGCGCCCTTATTAACACGTCTTTATCCACTGACTGCTTCCATGACTCTCTTAAAGAGGCAAGAGTGAACCCCCTTCTCAAAAAACCTACCCTTGACCCGCCTGAAGTAAGTACCTACAGACCTGTCTCTCTTCTTCCATTTCTCTCCAAAACAATAAGCTTGCTGTCTTTAGCCAACTCTCTTCGTACCTTCACCTGAACAACCGGCCGGCCACTCAACAAAACTGCACTTCTTGCTGTCACCGAGCAACTTCACATGGCTAGGGCAGCCTCTCTCCACTGCACTCATCCTTTTGGACCTTTCTGCAGCATTCAACACAGTTAACCACCAAATCCTCATTTCCAGCCTACAGCAATTAGATATCTCAGGCTCTGCACTCTCCCTGCTCACATCCTACCTAAAAAAACGCACATACCGGGTAACTTAGCTCTCTGTGTCGGAACCCTGTCATCTTACTACTGGGGTTCCTCGAGGATCAGTCTTAGGGCCTCTCCCCTTCTCTCTGTACACCAACTCCCTTGGTTCTGTTTTTCTCTCACATGGCTTGCCCTATTACTGCTATGCTGATGACACCTAACTTACTCTCTCTTTTCCTCAGTCCGACACACTTACAGCAGAACGGATCTCTGCCTGTCTGACTGACATTTCTCAATGGATGTCCGCACACCACCTGAAACTCAACCTAGACAAGAAAGAGTAGCTTTTTCTCCCTGGAAAAGGCTCTCCCACCCAAGACCTTATTATCACCACCCTTGACAATTATGTGGTGGCCCCAACCCAGACTGCAAGGAACCTGGGTGTGACACTTTACAACCAACTCTCCCTTACCGCCAACATTGCTTTAACAACCCGATCGTGCAGATATATGTTTCACAACTTCAGGAGGATACGTCCTGTTCTGACCCAGAAGGCCGCACAGGTTCTGGTACAGGCTCTTGTCATCTCACGCCTTGACTACTGTAACTCCCTCCTGGCTGGTCTGTCGGCCTGTGCCATCCGACCCATGCAGCTCATCCAGAATGCAGCGGCTAAACTGGACTTCAACCTACCTAAGTTCTCTCACAACTCCTCCGCTCCCTTCCCTGGCTTCCTGTAGCTGCTCGCATCTGTTTCAAGACACTAGCACTTGCTTATTGTGCTACTTACTGATCAGACCCAGCTTACAACCAGGACATGATTAAACCCTACACCCCAGCTCGCCCTCTCCGCTCTGCACTGGCAAATCAGCTTGCCACTCCCTCACTGAGAGGACCACAGAGTCACTTGACTAAGTCACGACTGTTTGCCGTCCTGGCTCCCAAATGGTGGAACGAGCTTCCCATCGGCATTCATAAGGCAGAAAATCTACACATCTTCCGCCGGAGGCTAAAAACGCATCTCTTTCGACTGCACCTTAGCTAAGAAGATGAGAAGATAAGGGGGGGAAAAGCACTTCTATGTAGCACTCTATAGATCGGCTTATTTGAAACTACTGCACTTACTTAATAACTTGCTATTCTGGTTTGACCCTGATTGTTAAATGTACTTATTGGAAGTCACTTTGGAAAAAAGAGTCAGCAAAATGTAATGTAATAATAACCATGTCTGGCTGTTAGTGACTCTACTGGATTTCTTAATTAATAGTTCATACACAATAAAAATGTTTCTATGGCTTCCGATGTGTGCAAGTGTCAAAAAAGACCATGGGATGATTTTACACCGGAATTTCACTTTTAATGATGTGTAAAACACATAATTTGCTCCAAAAGAAAGAGACCTTGTGTGATCTGAACTTCTTTAACAGTGATTTGCCCTGCGCTCTAGCTACTCTTTTGTCTGTGACTCCACCGTGTCTTCTGACCAGTGGTGGTCAGTGCTTGTTTTCTGGCCAGGGACCAGTGGTGATTGCTCTAAGACTGCAAGGGAAGCTCAGCTTCCCCTAAATTGTCACCACAAAAAAAAGAGTGGTGAAATATGTACTGCTGTGTGTACATTTCATTGACTAAATATGCACTAGAAAGCCTTCATCTTTTGTTCAGAATCAGCTACTTATAGGCCAGGCAAGGCAACTTTATTTGTATAGCACTTTTCATACACAAGGCAGACTCAAAGTGCTTCACAGCACAACATGTCATGAATTAAAATGCATTACAGAAAGACAAAGAGAATAAAAACATAGACAATAATAAAAACAGTGCAGACGTTAAAAGTGCAAAGATTTAGCAGAAAGCTAAGGTGAACATAAAAATTTTCAGTCTAGTTTTAAAAGTGGTCAGAGTGGGTGAAAGTCTTACATCTTCAGGAAGTTTATTCCAGCTGTTTGTTGCATAATGACTGAAAGATGCTTTCCCTTGATTTGAGTTTACTCTGCGAACCACTAACAGATTGGCCTCAGAGGATCTTAGTGATCTAGAAGGCTTATGTATTGGGAGCATATCAGTGATATACTTCGGCCCTAGACCATGTAGTGATTTATATGTGAGCAGGAGGATTTTGAATTCAATTCTCTGACGTACAGGAAGCCAGTGTAATGATTTAAGAATTGGTGTAATATGCTCATATTTTTGGTCTTTGTTAGAACTCTAGCAGCAGCGTTCTAAACAAGCTGTAGCTGCCTGACAGTTTTTTTGGGAAGACCGGCAAGGAGACCATTACAGTAGTCTAGCCTACTGGTAATAAAGGCATGGACAAGTTTTTCTAAGTCTTGAGCTGACATGAGTCCTCTAAGTCTTGTTACATTTTTAAGGTGATTGTAGGCCGATTTTGTTACTGATTTGATGTGACTGTCGAAATGTAAATCAGAATCCATAATAACCCCAAGATTTCTGGCTTTATTTGAGGTTTTCAGGGACAGTGATTGAAGGTGTTGGATGACTTTAAACCTTTCTTTCTTAGCACCAAAAACAATTATCTCAGTTTTATCCTCATTTAGTTGAAGGAAATTTTGGCACATCCAGTGTTTGACACTTTCCCCCTTGACCCCATCCCCTCTCACCTTCTCCAATCTATTGCACCTGACCTTCTTTTCTAACCTGTCCAAAAGTATTGAGTGGTTGACAGTGTCAAATGCAGCACTGAGGTCCAATAGCATTAATACTGAAGTTTTGCCAGAGTCTGTGTTAAGACGGATGTCATTTATAACTTTAATAAGGGCCGTCTCAGTGCTATGAAAAGGTTGAAATCCTGACTGGAGGTTGTTGTGGCAGCCAGTAGAAGCCAAGAAGTGATTTAGTTGTTGGAGTACAACTTTCTCAATTATTTTACTTATGAATGGTAGATTTGAAATTGGTCTGTAGTTGTTGATAATGGAGGCATCTAGGCTCCGCTTTTTTAGAAGAGGTTTAATGACTGCAGTTTTGAAGGCCTTTGGGAAATTGCCAGATTGAATTGAAGTTATTAACTATTTGCAATACGTCTGTTGATAGGCAGTCAAAAACATTCTTAAAGAAGTTGGTAGGTAAAGCATCAAGACAGCAGGTGGATGGCTTTAGATCTGTCACTGTTTCCACTAGAGTTTTAGAGTCTATGGCATTAAAGCTTGCCATCATTGCTGTGTTATTTTGGCCTAAACGGGGTGGTGATCCAACTTTTTGGTTTGAGATATTGATGGCACGTCTGATGCCTTCAATTTTATCAGTATAAAATAATGCAAACTCATTGCATTTCTGTGTGGAATGGAGTTCGGCTGGTATTTGTGTTGGGGGGTTGGTCAGTCTGTCGACAGTTGCAAATAGGGTTTTGGCCTTATTCGTGTTGCTGTTTATGATATTGGAGAAGAATGTTTCTCTCACACGTTTTAAGACTAAATTGTAGGCCTGGAGCCTCTCTTTATAGATGTCATGCTGAATATGAAGTTTTGTATTTCGCCAGATTCGTTCAGCCATCCTGCACTCTCTTCTCTGGGCAGTCACAACAGCAGCTTTTCTCCAGGGTGCCTTTTGCTTACCAGAAATCGTTTTAGCTGTAACAGGTGCAATGACATCTATGATATTCACAATTTTGGAATTAAAGTTGTTTACAAGATCATCAGCATGGCATGGGTTAGAGGTGGTAGCGAGGAGATGGCATTTTAAAGAGTACATTATCATGTTCATTGATGTAGCGCTTTTTGACATTCTTTGATTCTGTTTGTGTCTCCGGAATTAAAGAAATATTAAAGAAAACACAGAAGTGATCAGACAATGAAAGATCAGCAGCAAGAACATCAGAAACATTGACACCTTTTGTGATAATCAGGTCCAGGGTGTGTCCTTTACAATGAGTAGCCTCTTTCATATGTTGAGACAGTTCAAATGTATCTAAAATAGTAAAAAGTTCCTTTGCACCCTTGTCATCAAATCGTCAACATGAAAACTAAAGTCACCAGTTATAACTAGGCAGTCAAAGTCAGTGGAGATGCTAGACAATAATTCGGTAAAATCATCGAAAACATTTGCTGAGTATTTAGGTGGCCTGTAAATAATTAACAGGATCATTTTGGGAGAGCATTTCAACACAGCACACAGGTATTCGAATGATGTAAAATCCCCAAGGGACATCTGTTTCACCTGAAATATGTTTTTAAATATAGCAGCAACCCCTTCCCCCTTTTCCCAGATCTGCATAAATCAATAAAATTATAGTTGGGGGGGGGGTGCTGTCTCAATCAGAATGCTTGCACTGTTATTTTGCTCCAGCCATGTTTCAGTTAAAAAAATAAAATCAAGTTTGGAAGTGGTAATAAAATCATTAACTAAAAATGATTTGTTATTCAGAGACCTAACATTGAGCAGACCTATCCCGATGGTGTTATTGACAGGCTTCGATGTTGACTTTGATTTGGAGAGAATAGGAATGAGATTGTTTAGGTTAGCAGGGTGTCTACGTTTCCCCATGTTCACTCTCTTGGTAGTCACAACAGGAATGTAGAAGGTGCCAAGCTTTGACGTAGGCAGCCTTGGGCCCAGCTGATAATGTGGTCTACTGCTGAACCCTTTTTCTGTATCAGTAATATTCAGGACTGCTGTCAGGGCGGGGCGGGGGTGGCCATGAGGGGAAGGAGGAGTGAGCAGCGTCAGAGCTGGAACGAACTACTGAAGGTGGACGTTGAGGGCGTAGAGGGGGTTGACGTGAGAGGAGCGAAGTAGGGCTGAGGGTTTGTGAAGCATGTCTTCGTGGATGGGGGGGAGGTGAGAAGGGTTTATCACAGGTAACCGCCGCAACTTCCTTCTCATTCATCCCTACAGCACCACAGCTCTTTACACAGTCGGACGCTCAGCTTCTATTGACTTAAATGGGAAAGCGTAGAGCGGGTTGTTCCACTGCAGCCAAACTAGACAGTCCTTGGATAAATGCTGGGCTTTGTCCTGCCCATCGGAAGCAGAGCATCTCTGGGGGTCTATGAGGCAGTGGGCTGGCCTGGACGCTCGGCTTCTGCATGATGATTGGATGAGCTGTCTGAGGCGGAATCCTTTTTGATTGACAGCTAAATGAACGAATCAGCGATTTTGAAGAATAAACATACAGCGGAGCATTTTCCAAGTTTATCATTCCGTTGTCCTGAACTGAACCGGAGACTTTACCGATCCCCAGTGACTTTGTCATTGTTAAAAACGACTAGCGTTGTGTTGTCACTCTGCGGTTTCTTTCTCTAAAGAGCAGTGGCAGCCGCGGAGCTTCTCCTCCGTCACTCACACTCACACTCACACTCACACTCACACTCACAGGTGGACACACTTCACAGTAGCCTGGCGCAGCAGCTCCAAGGCCATTTAAGTAGCCTAGCTCTGCTGGCCAGTGAGAGGTCAAGTCCCTGGAAAAGATGCCTAGATTTTAGGACAAGGTCACAGATCATTTTCATACATACATTTGTCCCAACCAACAAGTTGAGCCACCTTTCTCACAAAATCTATAAACTGTAAAATAAAATCCAGAGCTTTTACTCAAGTCAAATGTGGTCAACATTTCTCTCCATGTACGAGGCAGGAAATGTTAAAGAATGGAAGGCAGAAGAAGAAGAAGAAGACTGTGAGGAAGAGGGGAAGTGAGGACGAGTGAGAGAGGAAAAGATGTGGTTAACAGGAATGCCAGAGAAACAACATTATTTTAAATCATAGTCGTCTGTTCTTCAAGTAGATGGAGTGCGTCTCCATAAGCCCCGAGCGCTGCTCAAAAGCACAAGGATGCCTAGAAAGCCTGCTTTGAGTGTGCCTCAGAGAAACGGAAAGCGTAATCTACTTTCCCTCACTCTCCCTCCCCCTGAAGCCTAACAAAGAGCCTGGGAAAAGTGTTTGTGATGCTAATTCTGCAGGAATAAATATGCAACACAATTTTCAGACACTTTAAGAGAGAGGGAAAGACGAAGAAGAGTGGAGATGGAAAAAGAAACTGTGCTTTAGGTGGCTGCCAGAAGGGAGTAGACTAATCCTTTAACATGGCACTCATATCCAGTGTACGGAGGAAACAGTAAATTAGAACATGTTGCTGATGAAATGGGAGAAAAGTTTGAATAGAATGAAGAGCAGCTTATCTCAGGTGTTTAATGCTGGTGACCGGGCAGCCGCTTAGGTCCGCTGACCCTGTGTGAGATGGATGACTCTTGTTTCACTGGAAATGTAAAAATCAACATGATGTTTCTTACGCTCGGAAACACTGCTGCAGTCATCAGTCACCGTGTAACAAGGAAAAGCCATAATGGTAAAGCGCCAAGTTCCTAACATGCCCAGTTGTCTCTGAATAAAACTTGCTATCTATAAATCCTTGGGTGACCCTTTCCTTTATCCTCTTTCCTGCTTTATACTCATCCTTAACCCAAACCCCCAGTACTAGCTACTCTGTAAGCTCATTTGAGGGAAATGTTATTGGAGATTTTATTTAACCGACATTGCAAAATTTGTTAATTCAACTATATTTGTGATTGTTGTAGTATTAAACAAAATATGTTTTTTTTATGTATCAAAGGTTGAATATGTAGAATCTTAATTAAAAGCTATATTTTCTTAAAAAGAATACACCCACTGGGCGTTTTGAGGGGTATATAATGAAAGTATTGCTTTTCCATAAAAAAAAAAAAAAGTCTGTATTATTATTTAAATGTAACGGGTTTGACAGTGACTTTTTTTCACACTCTGTACCAGCCAATAGTGGCCGGGTTGCCAGGGTCGTCTGTTGTTTGGTGCAGCTACTTTAGGCTGGCACTAGGCGAAGCGAAGGGGTCGTTATTTTTCCCAGCAACTGAGTGACCTGAGACGGGCAGAAACCAGAGTCAGTGTAGGCCAAGCATTCACTCGATGGACTGAGATAAAGGAGTTGGAAATGACTACATTTCTCCTTAATCTTTAAGCTTACTTTCATGTTTACTTAGCTGTAACGGCTAACGACAATACTTGTTTTGTTTTTTAAACATAATTGTTTGGGCCGTTTTCAAGCCTTTTACTAGATAGAACAGACAGGAAATGGGGTGAGAGAGAGAAGGGGAGACATGCAGCAAAGACCCGCAGGTCGGAGTTGAACCAACGGCTGCTGCCTTGAGGACCTCCAGCCTCTTTACATGGGGCAACAAACCTAGCAACCCGACTGCTGTAATTATTTTTTGTTGACTACGAACTTGAGACACTAGATGGCGGTGTTCGGCTCATTCTTCATATTCAACCTTTAATGCATGCTGTTGAGGTGCTCCCACTGTTGGCATGGTTTCTTTTCAAAATGTAGGCTATTAATTTGGTATGTATCAAAATTCCACACTAGCAGTATAGCAATTTCCGTAATATTGTTACCTTTTCATAGTTCTAAGATCCCTACTTTTTAATCTGCACTGCAAGAATTGGTGGCTACAATGGTATTGCTGAGAATTCCATTATGAGTGACTTTTTTAGCTACTACACCTGAGAAGGTAGTCTCCCAGCACAAGTGGAACGACTAGCCAGTTGTCTGATAGTTAGCTAGCTCACCAACTAGCCTGCTAGCCTACTAATTCCAACTTATTTTCATGCTACACTGGTTACAGAAAATTAGCCAAACAGCGGACTGTCAGCCAGCGGCAGCACTGCATCGTAACTGTACCACTGACTCGCTCCCTGATGCTAAGTAGACGGCAGCTGGCTAGCTAGCTAACTAGCCACCATCAGAGAAAGACAGGTTGGAAAAAAAGCCCTCGATGTATTATTCTTGGAGGAGCTCCCCATTTCCTCTCAGTGAGTCCCCAGACCAAAAACACCTAATGCTTTATATTGGACTAATGACCCTAATGATGACAGACTTCACACCCCAGAGTCCAGAGTTTTTAAGGTCAAATCTAAAACAATGTGATAATGTAATTGAAAGTTAAAGTGGGAGCTTCTGACAACTCTGTTCACCAGCTGTCTGTCACTTACACTAGATATACCATATATTACCTACCTCTCTGAAATAGAGAGCCAAAAGTCGTGACAATATGTCCTGGCTAGCCTCCGCTAGCTTCTGTAATTTAATACTACGCATTAAATTGAAATATTCATGATATTAAGAAAGAAAAATGACAAATATTGTTTCAGCATACTAAAAACTAACTTTAACTTCCCTGTCCATAATATCCACCTTTTACCCCTGACTTATTCGGCCCTCCACTCATCCATTGATTTGGCTTTTCTGTCAAGCTGGTAACATTTAACCTGCACAGGTCCAGGTCTTATGGGAAATGGTGTTCATTTCAGGCCACTAAATACAGAAAAACTGAATAAACAACCCTAGATTGATAGATTAGATTGTTTCTTTCTCGACCTATGGATGAAAAAGGTTATGTTCCAATCCTATATTTTTTTTTTTCATTGTTACAAATGCCTATATAATACGTATATACACATGCAAATTTGGAGCGATCCCGATTTGGAAGAAAACTATTATAACATTATCAAGACATGTTGGTGTGACTCCGGCTTCTTGCTCTCCGAGGAAAGAAAGGGAAAGGAAAAATAACAAATGGTCTGAACTGGAACCAGCTTCCAGGGATGAGGAAAAAAATTGGATTCAAACCTAATTTGAATTACCCAGATCTAAGATGATGTATACAGCGGAGCGTAGAGAGGTGGTAGACCAATCCGTCAATCCAGGGGGGTGGGGCGGTTAAAGAGGAGGGAATAGGGCAAAAACATGAAAGGAGGAGGGAGAGGGGATAAGGATGAGAGGGGAGGAGAGGCTGTAGAGGTGAGCGGAGAGGATTGTGACGGAAGATGAGAGGAGAGGGATGTGGGTGAAGGAGATAGCGGCTCCACCGGCAAGAAGATTAAAGCCACTTCCGTACTGTGTTGGCCCCATTAATGTTTAACAAAACGCCTGAGCACAGAAAGATCATCTCCCCCTCCTGTGATCCCTTTCAACCCCTCTAAGGCCCACACAAGGCAACGTGGCAAGAAGACACCGCGGATGAAATATTTACAAAAGGCAATCATTTGTTTATATCCCTGACACGAATAATTGTGATTAATGTTTTATTCATGCCGTATTGTTTACAGCCTCCAATCTGAGGAGAATAGGCCGCCTTTCAAATGTCAGCTGAGACAGCCAATTATGGAAGTGTGATCCTTTTGTGCTACAGTATGTTTGAGAGTGAACCTTTTGTGGTTTGTCTTTTCAAAGAAACAAGGAGACCTCATTTCTTCTGCCAGAGGCGGGGTAGCGTCACCGTCTCTCCTAATTGGCTGACGCTGAGTTTTCATGATAGGTAGGGAGAGCTGAGGAAGAGGAGTCGGAAAAGAAGAAAAGGAAGGCATGGAAGCACGGTAGAAAAGCCTAAAGGTATACAGAGAGGTGGTAAAGAGTGTATAATGCATGTTTACTGAGCTGTGGCGAATACAAGTGACATTCAGTTTAACCGCGTTGACATGCAAAAACCCTATACGGCAAGCATGCACACTGACGGAGTCACAGAGTACTAGTTCAGCGGAGTTCTAGCTGAGGCAAACTGCATTTGAAAGATTTGGAGATTCCAAAATCAGCAGTTGAGCTATGTGACAATTAGATACAGATCACCAAATTATCCGTTTAAATGAAACATTGGTTCCTGAACCAACCAAAGTTCTTAAAAATTCACCCAAGTCGAGGAAAAACGACTCCAAAGTTATTATTGTCTATTTTCACTATGTTAAAAAAAAAAAGTGAATTACCAAAAGCTGACCAGATTAGAATGTTCCATGATGCTGACATGAAGTATAGAAAGTATCACAGAGATAAACATAGCTGAAGTACCTTTAACCTGCATTCTTTCTAATGTCCAGCAGAAAACTTAGTAAAACACACAATAATGCAGGGGGTGTATTGGGGCGTGGCTACCTTGTGACAGACAGGTTACTTTGCTAGCAACAGGATAGAGGTTTAATAATACATATCTATGGAACTGTGGACATTAAGATAACTGGGAAATTGTGAGACTTCACCCTCTAACATCCATCCAACTTCAACAGCTTGTCCCTAATGGGGTCGCGGGGGGCTGGACCTGATCCCAGCTGAGATTGGCCGTGATGCAGGGGCACACCCTGGACAGGACGCCAGTCTATCACAAGGCACATAGAGACAAACAGAGACAGACAGTCATTCAAATTCACATCACACAGAGAAGAAGAAGTCAGAGAACCCATAAACTTAGAAGGGCCCCAGCCTAGATTTGAACCAGGAACTCTCTTGCTGTGGGGCAATGGTGCTAACCACTACACCACCATACAAACCAAAGTATTTCATTCAGTGTTCATTATACCCTGCAGACAGAGCTCATACTAACTAGCCAGTGCTAGTATGAGGCACTTAAGCATTTTACTACTGGTTATACCTGTGTAATTGATTATGTGACCAATAAACTTGAATTGAATTGAAATGACTGACTATAAATTTAGTGTGACATGAACACTGTTTAGTTGCAGTGGTGAAAGAGGTTTTCTGCTAATTGGGCTGATTAGACCTCTGGGTCATCACCTGTGTGGGTTTACCAAGGGTGTGCAGGGCCCACGCTATAACAAATACGTGATTACAAATAAAAGTCTTGCACTCAACATTTTACAGAAGTAAAAGATCAGAAGTATTAGAAGCAACCAAATATATCAAATGTAAAAACTTACATATCATGTGAAATATCTGAAAACCACGTGATATATGCATATTTGAAATAATCACATGACAAATTGACATATTGCTGGAAGTGAAATGTCAAGTGTGCTTACTTTCGGTTTGTCATATAAATATAGATAACATAGCTATTCAGGGGGTTTGTTTAAAACTGCTCAGCTTGCGTTGGTTCTTTGCATTCACAGAATACAGGAATCCGCTTGTAATATATTATCATAACTGTTGGCCAAAACAGTGTAAATAAGACCTATGTTCAATGTATTTTTCCCTTAAAAGGACATGCAGAGTGGATGTCTGCTTTGCTTTTTATTATACTAATAAATCCCACCAGATCAAACTTGGATTCATGTACTGCAGGCTCAGACACGGATGCCAGCTGACACCAGTGCACATTTGAATAAGCTTTGATTCACACAGGTACCTCTTCATTCACTTAATAATAAATCTGAAAGCCTTTGAGCATACCTACTGTGCATCATACATATAACATGGTCTTAGAGCTTGTTTGAAGTGAGAACAGCTGCAGAGGCTGCCTCACAACATTAGCACTGGTGACTCTATTAGACTCGAAGGCTTTAAGATGTAGGGAGGAAGTTGCACTTTACTAAAAGCCTTTCCGTTTTTAACTTAAGGGATGATAATGAGAAGATTGTTCCAGTGAAGATTCCAGTGCAGTATATCCTAAACTATGGAATCCTATTTCTGACAACAACAAAACAAAAGAGACATGACAAGATAGCAATGATAAATTGAAAAAAAAAAAATAATAATAATTTTGGAGCGGCCGATGGAACAGTGGTTAGAGCCGTGGGTTCGACTCTGACCTGCGGCCCTTTGCTACATGCCCCCCCCCTCTCGCACCCCATTTCCTGTCTGGCCTAACTGATAAAGGCTTGAAAAACTGCCAAAAACTGGCTCACTTATGTCAATCGTTTGAGATATTATTATAGATACAAAGCAGAGATGCTAGATAATAACATTGTGTGGTACTAGATTTTCAGTTGCTAAGTTAAAAACTATGAGATACTTAAATATGAGACACTAATGGCCTTTTTACACCTAAAAGTCTATTTCTTTATGTTTTTGTAACATTTGATTCCATTAGTTTTGGTTTCACATTTATGCGAGCACACTAAAGGACATGACAAATCTGCGTCCTGTCGTTGTCACCCATTTGAGCTGCGTCTCCTGATAACTGACATTGGTTTGTACAACCCCAAATCCAATGAAGTTGGGACGTTGTGTAAACAGAAAATAAAAACAAAATACAACGGTTTGCAAATCCTTTTCAACCTATATTCAATTGAATACACTACAAAGACAAGATATTTAATGTTCAAATTGATAAACTTTATTGTTTTTTCCTCCAAATATTCATTCATTTTGAATTTGATGCCTGCAACATGTTCCAAAAAAGGTGGGGCAGGGGCATGTTTACCACTGTATTACATCACCTTTCCTTTTAACAACACTCAAGAGTTTGGGAACTGAGGAACCCAAGATCCAATCAAGCAAGATAGAAATATAAGGAGGCAGTGCAATATGATGCAGTGCCTTCTGAGGGATCGAAGATCATTCAATGTCGGTTTTCAGTGTTATCACTTATGTGCAGAGATTTCACCAGATTCTCTGAATCTTTTGTTGATATTTTGGACTGTAGATGATGAAATCCCTAAATTCCTTACAATTGTACATTGACGAAAACATTGTTCTTGAACCTAAACGGATGGACTATTTGCTCACACAGTTGCATCACCATCCTTGCTTGTGAACGACTGAGGCTTTCAGGGATGCTCCTTTTATACCCAATCATGACACTCACCTGTTTTCAATGAACCTGTTCATCTGTGGAAGGTTCCAAAAGGTTTTTTGAGCATTCCTCAACTTTCCCAGTCTTTTGACATTGATACTATCTCATAATTTTGACTTTATCACATAATTTATAACGTTTTTTTTTACCTGGCAGAGATAGACTTCCATACGAAGTTGCTGCCCAGCAGTATACATATCAACTTTTGTCCCATCATTAGCAGGCAGTACTGATTCACTCCTACATTACACCTGACCGCAGTCATTTCAGATTTGCTTTATGACCCTTCATTTGTTCTGTCTCCCGCCTGGTTGGCCTTAATGGCTCTAAAGTTGATTAAGGTCAGTACCTAGGTAATTGTCTACAATGGCCTTACTGTAAGTAAGCCTGATGGTCAAGACTCTTGCTCTGGCTACCTCTTTCCTCAGCTTGAAGCGCTGATGTGCTTAGTATTGATTCCACTTGCAGTAAGTACAGAGGGCATCTGTAAATCAAGCCTTGTATTGCACTGTTAACCAAGTGCTGGCAAATCATGTTTGACACAGTAACACCCTTGTGGGCTGATCATATACACTGATATGTGATTATAAAGCATCAGGCAGACAGTATCTAAGCACATGACAAATGAGCCACTCTGTTGCACCTTTTGGGTCTGCAGGAATCAATCATTTCTGCATGTCTGTCTGAGTCACAAGGTAAGGAGGATGCTTAATATCCAGGCTAAAGCAAAAATGCAATTCAAATTGGCATTTTGGGGTCAGAGGCTCATATAGCACAAGCTGATGACAGTGGTGTGATATCCATCATGTGGCCTTAATCGCCAAAATGAAGATTTTCAGCTATAAGCTGGGCTCATCCGCTTGAAGAGGCTCATTTAGGAGAGAAGATGGCTGCTTTAGAATGAGAGCAAGGGAAATTAAGAGAGGAAAAATTGTGCGCGACAACCTGGGGTTAGCTTTAATCTTAATCCACCATGGAAAGGAATCTGCCATTTTAATCCCAACACAGTGAGGGGAAGTGGGTGTATGATGAACCCACATGATAACAGGACACTAAATTGGAAAAGATATGCAGTGTTGGCACACAGAACGACTCCACATTGCCTCCAACCCAAAAATAAAAAATACTAAAGAGGCTGATCAAAGTAGATTAATTGAAAATAAAATTCACGTCTTCCTGCATCTCTCTTCAAGTCACCACTACCTCCAGATGAATCTTCCCTGGCACTGCAAGATGATAGAGATGTTATATATAGATGTAGAGCAACAGCCTGTTGAAAATGAATGCTTGTATGAAAATGCTCTAAAAAATAATCTCCAAATCATGTTGTTAGCGTGAATAGCTGAATCTTTGAGCATAATGAAAAGATCTTTCTAACCCCTCAGTGACACAACAGGCTGCACATTCTGACACTGACACAGTGACACAATGCTACCGTCAAAAGTCACAAGAAAGATTTGTCTCTACCAATCTTTGTCTTGTAGATTATTGCTTTATTTAATCTTTAGTAATAATATAGGTGCTTACTGTAGGTGCAGTTCAACATTTTCTCCTGCAGATTTCTAACAGAACGTGTGCTCCCAGGAAATGTTATGCTTCAAATGTCCACATCCAAATAAAGCCACTGAGGAGGCATCCTCACCAGGTGCTGAAATTCTAACTTTTCTATATCAAATGTGATACCTCAAAGGTCCAACTGAATGACCAGTAACACATTTTAATTTTAACCAGTGTAGTGTTTTTACTCAAGAAAAACCAGAGTACTTCTTAAGATTTAAGAAATGTATTATATAAACAGCATATGATTTTCTGCTTGGCCAAGGGGTCTCTCTGTAGTCAGAAATCACAGTCATCCTGGGTTTCAGCCAAGCTGTTGCTGCAACCAACTAGCCAGAAAGAATGCAGAGCCCTCCCTTCACAAAGAATTTATACAGCAATAAAGTTAATTGGGTTGTTGTGATTCATTCAGAATGTTGCTGATGCAACCTCTGGTTCAGGCAACATCCTTTAATTATGCCATCTGTGTTAAATTGATAATAATGTGAAAAACATGCTTAATCATTTTTTTATTTAACTTCTATACATGCACAGTGAGTAATAACAAGACTTCAGTTATATTGTGACAAAAATAAACACTTCTTTTTTAAAAAATCCCTCACAGAAGAGTATTTATTTACCTGGATGCAATATGCACCATTTGTTCATGAGGATACCTGCTGTAGTTTGATGTCAAATGGTCAAGCACACATGAAATAGTTGGTTGCAAAATGTGTTGTTTGCTCATGAAGAAAGCTAAAGCAGCTATGCTAAATATGCTGTTTGTTCATCATACTTGCACCAAGTCCCTGGACCCTAGTTTAATCATCCCCACACCAGAATTGTATGCCTCTGAGCTTATCAATTTCTTTCATCAATGCCTGCATGTTTGCATTCATTCTGTTGGAAACTTCCAACAAAAAGGAGTAATGGCTGACGAAAGTAATGGCCCAAAGGCATGCTTAGCAGATTTTTTCTTTTAAAGCCCCCAAAAACCTACATAAAAAAGAAATCTGCAAAAATGATCACACATTTCCTCTACACTGCGTTCAAAAAATTAAAATATTTAATTAAAAAATCTGTGTACACACCACACCAGCAATAGAAAGGACTCAATAAGGGAATCAATAAAGAATCAGACGGATTAGCAGAATCAATAAAGGCATTGATATATATAATGTCTTTAAATCCCCATCACTACTATCATATTCACAGGCACATTGTAAACATGTGTCAAATGTGACTTTTTGTGAGTAAATGTTGATGACCAGCAGCAGAAGATAGATACTTAAGTAATATTTCAATCGTAGGATGTAAACACTACTCCATTACAAGGGAAGTTCTACAGTCAAAATGCACTTAAAGCTGCATTCATCGATTACTTGTGGTCACTTAGAAGCCGTGGAACAAGCTGTAAACACAATGGTGATATATTGTAACATTATAAATATGTTATGGCCAGTGTGCAAACTGTTGCAAATTAACACATCCAGCACAAAGAGAGCAACATTAGCATTCAGTTGGAGTCATATTTTTGGTCTCCAACAAATCCTGAGAAAAAAATAACTTGCTCTTTAGCTGGGTAAGGCTCCCTTATGTTCACCAGCCAATCTCTAACTCTGTCTTTCTGCTGTTTAGTTCTGTTGGTTGCTAATGTACAGTGGGTGTATAGAGCTTTCCACTCAAAACATCTGCTGCTGCTGTAAGACTGAACCAAAACAGTAAAGTTGTGGGCCGTTAAACCAAAACAATTAGCTAAAATAGGCAACAACTCTTCGTAGAGCTAAGTTGAACTGCAGAGTTGGTGACAATTCTCTGTGTTCATCACAGCAAACGACTCCTTTTACATGATAGATAGTCATTAGTTTCATTGTTGATATAAAAATATCTATATGTGCAGCTTTAAAAATTAAAGCAGCATATTCTGAGTAATGCATTCACTGAGGAATAAAGTTCTGCCCAAAAAGACTAGTTCAAAGTATTTTCTAATTTACTTAAAACATTTTGGAGGAGTCCTAGGCTCCAGTAGCTCATATTGCAGAGCAGCTGCCCTAAATACTGAGTCCTCGCCGAAACGGACTGAATGTGACTCCAACCTACAGCCCTTTGCTACATGTCATCCATTTTTTCCCTCCCACATATTCTGTCGATCTTCAAGCTGTACTAAGAAATAAAAGCAAAGACCTGCAGTTATTGGTGAAATTGGCAAACATCAATCCAGTTGACATGGACTTTTGCTGCAGCTGTTAATCTGAATGTACAGTAGTGACACACCCTGATTCTCTGAAGTTAAACGCAAACTCTATTGCTATCACTATCACTATCGTTAGCTAGCTAAACTTTAAACCAAAATGAAGTGAAAACACAGCGTGAGAGCATCAAAGTTCTAAAACAAAAACACGGACAACACCCAAAAACATTTTTGCAGCTCTTTTCATATCCACAGAGGCATGAATATGTGCACTGCAGATCCAAATTAGAGAACTTGATTGATACTGAAATACTGTTTTTTTTTATTGTTCAAATCCTATGTCCGGATTTACAGGACACTGTGTAGCCCGGCCCTGAAGCATGCCCTGCTTTATCATTTATTTTATTCTCAATGGAAACATAATTTACAAGAAGCCTGGAAGACTTGAAACTGGTGATTCCTGGTAAGTCCATAAACCCATGAGGACAATGTTTACTGAGGTAATAAATCAAGTGAGAACTAGGCTCTTTTTCTCATAGACTTCTATACAAACTGAAATTAGAAAGAATGCAGCTTTAAAGCACTTTACCATTGTCTTCACTTTTCAGAACCCTAAAGCTACGTACATTATTTGTTTACAATCTATGAGGTAATCATATAACTGTTGCATTGCCTTTTTTTAAGGTGGTCAAAATAGACAGTCTTTCCCACAATGTGCCTTGGAAAGATAATGGAAATCGATGGTGTGATGTAAAGCCAGAGTGATGCTGGGTTATGGTGAACCCAGTGAAAAAGTCCCCCACAGTCTTCATTTGGTTTAATAAAAGGAGATAGTAAGGGCGGCTGACTTGACAAACTAACATTGTTGTGGTTTTATAATAGCCACAGCCATACCTGCTCCTGTGCTAGATTGCCTCGAACACATATAGTAGACATACACGTGCATGTTCAGACACACACACGCAAATGCTCATGAATGATTCATTAGGAGAGGAATTACCGCTCGACTCTTCTTCTGTTTCTCCATAACCGACCACTCCCTCATGCTCTCTAATACCGTGCCACACACACACACACACACACCCACACACACACACCCACGCACACGCACACACACACACACACACACACACACACACACACACTATTCACTCCTCAAAGCCAACTCTCACAGTTCATTTAATTCCTAGATAGTTAGACAGTGTTGCTTAGTATGTGTGCTGTGTCACCGTGCACGTTACTCCAACACACACTTGTGCTTTTGAATGTTTACCTCCCCTCTTTCCACAACTTGCGACAGCAGGCTGCAGCTGAAAGAGAGCAGAGTTCAGCAGCTCCTCACTTTCCCTTGTTTTACAGCGTTGCATCAGCTCCCTATTATAACACACGCGTCGTGACAACATGACGAAATCTGAGGATGTTAAAGTTCTTTAATAAGGACACTGATCGGCTTTTATTGCGTTAGAGTCGAACACAGATATAACCTCCTCTGCATACTGTATATTTGTCATATGTTGTGCATTATAGGCAAGTTTATGGAGCTGAGCTGCTAATGTGGAAGAAATGATGGGATTGTGGAGGAATCAGTGATGGAGAAAAAATTATGCACCACTGAACTTGATTGTTTGGCTTTTTTGAAGTGGGGTTGTATGAGGAACGTATCCAAAGTCAGTGTATTTCCTACAGTAAATGACAGCATGCTGCCAGTTTGGAGGAGCACACATGTGCCATTTCCTGTGGCATTGCATTTTCTCAACCTAGTCCTTTTCCTAACAGAGGCACAACTGCGCCGTGCACTGTATTATACCGCAGAACAGCTGTTTGAGTCAGACTTTCTGTGTTTTTTTAAATAAACAAATACAATCCAGTCCCAGCCTGGTCAGATGCGTACATGAACTGATGAAGCCTCTTGGATGAGAGGTGAAACGTCTTCCTAGACAAATAACCAAGTCCAGTTGCTTTTGACTGAAAATGCTTTGGGGATAACGATGACCTGGAGAAATGGGAATATTCACAGGCCAATCTTGTCTTTTTCTTCTTATATTTTATCTTGGAGGTAAATGATGGAGGGCAGGGCAGTAAGGGAACAGCTAAGCCTCACATATACAATAACTGAAAAACTAACTGGTGAATAGGAGAAAGAAAAAGCAGTTGAGTTCACAAAAAACATAAACTTTGACATGGTTGAGAAACTGTTATGTAATGTAGCAAGCATGTTAGTAGATGAAATAACGAAAGGGTGTTCGAGATTTTATGATCAATCAATTTTATGCAATGACTGCATTCCCAAAAAAAGAAAGCAGTAAAAATAAAATCTTGTAAAAAAAAAGAAGCATGGTTTTAACATGAATGTAGAGGAAAAAAAGACAAGAATATAGAAATGTTAAAAGTCAAAGAATGCTTAAGAAGAAGAGAAGTGTGGCTAATGCTGTTGTGTTTAAGGGGGGAAAGTCAAGAGTATAGGAGAGTGTTGGATGTAAAGTGGATCACCTCCCAACTAGATTTTAATTTTAAAGGTAGGATCATGGACTCTTTGACTATGGAGTCACAGCTGGTGATTATAGAAGAAGAAGAAGAAGAATTCCTTTATTTGGCGAAATTCAATTTTCACTCTATTTTTTAATTTTACACACACACAGGCCCGAAATACACACACATGCACAGACAGGACCTATATACATGCAACTAATGGAGAGATGTTAGAGCGAGGGGGCTGCCAGTGTCCGGCGCCCCGAGCAGCACCTTGGCAGAGCCCAGGAGATGAACTGGCACCTCTCCAGCCACCAGTCCACGCTCCATTCATGGTCCACACAGGGACTCGAACCGCGACCCTCCGGTTCCCAGCCAAGTCACCTATGGACTGAGCTACTGCCGCCCCATTATAATGTAATGATGTGATTTGACAAACTGTTTTAACTGTTTTTATGTTTGTTTTGTTGTTGTTTTCAAGTGTGTACTTTATGTGGACCTACTGTGCTGCTCTCTTGACCAGGATCCCCTTGCAAAAGAAATTCTGAGTGGTTTATCCCTGGTAAAATAAAAGTAAATATGATTTACCCTGGGTCTTACAGGTAAAGCAATTGCTCAATGATTGTGGATTGTCTTACATCTGGATCACACAAAAGTGCAACAATATTAACTGGTTGAAACTAACTTTTTAAAGAGGTTGAAAAATAAATGAATCCAGAAGTGGCAGAGCGAGCTCACAAACATGACTTGTTGTGACACTTGTGTAGAATTTGAACAAGAGTTTGAATTAGACAAGTATCTGCTGTATGAAAACAAAAAGTACAAACAGGCTTAATAACACATAACAGCTAATTCCTAAGGTCATTGAAAGATATACAAGACTGGGTAAAAGTCAGAGAAAATGTAACCTTTGAGATGACACTTGTTTTGGCAATGAGTATCATGTTCTGTTTGAGTGAAATAATTTAAACGTAAGGTTTTATAGAAAGAAGTACCTGCTGAAATATTATCTTAAAGGTTGAACATGAAGATTCTTTATAAAATGCTATATTTAAAAAAAAAAATGCACCCACAGGGCGTTTTCAGGGGCACAGAATGAAAGCATTGCTTTTATATAAAAAATATATTTAGACTGAATTAATATTTTAAAAGATTTTTTTGGGAGGAGTTTTCCAAGCCTTTTATTACATAAGACAGACAGGAAATGGGGTAAGAGAGAGGGGGAGACATACAGCAAAGGGCCGAAGGTCGGAGTTGAAACCTGCGGCCGCTCCCTCGAGGACCTTCAGCCTCTTTACATGGGGCGACTGCTCTAACCATTCAGCCACCGGCCGCCCCTCAATTAATATTTTAAATTTGACAATGACTTTCTGTCCCGTTCTGTTTCCATTGTAGCAGCCAATAGCGTTGGCTGTTGCTGGTTGCCGGGGTTGTCTGTTGTTGGGTGCAGCTACTGTAGGCTGGCACTGGGTGAAATGGAGTTTACCAATCCTGCAGCTGTTTATTTGTCCCAGCAGCTGAGTGAGCGGAGACGGGCAAAAACCAGAGTCAATATAGGCCAAGCATTCACTCCATGGACTGATATTCAACCTTTAACTTTTCATCTTGTTTAAATTGATAGACCCAAAGTTATTGGTAAAACAGGTGCCTTTCTGAAAAATGTACCATTGTTTAAGTAGTGTTTTTGTTTTGCCCAATGCCGTATACCATTGTTTTGTTCTGTTATTTTTTGAATGTTTTGTGCTCTATACTATGATACTATGGTCAAGAGCAGTAAATGAATGAATGAAAGAAAGAAATGCAGCTGTAGCAAGTATCCCACTACCTCTGTCTGCATTTATATTTTATGATGCTACAAATTACTGTATATCCAGCTTTAAAAAAAAAAAGCCAGAAAAGTCAAAGGTTAGAACAGAAGTACAGAGATGCGTTGCTATGGAGATGATACACCGTCTCCTCTCGTCTTACAGGTGTGAACTGGCAGGTATCAGAATGTTGCAGAACTGCACGTTGCAAGTAGTTGCAAATTTCAACTCATTGTGAATCTTTGGTCTGAACTGGGCTTTAGAGTTGTTTCCGCAGAGCAGACACACTAAAGATGCTTCTTGATGGTTGAACTAATGGAAGAGCCAGCAGAGAAGCAGGGAGGAAGGATTGGACATTTTTTTACATGATAATGATAGAGAACAACAGAATTTTGCCCACAGACCATGAGGAGCTAAGCACCCACTGCACAAGAAACTAACACACAGACAGACACATAGTACACACACACACACACACACACATGAGCTGAACAAACACATAAGCACCCTGGCACGCCCCGCCTCCTTGAGGCTGTTGTCAACAAGGCAAAGAAAGGTCGCTAATGAGACCTGGCTCCCAGCATCCTTTGCACAATGAAACCAACACATTTAGATGCTAGTTGATGACGCTCTCTCTCTCTGTTTGTGTGTGTGTTTATTCTCCTAAACACCCCTGAGGTTTAATGTTGCTCCTGACATTTGGACGGCGCGTAGGCTCCGCTGAGCGGGCGCACAGTTCCAGACACATTCAGACATTTTCCTCCCCTGAGCCACACCATCGACACGCATGCTGCATCTACATCATTATACTCTATGTCGTGACAAACTTGTGTTAGACATACATCACATTCTAATTTTTATAACATGTAAGTGGTAATATGGGGACAATATTAATATAGATGCACACTTTGTCTCAGTGTGTGACCTTTAGAGAACAAATGCAACCTAAAGTTCCTGTGTGTATAATTACACTGGCAATATAGTATATATCATAATCATAATTTACTTTCTGGTAGTTCATTTAGATGATTAAAGCATTTGTTTAGATAATTAACATACAGGCTACACACCCAACAACATTGACAACAAATCCTCAACTAAACGATCAGGTAGGCTCATATATGACCCATATGAGCCTTTTGCTGATCTGGTCTGGGGATGGTCGTGAGTAACAGTTACTCGCCGTTATGAGAGAACTTGAGGGGTTAATGAGGAAAAGACGTAGAGGCGCATTTTTTTTTCTAAAACCGGTTGATTTACGGTGTTGTATGTACGGGAGCATAGTGATCAGTGAATATGATCAAACAAGTTTTTACGACTGTAACTTTAAGAGCACTAACATACAGGGCTGGATGGATTTAACTGTTGTTGGTCAAGAAATTCCAAAATATAACAAACCCCTTAAATCACAAATTGACATTTCATTTTTTTTCTTTTTTTTGGACAGAGCCAGGCTGGCTGTGTCCTCCTGCTTCCAGTCTTCATGTTGAGCCGTCCCTTTCATTTGAAAGGAAGGGCCAGCAGAAACACTGTTAACATGGTTGTGACACTGAAAACATGGACCCACTTTTACAGCAGTATTCGTGATAGTTTATAGTTCTCCACAATACTGCTCATCATTAAGTCTGTTATGGAGTCAGTTCACCCTGCAGCAAGAGGGAGGAGATGTTATGATAAACTGATCTCAGACGTGGAGATCAAACAGGAAGTGTTGCCTTGTTGTGGTGAGCCTGGAGGTGTGCCGGGCCACTCCAAGACTGCTTTCGTTATAAAGCCCGAAGTGAAAATGTGAAGCAGGACACATGAAAAACAACACACATCCATACCCACAAATGTGTGTATCTTTGTGTGTGTGTGTGTGTGTGTGTGTGTGTGTGTGTGTACCAAAGCAGTGGTAACAAACCACTGCGCCCCAGCACTGTGCACACATGTACAGGGATATGTGAGGCCCGTTCCTCCTGTGAAAAATCCTCCTCATTATTGCAACACGGGATGACTCCATTTTTACATAATTTTGCAAATATTATTTCACAACACAAGAGGTGTGCTTTTTCTAATGTATTTTCCACGTTCACACCGCTTAATCAGGGAATGACTTCTGCCAGATTTCTCCTCATTCTTGCACTGACGCACATTAGTTTACAATGGAACAGACAGATAAAGCAGCCAGAAACTTGGCTTTTACCAGATGACTTTCTATTGAATTAAGCCACGTGTGTGTGTGTGTGTGTGTGCGTGCGTGTGTGTGTGTGTGTGTGTGTGTGTGTGTGTGTGTGTGTGTGTGTGTGTGTGTGTGTGTGTGTATGTGCAGGCGAGCCCAGAGCGGTGATGGAAACACATTAGTGTATAAGTGAACAGCATGGATAGAAGTATTTCCACAGTCTGAAAATGGGAAACAGATGAGGTCTTGTCAGAAGTGAATATTTCGAAGGGGAGCTCATTGGCAGTCAATCACTGGACGCACATGATTCGATTTTCCTCTCTTGCAACATGATGACTGTGTGTCTGTGTGTTAGTGTGTGTGCGTGTGTTTGGGGAGATGGTGATGAGTATTCACTTTTTTCTCCGTTTTCATTCCTAATAATTTTGACCAGATCCTCTAATGTTGGTCAAGGCTGAGTTGCAGGGAGTAGAGAAGGCAGGAGGAACAAAGGCCTTTTCTATTAATATGTTTCCATTATTGAAACAGTAATTGCAGAGCAGCTTTACGCACATACTGAGTCTACTACAGGGACAAATACAGTGCTGAGGGCCCTGTTTAATGGTGCTTGGAAGTCAATTCAGAAAATCTCAGATGTACGCTCTGCATATGCATCTTCTGTATGTTTGCCTTTAGATGTACAGGGCTCTCTTCATTTCTTCGTCTTTCTATTTCCTAAATTTAAATGTAGCTTAGGGAAAGTTCAGACAGGAAGACTGTTCCCCCTCATCCTATCTCTCTACCCCTTTAACATGATGTCTCAAAGGAGTCTAATCGCCAAAGACTCTCATTCAATCATATTATTGTCATGCATTGTTAAATAAATTCTTACTTTCACATCTAAAATGGAATCATGATGTCATCCTGATTGAAAAAAAAGTAGGCTACGGGGTTCCAACACATTTTCATGGACAAAATGTCAGTGTTGTTCCAATACCAATCAGATATGCCTGTATATAACGGCAAGTATGAGAGTTTCCAATGCCACATAATTTAATTTAACTAGATTATAAAATAAAGTTCTCAATACACAACCATAGCACGAAGTGTCTGTAGCAAGAAATTTGAATGTTCAGTCTGACGTAACATCGTTTCAAAATACCATGTCCGGGTCCAAACACTCCGTTGAAACAAACAGAAACAGCAGCCGAACGTGTGAACAATTAGGATCACCTCTTTCGTCAGTTAGACACCTTTTTCATCGATAAGAAAGAGGTAAAATGACAGTTATGTTTTTTTTTTAAAACTCAGATCTGTTCAAACTATGGGGAACATTGCACTGCTGCGTTGTAGAAATACAAGGCTCGGAACTTCTTGGACCCGGAAATCATATTTTAAAAAGGGTGTTACGTCACGTCTTGACAGCCGGATAGGCCCTCCTGGCTGACGGGTGCTATGGTACGGTCTATCTTGATGTAATTTAGCCTGTTACTGCTCTGTTAGCTTAACCAAGCATAGATTAGCATTAGCGTAGCTTGTAAACATTGTGAAGTTTCTCAAACTAAATAAACACCACACATATAAACACTTAACTGCTTGCTAGCTATCGTTTTGTAACTAAGATATCTGCTGAAAAAACATTTTTTCTATGGACAGATTTAAGCAACAGAGACCATTTCTACTGCCCATTGATTTCATTGAGAAGTATTTGTACAGCCTGTACGTCAAGTGTGTGTCATACATGATGGGATTGGTTGATTTGGCCTGTATGTTGGTGAGAGACAGATGGTTTATCCAATCAGCTACCAGTATTTTCGCCCCTTTCCAAAAGATCTCTAAACAAAGGTTCCAAGATGGATATGCTGAGCAAATAAGAATTGTGCGAATCAATCCATCTAGGGGAATCACGTTAGCTGCCCAGTAAATTGACATATGATTCCAATGAGTTCCAAAATGGTTGTATGTAATGAGTGGGATTGAGGGGGAGTTTTGTGTTTCTACAAGGTAAGTTAAATGTTATCCTAACAAGGGTTGGGGTTAAAGTATTTAATATCTTAGTAAAAATAGATATGGCTTTCAACATTGCCAGGCTGTGTTGATATAAAACTTATTTATATTGGTCTTATCATATTGGCTGAGAAGGCAGGAAATCTCTGAAATCCTTTACGGTGTTCCCAGCCAGGAGCAAAAGTTTATTCAAGTCACATAAGCATAGGCAATTGCACATTTAATTTGCTTTTTTTAAAAGGACTCAGAACTCAACCTTAATTATAATCAACGGTAAAAAAAAAATAATTCATGACAGTTCTATAATTTGCCGTACTTTTCTATGGGTCACCAACACCTCAATTAAATTTGGCCAAAGAGGGTGAATCATGCATCACGGTAACTGACAGTAATATTCTCCTGTGTTGCAGCCATACGTTCAGATGGTAGCGTCCTGGTTTTCTGATACGGCAGGAAGAGATGAAGGCTGCTGATTAACTAGGACAGTGTGTGAGGTCAGTAGATTTAAAAGTAAGGAAAAAGCAAGGACACTGGAAAATAAAGATAGAAAGGATGAGAGCTGCAGCAGCATAATGTGAAAGAGAACAAAATGTGAAAAGCTGTCTGCAAAGGAAACTGGGACAGCTGAGCATGGAAGGAGTTCAGGGATGGTGGATGTGATATTTTCTTTTCACAAAGCCAGAGAAAGAGATAGAGGGAGGGGGTGAAAAGAAGGGAAAAGGCTATTTCTGTGGAGATTGCAGCTCACTGTGACACTCACTGACCAGAGCGAGGAAGATGGAGAGAGCGAGGGAGGGCAAAGTTTGCAAAATCCTTCACTCCGGGGACTGAAAAGACGGAGAGAGAGGTATGGAGGAGAAGGAAAGCAGAGGACAGAGATTAGTGGCAAGGGCTAACCCAGGGGACAACGGAGTGGCCTGCCAGTGGAAATGCATCATGGGTATTATATTGTGGTTGTGTGTTTTGGCTTGGAAAGTGAGAGACCATTTATAATTCAGGGTGACTAGTACCACCCGAGGCAGACACTCTCAATCTGGCTTAACTCTCTTTCTCTTTCTTCTATTCTTCCGCCTCTTCTCCCTCCTCCTCCTCCTCCTCCTCCTCCTCTTGTTTTTCCTCATTTTTTCTCCCCCAGAAGCGTCTCACTGTCGCTCTATGTCTCATTGTCGCTCTCTGTCTCATTGTTATCTTGTGTTTGTTTCCCTTTTTTTCTCCAGAGCCATTTCTCTAACACTAACTCTGTCCCTTCCCTCTAGTTTTTAGCTGTGTGCAACAAAACAAGGCAAGCAGGGAGATGGGTTAGTTTTTTGGTCACAGTAAAAATATAATGGCTGATAAAACCATCTTAGAACAGAGGAAACAGGACATAATCAAGGTGTAAAATGTAGCTCAATGAGCACCAGTGGGTCCAGAGCTTCGTCATCACTCTTTGGCCTCATGGGCTCAGGTCTCACAAAGAAAATTTCAGTGACTTCTACATTAAAAAAATAACATCATAAATAAATGATAAGCCTTTATCGTTATCTAACTCAACAGAACATTGAAAAAATAACACACTCCTTGCCTGAGACGTCATTTTGGGTGCTGTTATGTGATGTACTTTTCTGCTGCTGCTGCTGATGATGAAGAGGGAACATCAATGAAAAGATGACATTTCAGTATTATAATAAGTGCAAATAATGAAGATATGATTGCAAAAGGGCTCAATGCAGCTTTATTTGTTTGTACCCTTGATCATTTCACTCAACATTTATTGCCAACAGGTTGTTACGTCACTTAAAAATTGCGACCTTCACCGACTTTCTCTGTTGACTGTAACAGCCATAGACTGTATAAAAAAATGGACGTAGCATAGCCGTAGGGGTCCGTTCTCTCGACTTGATCCAATCGCACTCGCCTAAGGGAGTAGCCATCTTGTCAGACTTTGGGCATTGATGGGAGATACGTCCATCTGGATGATGTTTACCTCCGAGGAGAAGTGAGGGCCAGAGGCTAGCTGTCACTCAAGAGGCCACACCCCTAATGCTTGCTAATAAGCGCTCATTAAAACCTAGGCTGTCTGTGGCTGTGTAGCATGTTGCTTTGTGGTGCTGGCTGATGGAGTGATTTGCTATCAGCAAGCTAGTGTTATTGTAAATATGATTATAATTAATTTTTCAGCATTATACCAACATGATGCCGGTCATTTATGTTCAGTCTAATTGTTTTGGCCGGTAGTCACTCGAGTCTATGGAGGGCACTAGTCCTCAAGCAACAGGATACTGACTGTAGTTCAATAACTGCTAGTAGTGTCATTAAAAACAAGGTTTTTCTGAAAGTTTCACAGAGAACCTTTAAGAACATTTTTGAACTCATAAGAAAGCTGATTCATAGTTTTATTCATGGAGGATTTTTACTTTTATCCAAGAGGAAGCGACCGTGTGTTCGATTCCGGCCTGCGGCCTTTTGCTGCATGTCTCACCCTCTCTCACCCTATTTCCTGTCTGTCTTATCTAATAAAGGCTGGAAAAACTGCCAAAAAAGTCCATCCATCCATCTTCAACTGCTTGTTGGGTCACGGGGGGCTGGATCCGATCCCAGCTGACATCGGGCGTGAGGCAGGGTAAGCCCTGGACAGGACGCCAGTCTATTGCAGGGCACATAGAGACACCAGATACAGGGAACCATTCACACTTATATTCACACCTACGGGCAATTTAGATTCATCAATAAACCTAGCACACCAAAATAATTCTTTAAAAAAAGCCCAAAACACTGGACGTTAAGTTACGCAACTATTTTAACCCCATCCACAATCTTTACCTATCCCTAACCACATCGTTTTGCTGCCTAAACCTCACCACGTAGTTAAGCTTGCATTAACAACATTAACCACGTTCCCTTTGTTTAAATCAGTGGCTGTAGTGGAGCGTACGTTCACATACATGTCTGACCAGTGCATTGACAAGTGATGCAAAACGGTCATGACAAAATGGTTTTGTGACAAGCTGAGTGAAACAGTTATTAACATCCATGGCTCTTGGTACTTTAGCCTTTCCGAATAAAGGGGCAAGCAGTATGTTGTCAATGTGACAACGCTGTCATGAGCTGCATGTCATTAACTCAACAGCAACCTGATGTTCATTCAGTGACGCATAAGTGGCTGAAAGCAACAATACCTACTAAACTTAGAAGCCATTTGACACCCGTCCTCGCTTCAGTAACAGCTGATTCACCTCATGCTACTGTGTGGTACAGTATGTTGTGTAAATTCCTCGAAAGCTAAGCAATAATGAAAAAGTCAGCGGAAATTAATATATGTGCTCAGTCGCCTGTGAGACTACATTATTTATAGCTCCCGTACAGAGCTTACAGCATCTTATATAAGGCCACAGGCATGTGTTAGTGGATTCAATGCTAATGTATGCCCGGAGTGGAAAAATTACCTTTAGGCACAGAAAAATAATCTCGGGTTTAGAAGTGATGATTCTAATTATAAGATCTATGAAGAAGGGAGGTGTTGTCTTTAAGGACACATCACAGGGGAAATAAAAGAACAAATGATAAGCAGGTGTGACGGCTTTCCATGATCACCACTGAGATATTGGATATTTCTTAAGTAAATAAAACATTTCCTTTTGTTTCCCAATCTTTTTAGCCAGGATTACATTGGAGGGAGTCAAATGGGCTTTTCTTGAGGGTCACTGTTCTATCCAATGGGACAAATAAACAACACTGTGAAATCTGTACACCCAGAGATATCTTCCACTGGGATACTTAATATTACTTAATAATTTCTCAAAAATAACAATTAAGAATGGGTAGGGGGACTTGCCTTGGCATGCCAATTGGCTGCACACCACATGGGACTGGTGATCGGAAGATAAATCCTCTCCGGTGCGTCAGGGGCTTTTGTGGGATGGAGTGTTTATTTTTGTTACAACTCATTGTGTACATATAGAGGTTTAATAAAAATGATTTAGCATGCTTTTACAGTATTATCAATATAACATAGATGGAAGAATGTTACAGATAAGTTCCAGGTTAAAACTAGGTGCAGTAACATGAGTGGGGGCTCAGTTGATCATTGAAGGAACCGTGTGACCAGGGAGCGGAGGATTCAACTCCTGAACGAATGAGAGCCAGTCTGGGAGTGATGGACATTCCAAAGCCTGAACCAGGAACTGCCTCAGCAACATTCTGAACCAATCACAACAACCCAATGAACTTTATTGCTGTATAAATTATTTGTGAAGGGAGGGCTCATGCTCTTTCTGGCTCAGTGGTTGCAGGATGACTATGATTTCTGACCCCAGGGAGACCCCTTGGCCAAGCAGAATATGCATTTCCAGGCTCATATAGATGGAAATTATTTCTGATGCGGAACTAAAACAGTTGTTGATCATTTTTGTTTTGAAATGCTGTTTTAGAATGGAAAGGTAGTAATGTGGATATAGCCTGAGATGGATCGTACCACCATCTCGTCAGTTCTCCTTTTTTCCCTCCCTCTTGCTTCAAATGCCCTTTTCTTTGTAGCTCAAAGAAATAGGCCCCTTCCCTTCTATTCTGTGCACAAGCACACATTTTGCCATTGCTGCAGTTGCGCCCACAGACATACACAACGCACCATATTTCTCTTTAAAAATTAACTCTACATTCACTTTTTTGAGATTATATGTGAAATCCCTTTATTAGACCATGAACTGATCTGGGTCTCAGTCTGTAGTGTTCGTTGTGTTATAAGTTATTTGCCTTTTCTCAAACAAAATCCAGTAATTCTGTCTTCAAGACTAAAAAATAGAATTGTGAAAAGTATACAACATTGCATTGTACTCCACATCTCCAAAGTATAAAGCAATGCACATAACTAACACATAAAAAATGCTCAAACACTTGACGCTTTGTAAGTAAACACATTGAAGGATTGAGAAAATGTATTGGACATGTTTGTTCAACCTCAAGAATACACAGCCAGTGCTGGAAAGAAACGCTGCATTTAAACAGAAAGTTGCTTGTTTATAAGAAAATAGCAATGTTTGGAGTTCATAAATGATGCTGTGTACATCATCCCTTTAATGGTTTACATCAAGTCAGGTCCCAGTCTGTCTTTTAGACTACAAGAATGTGACCTGCAACATTTTCTACAGTGCTTATTTTGTAAATCAGGAGGTTTCTGAGGGACAGGGGAGGAATAAGTCACAGATTACATGGAAACAACACACTGAGCTGCTGCTGTGCTGAAACAAACAAGAATGACCCAACCAACAATACTATGTGCAGATCACCATCATATTGTTGCATCTTCTACATGATAATGAAGCCTAGTGGACACAATGTGAATTATATATATATATATATATACACACACACACACACACTACATGTAAGGTTCACAGTAATATGCCCAAATATTGGTTTGAAGAAATTCAACAAATTCGATTTTTACCAGTTTCCTTTTTGTTGCTGAAGGTATCCTAATTCAAATCACAGTGAGGTTCACTCACATGCACAACACTCACACACTTAAGGCGTGATTGATGTCTCTTTCTTTAAAAAAAAATAAATAAATAAAAAGATCTGACTTAAAGTCAATTTACAAGTCACTTCAATGGGAAATAAAAGAATGACAGAACAGAAAGCATTTAATATTACACAAAATGTATTTGATTTTTACAATAACAATCTGGGAGGTGTGACAGATGGTGTTCCGGCAGAATTGGGCACAAATTAAGCCTTGATCGTCTTGTTCTTACAAAAGAGTAGGCACATTTTTTGTGTTTTCATACATTTTAAACAGATAAATAAAAACAGATCTCTCGCCTGGGTTCTGTTTCATTCTTCAGACTGTCACAGATGGAAATTCAGGAAATACAGCACTTTGGCCAGGAGTTTTTTTTTTTAATGCAACTTGTAAATAAACTTGATTTGATTTGATGAAGTAATGTTATAGTCTGTACTTGGATAGGTTATTAGTAGTCATTAATATATTACAAACTCTATGGCACAGTGGAATAAATACAGGAGTATTTGGGACCAGTGCTTGTCAGGTTGGGGTGATGATGGGTTTTCATTAATGATGGCCCATTTGCAACAGCGCCACCCATGGAGGATTGCCTAACCAAAAACAACCACACACACGCACACACACACACACACACACACACACACACACACACAGACACACACACACACACACACACACACACACACACACACACTTTCCTGCCTTAACATCTTCAAACACTACTCCCCTGGTGCTGCTTGTGCCAGTCCCACCCCACACACCCAATACCCCAACCCCCCAATACATCCAAGTGTGTCAGAGCAAATTCACTTTCAATGGGCCCATTGTTTGATTACATAGCTCTACAGCCGGGACCAAACAAAAGGCCAAGTTGTCCAAAACCCCTGTCTGCGAATGGGACAAAGGGCCTCCAATGGCACATGCTTAATGTGTTGACAAATGTGTAGGAGGCCGTGTGTCTGTGTCTTTTGTGCCGGGAATCAGTGGTAATATGGTTGAGATAATGCAGCTGGGTGGCAGGCGTGTCAGAGCAGTCGGGTAACAGGCTGGCACAATAAGAAGCCAAATGGGTCTAAAATGATCCTATCAGTAAGCTGATACTGTAACTATTGGAGCAACACATGCTGAAAACAAATCCAACAAATTGTGACCTACTTCTGCTGGGTCTTTAAATATGGGTTGACACAATATAATCGGACATATAATACTTTTTTTTTTAGAACTAATCGATACCACCCTGTATTTATATGTAAATTAGTGGATATAAAAAGTTTAAACACCAGCGGACAGCCACCAAAGATGAAGAAACATATATAAAACATTAATATCAGCCTTCTAAAACCCAAATTGCAGTATCCAAACCATTGTGTTGATGAAAAATGTGTTGTGATTAGCCTGGGCTTCAGGATGACACATTTTGTTAACCCTGGAACAGGCAGCAGCTGCAGCACCCTAACCACTGCTGATGGATGTACCATAGGTGAGAGCTGAGCTGTGTGTTGCGTTGCATTCATTTGCACATTAAAAGATTTAAAAAAAAATGGATGAATATGGAAAAACACAAATGCGGCACAATAATATCCTCATTAGCATATTTCTGCAAGTGGGCCTTTCCCTCAGGATACTGTGACCAAAGAGGAAAGAACAACTTGTAACTGAAGTGAGGAAAGTGTCATTACAGGGAGGAGAGGCAAGTATTTCTGCAGCATCCGTGGGGTAACAGCAGAGAGCACGTCCTGTAGGTGAAGAGCTGCAGGTTTAATCTAGGCCATTTCACACATTTATTCACTCACATCAACATATAAAATGGCCTTGGTTTCTTCAGTAAATCCAAGAACTCATGTCGATTAAACAAGCAGTGTTTCTAACACTCTTTTCCTTATAAATAGCAGCTTATGTGTGGGAAAAGGCATCAGCAATACTCATTTTTGTGCGCACACATGGTTTGTGCACGTGGCCCGTGGAGGAATAAAGTTTTTAAAAAAGAGCTTTATCCTCTTTATGTTGCTAAAGTATCTCTCACTGCCACACTTTAATCCTTCGGACTTTGCAATAGAAACAGTCCTCCAGTGCCTACTAGTGACATCATTTATTGGAGTATCTTCAAATGCTTCATATCCCTCAAATCTGCACAACCTAACCTAAAATATTATGTTAATTAATAATTAACTAAAACTAAACTAAAACCATTTAAATTGTCTCATGAATAAAAATTCCTGGAAATCAGACATGTTTTTTTAATCAAGAACATAACAAACATATTTCTTGTTATTTGAAGTATAATATTTTTTTGTTTTTGAGATGTAAATCTATAAATGTCTTTTGATAGCTTCATCTGCAATTGAAACTGAGGTTTTAATGAGCTTACAATGTCAATCACGAGAGTGACAGAAGCCTTCACTTTCTGCAGTAGAAAGAATGTTCTAACTATTATTCAAGATTCAAGATTCAAGAAGCTTTATTTATCCCGAGGGAAATTATAGTGCAACAGTAGATGGGAAAGGATCAGAGTAACAATAAGCTAACATAAATCAAATCAAAAGAAAGCTAACATAAAATAAATCAAACAATAACTAAGTGTGACAGAGTGCAACAGACATTGAGGTTAAACGTAGGTATATACAATATACAACAATACGCACTGTGCAGTTTAGCAGCATATTGAAATAAAATAAGTACCATCTAAATAAGTGATAACAAGTGTAGCAGCATTTCTTACTGAACTAAGTTACAGTAAAGTACAGTAAAGTGTAGCAGCATTTCTTACTGAAATAAGTTACAGTACAACTAAATAAAGTGATGTAGTGATGATATAAATTGACAAAGTGACATTTTCTCAGGACACAGTGTCTCCACTGTTCCTTACCTGACCGGGGGGAGATGAATTGTAGAGTTTTATGGCCACCTGAAGAAAAGACTTCCTCCGGCGTTCAGTGTTACACCGGGAGGGAATGAGTCTGTGGCTGAAGGTGCTTCTGCTCAAGGTCAGCAGCTGGTGAAGAGGGTGAGTGTTGTTGTCCAGGATGCTGTGCAGTTTAGACAGCATCCTCTTCCAGACACCACCACCAAAGAGTCCATTTGGACCCCCAGGACGGAGCCAGCCTTCCTGATGATCTTACTGATCCTCTTGGTGTCTATTGCCCCAGCACACAACAGCAAAGAAGATGGCACTGGCTACCACCGACTGGTAGAACATCCTCAGCATGGTGTTACATATATTGAATGACCGGAGCCTCCTCAGGAAATAGAGACAACTCTGGCCCTCCTTGTAAACAGCCTCAGTGTACTTGGACCAGTCCAGTTTGTTATCCAGGTATACTCCAAGGTATTTGTAATCCTGCACAACATTAACAGTTACACCGTTGATGGAGATGGGTGTGAGGGCAGATTTACTCCTGCAGAAATCCACCACTAGCTCCTTAGTCTTGGTGGGGTTTAGAATCAGGTGATTAGCTGCACACAAGAGTCCACAACGCCCCTGTACTCCTCCTCCTTCCCCTCACTGACACAGCCAACAATTGCAGAGTCGTCAGCAAACTTCTGCAGGTGGCATGACTCAGAGAGGAGCTGAAAGTCTGAGGTGTACAGACTGAACAGAAAGGGGGAAAGAACAGTTCCCTTTGGAGCCCCAGTGCTGCTGACCACAGTGTGAGACACTCCGTACTGCAGTCTGACATACTGTGGTCGACCCGTCAAGTAATCCATAATCCAGAAAACCAGGGGAGGGTCCACCTGCATCGCCATCAGCTTACTTCCCAGCAGAGCAGGCCGGATGGTATTGAACGCACTGGAGAAGTCCATGAACAAGATTCTCACAGTGGTTCCCGGTCTGTCCAGGTGGCGATAGCATCCTCCACACCTAGTCTCGGCTGGTAGGCAAACTGTAGAGGGTCCAGTGATGAGCTGACCAGGGGCCGAAGAAGTGACAGGACCAGCCTCTCCAGGGACTTCATCAGGTGCGACATCAGCGCCACCGGTCTATAGTCTTCGGAGGTGCTGGGACGCATCTTCTTCGGTACTGGTACCAGGCAGGATGTCTTCCACAGCACAGGGACCTTCTCAAGACTCAGGCTGAGGTTGAAGATGTACTGCAGGACTCCACTCAGCTGGGTCGCACATGCCTTGGGGACCCTTGGGCTGACGCTCCACACGTCCTTCAAGTTGTTCTGCTGGAGTTTGTGCTCCAGCTTCCTGCTGTAGCTGTCTTTGCCCTGTTGAATCCTCTCCTTAAGCTCCCTCTGGACCTGCCTCATCTGCTCTCTGCCCCCATCTCTAAAGGCCCTCTTCTTCTCATTCAACAGGACCTTGATGTCTCTGGTGACCCACGGCTTGTTATTGGGGTAACAGCGTACAGTCACTGTAGGAACAACGCTGTCCACACAGAAATTGATGTACCCTGTTATGCAGTTAGTGAGATCATCAAGGTCCTCTCCATGTGAATCACAGAGGAAATCCCAGTCTGTAAGTTCGAAGCAGCCCTGTAAAGCTTCATCGGTCTCCTGTGACCATCTCCTCACAATCCTGGTGGTCACAGCAAGCCGCTGGACTTGGGGCTTACACAGGGGCTGCAGGTGGATGAGATTGTGGTCCGATCTTCCAAGAGGAGGAAGAGCAGTGGAGCTGTAAGCCTCCTTAACATTGGCATACAGCAGGTCCAGTGTCTTGTTTTCCCTGGCGGGACAGTCCACAAACTGCTTTAAAGTGGGCAGTGTTGCAGCCAGAGTGATGTGGTTGAAGTCCCCAGATATTGCAATGAATGCGTCTGGGTGCCATGTCTGAAGACCGGGGAAGACGGTGTGGATGACGTCACTTGCGCTCGCCGCGTTTGCAGTCGGAGGAATGTAAACAACCAGGACGATAACGTGTGAAAACTCCCTCGGCAGATAGTATGGCCGCAGACTCACGGCAAGCAGCTGCACACACGCTCCTTAACAGTAACGTGACCAGGATGACACCACTTGCTGTTAATAGAAGAATAGCAAGTCCCCCACCTTTCCTCTTGCCACTCTCACGGTGACTCCTGTCCGCCCAAACAGTCTGAAAGCTGCCACCGTTACGTTAGAGTCCGGGATGTCCTCGTGGAGCCACGTCTCCGTGAAATACAGCACACTGCTCACACGATACATCCACTGAGTCCTCACCAGGCCCGCCAGCTCGTCTACCTTATTAGCCAGCGACCTTACGTTCCCCATGGTGATGGAAGGGAGAGATGGTTTATATCTCCTCTTCTTTTCCCGTTGTTTACGTCCAGCCTTACATCCCCATTATACTTTTAATGTTAAGGAACGACAGAGTTGGTCCCAAATGCTGGACACGGTAAAAACTTTTATTACAGAAAAGGGTTCGGTACAAGGTAATCAGTCCAGAAAGGCAACAAATCCAATAAGGGTTAGGCAGAGGCACAGTCGGCTACACTAGGACACAAGGAAATAAACACTGGAACGATAGACGAGACTAAACAAACTAGCACAAAAGGTGAAGGGAACAGACGATTTAAGCACACAGGGGGATGAGACAATGAGACACAGGTGGTACGCATCAGGGCGGGGCAGGTAATCACACAGGAAGGAAGGACACATGAACGGGAGGTGACGGACCAAGAACAGAAACACATTGGGCCTCATTTATCAAACTTGCGTGGAAACGGGTGCAGATCTGAGCGCATAAATGGTCGTAGGAAAGGACCCACGTGTGATGTATGAAACATTCGTATCGGACCAATCTCAGCGTATGAATGAGCAGGCCTTGATAAATGCGGCGGCTGAATTTGATCGTCATCAACATGTTACGCCCCTAAATATTCCTGGTTTCGGAGGCCTCGCCCACTGAGGTCGAACATGGAGAGGAAGAACGCTGGTTAGAAAAGAAACTTTTCGACACACAGATCGGCATCCTGACATCCGAGATGGAGCAAAATAAGGACGTGCTTTTTGGCAGTCTTAAGAGTGGAATAAAAGGGGCCCATAAAAACGCTGTATGGAAAAAAATAATGGAGGGACCCGAGTGCACGTGTGCGCACTGTTGGACAGGTGTGCCGTATTCAGCACCCTTGCCGTGAATTGCACCCCCTCGCATTATAGCTGATATTCAAAAGATCCATTTAATTCATTTTATAATTATGGCTGCAGTTTATTTCCACAGAACATACAAAAAGGTGTTGTTTTGTGTTCGCTATTATCCAAGTTTGTGATTTTAAACTATTTAAAATAGTTTAAAGACTGTAAGTAACCAATGTTCTGACCGTTGTGGGTTACCTGTATATAAACTACTGCCATAGGTGGAAACAACAGCCTTCTGATCCAAAATATCACCTATAATGCGAGGGGTGCATTTCACGGCAGGGTAGCGCCGGTGTTACGATAACACCAGCGCTACCGTTGGGTCATTAGGTATTCCGTAAGAGGATACCTTTGTCATCTAGAAGAACCATACCAAGATGTTAATCATCTGATACCTTGTTTGATTTAATGCAATTTACCGAGGGTAGCCACGAACCGAGGAGATGAATTTGGCTCTGCAGTGCGTCTTGCTGCAGCCGCGCAACAACACATCCATTCATTATTTCATTGTCGGGGTCGGGCGGGCTGGAGCCGAGCTGTTTTGATATTTAAAAGAATTGCGTGTGAGTGCCCCCCGGCTCCGTGGCCACCACGTTTAAAAGCGATAGCTGAGCATCGTACATCACCTGTACATTTATCGAGTGGTAGTTTTTGCGATTGATGAATGCGTAATCATTCACAGATGGTGCCTTCAGACGCACATGAGTACAATAAAACGCTCCAACCACAATTTTTATATTTTTTTTTATCCGTTTTAAGAATCCGTTTTGATCTGTTCTTAATATTTGACTGCTTATGCTTAATGACAGCTGAGGTTTATTAATTATTTTCAGCCAGATTTTGCTGTGCTGCACCGCAAATCCACAGGCTGAAATTTGCGTACACGACCTCAGACCAGACGTGAGATTTGATCGTAGCTCACGCTCACGTCCAAATTGATAAATGCCGACGTTCGCCAGGAAATGGTCGTACGCACGTTTTTCTGCTGTACGTTCGCTTTATAAATGAGGCCCATAGTGAGTAACAAATAAAATACAGAAAGCACAGGACAAAACACTTAGCTCGGGTGATGTGACATTTAATTTTAGATGGTTAAACTGTAGCAACCAAATATGATGCTTTCGGCATCACAATTTTATCTTGTCCTGAAAGGGAAGAGTGCCAAAATGTCAGCCACTACAGCTTGAAAGAAAAAAGATGCCTCAGTGTCTGCTGGCATCCAGAGATGTAGTTTTCTTCCATTCTTAATTCTAATCATTGTGCAACAGATTGTTTTGTGCTAGGCAATGGTTTTAACTTGATACTTACATGGTGGGGTGCTAGATAGTGATGTAGCTTTATAGCTACATTGTAAGCAATTAATTATTATACTTATTTGCAGTATCTTTTCACAGAGATTGTATTAGGCGATCCCCACCAAAGTGAAAGTCATTAATACATTTTTAATGTATTAATGACATTATACACGTCGAAATTTAATATATACATCAACATTTAGATGTTTACACTTTTTCCCGCTAAAACATATATTAATGCACCATGATCTAGTAGAGTGCTGCAGGAATGAGTCTTAAAACCTGGAAATGAGTTAGCATTTTTGCTCCAGGGCTGGTCCAGGTAATACAGAGAGCCTGTGGCCTGTGGTGAAAACTATTGTCCTCCAGTCTCTTTGATAGAGGGACACCACAAACTAAACTAAAACAAATTATCGCGGCTGGCAAAGTTATCAAGCTCATTTAAAGTTGCTATTAATTGGTTGCTTATTGCGACAGGCCTACATGCCACATTGATGCTCTCTGTCCACACTTATTCACTGAATGTCCTGTTTAGCTTCAACAACACATATATTTAGGTTTTGAGTCGAAATGAGAAGGTGACATATAGATTGCTCATTTCAACATTGTGAATCAGCTGTATTGTGGCGCTTTCAATACCCGCGACAGGAATAAATCCAAAAAAAGTTAAGCTCAAAACGTGCGGTCAGTTAGGACATTCCAGTAGAAAACAATGTAATCAAACAGATTTAATCGCTGACGCTCGTGTCAGGACACGGTGTCACATGTTCCCTTTTCATCAAAGATTGCAGTTTTCATTAGCATGGCCAGGCTTTGGTACAGGAAGACTTGATAACTTGTATTCTCACATTAGCTGTAATCAGAGGCAATCCATTGCCCAGTGTGTTGTGTCTGTGATTACTCATTCATTCAACGTGTAGTTTTTGCAGATGGTAACACACTGGTAGTGTATGGTACACCCTAAAACACATTTTTCCCCTGTAAATCTGCACACCAGTGGCATTTTGACATCAGTGTGGGTACGCCAACTTTGTTTTCAACAAGTTTTCCAGTGTCAGTGTGTCTCAAGAAAAGTATAATAACCTTTGGTCCCATGATCCACACACTACAGTACCGAACCAATGTGTTGTTGTATAGCATGGAAGAGACTACAGGGTGGAAACTCGCACCAATCCAACCTCCACAGTTTAAATACTCATTTCTGCTAGTATAGTGTAAACGTGCCCTGTCAGAAAGTGTCTAATCTGGACTGGATCAGTGTATCCCTAGTGCTTCCTACTTTTACCTCTCTCTCTTGTCCTTTCATCTCGTCCTTTTCTTCCTCTCGTCCTTTCCTTCCTCTCGTCCTTTCCTTCTTTCTCCTCTCCCCTTGTTTTACTCCTCCCTTGAACTTTCCTTTACTGCCTTCTCTCTATGCCTTTTTTCTTCTTCTCCTTTTCACCTGTCATTGTCCCTAATTTTTCCTTTCCTTCTTTCCCATTCCCGCCTCTTATCTCCTTTAGTTTAATTTTTTCTCATCACCCTTCCTCCTCTCATCCTCATCATTCCCCTTTCCTCTCTTTTAATCCACCCTTATCTCTTTTCCCTCATTTATCATCTCCTCTCTCTCTCCTCACCTTCCTCTTTTCCATTCCTCTCCTCATCCATCCTCACCTTGCTTTCTTCCCTTCTTTCTCATGTCCTCTCCTTTACTGCTCTCTTTTACTCTCCTCTTCCCTTTTTCTTTTCTCCCTTTCTCCCTTTCTCACTTCTCCTTTTCTGTTCTCTCCTGTCTTTTATTTTCATTCTTTGTCCTCCCCTCCTTTCCTCTTGTCCCTTTTGTCTTTCTTCTTTCAGTTTCTTTACTCCCCTCTCTTGTCGTATCGCTTTTTCCTCTCCTTTCTCCTTTTTACCATTTCTTCTCTCCTCACCTTCCTAAAGTGTCCTCTCTTCTCTTTCACTCCATGCATATTCTCTCCTCTCTTTTTATCTTTTATTTGCTCCTCCTTTGCCTGTCCTGTCCTCTCCCTTTCCTTCTGGGTTCAGCCTCCAGCAGTATTGAAACTCTGGGTTTAGAGTAAAGTGATTTAAGAAGTGATATATCTTGTGTTCAGTTTCAAAGTTGATCCCTGCCATGATATTTTAATATAACACCTTCCTGCCTGGGTTGATATTGAACTGGGTCACCTCTCACATATATCCTGGCCTTGATGGGTTTCCTCTGTGAGTCATTTATTACTGCCTACTTGGTTCTCCTTCTACTCTTCGTCCCTTTGCCTTTGTCTCCTCCTTCGCCCTCCATCAGTCTGTCCACATCCTCTTTGCCCTTTCCTCCCGCGCTCACTTCAATTTCGCTTTATTTCCTCCCTCATTACCCTTCCCTCCCCTCCGCCGCTCCATCCCGTCCCGTCCGCCCTTCATCTGGTCTCCGTCCTCCTCAACCGCTCTGACGCCTTGTCTTATTCCTGCGACTGAAATCATCACAGACAATTAGCGCCTATGTCTTTTCGCGCCAAAGGCCAGAGGAGATGAGTAGAGGTGTGTCTGGGATGCGTGAGACACTGAAACAGTAGGGGTCTCAAAGTGCCCTTCTTACCAAATGCCAACATGCTTATTCAATTTCTCCTTCCGCTCTTTCTTTCTGCCTTTTGTTTTCAGATTTACATCATCATTACTGCAGCTTTGTCTGGCTCCTACAGAGGGAATGAGGTATTCTGCCCATTGTCTTTTCCAGCCTGAGGATCATCTGAGTGCTCAACTAAATGCATCCTTGTCTGAGACAATGCAAGAAAAAAACCCTCAAACAAAGTTTACCAACTGTTGTTCTCCTATCACAAGAAAGAAAAAAAACAATACAGTAAAGCCTTGTGCCCTGCTTTCTCTACTTTCCCCACATCTTAATTCATGGATGTTGGGTCTTACCCGCCTGGCCTTGTCCTCCAGCCACCCAAACACAAAGATGTCTGGGACAAATGTAGGCCAGGGAAATGCACGGCTATGGGGCACAAAAGGCAGCAGAGGTGGATGGATGAATGGGGGGCAAGGAGAGTTTTCTCCTCTTCTGGCTTAAATCACCAACAACCTCCAACCCAACGTTTCCTGCGCCTGTGCATACGTTTACATACTAATTAGGTCAAACGTCTGCATCCTTGGAAGACAGAGCGGGCGACTGTCTGTCCTTTTGTTTCTCCACCCCTCTTTTATTTCCTACTAAAACATGGATGAATAAATGTCCTTCTTGGGTGTAGCCAGGCATGCTTTGCATACGAGAAGAAGAAATAATAGATGACAAACCCCGCTGCTGTTACAGAGAGTTTCCCCTCTTGATTGACTTTCATAGATAAAGTTTAGCATACACTTTTGATTCATTTGTTTTTGTTAATTCTCTTATTGCTTGGGCTATTTCATTTAGTTTTTATACTACTAAATAATTTTTTCAGTAAGGACAGGGAAGATGGAGGTTTTACAGTAAATATTCAAAAAAGTAAAAAAGGTCTCGATGACCTTTGACCTCTCTCCAATGGATGCTGTGAGTGGTTTTGGTTTAACCCATTTAGGCCTAAAACATCTAGAAAAAATACCTATGAAACCGATGGGCAATTTTAAAACAACTCCCTAAAACCTGTATTTTTTCTGTAAATTTAACAGAAGTGTAAACACCTACTAAATAATTGATTGAAATTAAATTCAAAATGTATTTGAAAGCTTATACCTGTGGTTTTCATGAGAAGAACCTTTAATAAAGTCTGTAAAAAATGTCTATATGTCTATATTGAAATTACATTAGACTTTAAGCTACTGTTTAAACTTGTATGTGATGATGGCTCAATAAAAATCCTATGCATAATACTAATACATGCCCGTTAGCAAGGTGTAAACAGGATACACAGTTGGAAGAAATAGACATAGTTCTCATTAGCCTACTGTAGTAATAAAAAACTATATATACTACAAAATTACGTATCCGCTTTTCCGGTTTTAATGGTAGAATAACGTAACAGCGCCAACCATCACATACAGCCATTTTCACAGGACCATTTGGCGTCACTTGTCAATGTGCTAGGTAGCCTTAAGTAGCATACACTTGACGGTCCACTCAAGTCAAACAACAGGGAGCACATGGTTCATATAATAAACGCACACGTGGTTAGGTTTAGGCAACAAATTGCCTTGGTTAGGGTTAGGAAAAAGATCATGGGTCGGGTTAAAATAAGTGTGTTTGTACCATAACTACTGTGACACACAGGAAACAGGACATGAAAGGGATACTAACCGGGTCTAATGTTTGACCCAAGCTCCTCCATACACACCTTAATCCTGGAGTACTTGCTTTCAGCATCAAAAACCGCCACGGATGGGTTTATCCAAAGCATTTCAGCAAGTGGCTTGTGTGTCTGGATGAAACGCAGACAAAGCGGTGGTATTTGCTGTTCATACAGACATACAGCTGATGTCGTCTGTTTATGGTGCTTTTGAATTGCTTTGTGTTAACCTGTTAAAACACACCTCCCCTGGAGAGCGTAAGCCACATAAAAAACACTTTTTTGAGCCAAAGCTTATAACAAAGGAACTGTAGGGTCAAAATGCATGTCTGATGCTTCATTTGAAAATGTGCTGTTCAATATATGGCTAATACACAACCTAAATTACATCACATTGTTCAAGAAAGTTTGGGTCTACCCCTACCCTTTCATGGGTTTCAACAGAAAGGTGTCTTTAATATTTACACTGCCCTAATGGATGGATATGGGGTGGACAAAACAGTGCAAACAAAAACTGAAAATTACAACCTTAATGAAGGTAAGATTTATTTCATGGCTGTTGTGTTCAACTTCATGGAGGTGTACCCAATAATGTGGCAAGTATATCAAGCAACAAATTAATTCTCTTCCACTGTGCCCTGCCCTTTAGGCCTGTGACATTTGGCATTATTTTCCTCCTTTTAAATTGCAGTAGCACGTCGTTGTGGGAAGAGAAATTCATGCTCTCTCTCATCAGCCAGGAAGTTTTTCAACTGACTCGACATCTTGCTCCATGACTTTCCCAGGGATCAAATTAGGGTGGCTGGAGAGATAACAAGCAGAATCCAATTGACATTAAAATACCTCAGCCTCATATGGGAAAACAGAGAGGGAGGGGGAAAAACTTCCTTTTAGCTGCATGTCTTTCAAGGGCCTCTGTTTAATTGCATTATTGTTAACGAAGTGCTGATGCAATTACAAGAAAGAGGCCCTTTTTCTTTTTCATCTCATGATAGTCACGTTAGTTTCAGCCTGGACTGAGGTCATGAAATCACAGAACACTCATTTATACCCCTGCTCTTCTCCTTTCAAACACACTTACCCTCTTTGACGTTTGGCTTTCTATGCGCTGCACGTCACCCTGCATCGCCCTCCATCATGCAACATTGTCAGGAAAGAGCAGCAAAGTCTTCTGAATTTGTGCGTTTGTGTTTGTGCAGGCGAGTTTGAGATGCAGTGATTATTTGTTTATTTCAGTGTCAGAGGAGCGGCCAAGGCACTCTCAGGCTTTTTATCATCCCACTCACTTCCGGGATTAGAGCGGGTATAATCATGCTGAGCATGAATATTCATGGGTTGAGGATCTGAGAGAGAGCGAGAAAGACTGACAGGCAAAAACAGACACACAGACAGAGTCACAAACACCCCTCCACATACTCACACACAGTCAAAGTTACATTGCACACATGCTGATGCTTACAGTAACTCTATTATGTTTTTTTTAATAATTTCCAGGAGACATCAAAGAACATTTATTGCAGGTACAAGTGCATTATATACTTTGAATATTTCATGATAGTTATACAGCAAAGATCTTGACGTTCAGAGTTTATTTGTTTCTGGCAGAGCTCCTAAAAACGTATAGCCTCGTGAGACCATCCTTTTACTCACAGGTCAGTCTGGTAACATGCAGCGGAGAAAATTTATAAAACTTGCCAGGCAAATGTCCAATCAGCGTTGGTTTTGAGGCAGATTTAAGCGACTGTTCAGTGAAAACAACATGGCGGCTTCCATGGATGGAATGAACGCAGCTATCGAGCAAGCTGCTCGCTAACACTTTTCTCTCTTGGATCCCTCTGTTAGTACCGGGCTCCTGAAATTGTGCCTTTTATCCATGATTTGCGTTACACAAATGGAAAATACCCTTTACTGACATGTCCTTTACACTCTAAACTTTGCCTCAATGATGTTAATACGTCATAAACTTCGTTGATCTGATTGGTTGATTTGGCCCATATGGTGGTGAAAGAGAGATGGTTTATCCAATCCCCAATCAGTATTTTCGCCCCTTCTCAAAAGATCTCCAAACAAGAGTTCCCAGATGAGATGCTGAGCAAATGAGAATCATGTGAGTCAATAGATCTGGCAGGGTCAGGTTAAAAAAATGTGGCTTCAGTGTAAGGATTCAGTGTCACAACCTAATTGGTTGAAATGTTGTAATTTCTAGATTCATATAGTTCAGTTCATATAATCGTCTCCTTGAAAAAAATAAATCTATGTGTATAAGTCATACAGTTCCCACTCAAGGACAGCCACTAATCCATAACCACAAGCTGGGATATTATCTTTTACAAGACAACATATGTAAAGCTCCTGACTTCCAGGCAAATCAATCTGCGGCCAGTGATTATTATGGCAGGCCATGTGGCTCAAGATGTGTAGATTCTCAGGCGTGACAACAAGGAATCTTTCTATCTTCACGCAGTCAAGTCGAAGTCAATTCTGGCTTCTTAAAAGAGTCAAACCATGTCATTAGTTAATATTCAATTTCTCAGTGTAGCTTGAGTTCATCCAAGTTCATTGGGGGGATGGTCACACACTGTGTTACTGCTCTCCACTCACTGTAATGGTTCAATCTATTCTTGTTTGAATATACAGTACATTTTCTTCTTACTACCACAACTATCATATTATGATTGTGATTCTAATGTTAAACTGCAGTATGTATGAACATGTATCAGCTGTGGATTTACCAGCCCTGTGGTGAACCCATGGATGTATTGAGAGAAAATATGCATGCTTCCTCGGTCTTCTGTGTTCTGGGCTCATAGGGCATGTGCACTAGAGTCTGTCTCTGACTGAGGGCCAACTTCCTGGTGGTTACAAAACATTAATCACGTAATAAGAATTCTTTTATAGAACTTTTCGAGTCTTCAAGTCCAAATTTTATTGGGTCTATTGGATACATTTTTTATAATACAGAGTCATTGATGCTCAGAAAATGTATTCATGGTTTAACAGCCTTTACTTTTGTAATGATTGTGTTTGGAACGTAATGGACGTAGCTTCCCAATAGGTCTGAAAAGGGAAGCCAATGGTGAAGTGCCCTAAACCTGATTTTCCCCATGGTTGTAAAAACAAGTCAGTAAGCCTGTTTGACCATGTAACAGTGTGTTTTTAAATTCAAGCAATTCTTACCTTTCTGGCATTTTTACACTATTTTTGTAATCTTAAAATGGTCCTAATAAGCGTATGGCGCACTAAAATGTAAAGGAAACTCATCAATAGTCATTTTTCATATATTTCTGATAAAAGTCTGACCAATCATTTCATTTGTTGCTTTTAATCGGTATTCCTGCCTGTCATCCGTCACTCTATTTCACTTGTGCTACTCATGCTGCGTCCAAGTGTCATGGAAAGTCCGAAGTTTCGGACCTCCAACTAGGCAAAGTGCATTGGAATGCCTGTCAAAGTGAACCACTGACGCAAATTTGGGGTAGGTTGATCTTCGCTAATAGGAGGTTCTACTCCACTTAGCGTCGGGGGAGTGTCAGAGGTCAGGCAGGGGGAAGATGGTGGGACTAGAGGGAATCACTGTGAGACATGCAAGAACAGTAAGCATTTAATTTAAGTTAATTGTAAAATTCTGGTTGCCTTAAAATGTCTTGATAGATCAGTGTACAGTTGCTGTGCCTCGCTATCCAAGCTAGCTAGTTAGCGCTGACTTTAGCTGGTAACTGAAAGGAAAATTCTGATTTTGCACTGTGTCACTGCAGTACATGTTGATGAACGGCACTAGTGGCAAGAGTGCCTCAGTCACCTGCTGGCAAAACTCCATGACTCGCATCAGCCAGGTGAAGAAGAACTTTAGTCAGTTGAAACGACTTAGTGCTTCTACCCACTCTGACTCACTTCTGGCTCCAAAATACCAAGATGGTGACGCCCAAATGACAAACTTCTGGCTTCAAAATGATAGACTGAAAACCAATGAGGGGCATCTATTTTTAACAGTCTATAGTATAGACACTACACCAATATGTATTTGATCTACATGGAAAACATGAAGTTGACTACTTATAGAAAACATGGCCACAGCTTCCATGTCGACTGAAACTGATGCTGGCAGGCCAGATATTTGTTGCTAATTATTTATGGCAAAACAAAAACAGTATAATTCAGTCAGATTATGAAGCTACATAGAATGTACTTTCCAAGAAGATAAATCAGTCTGTGTAAATATTCACTCCAAGGAAAGCCACTAACATCAAACGGGTGTGTACTTCCACTCTATCTGACTCCCTGGCGACCAATCTCGCTACCCACCACCCCTTCCAAACAGTTGAAGACATGGTAGAACATTACAACCGTGCCCTCTCTCTCAGCCTGGACTTTGTAGCTCCTCTCACCACACGCTACATGTCTTTCTCTAGCCCCGCCCCCTGGTTCACCCCTGAGCTCCGCAGGATGAAGACCACAGGTCGCAGGCTCGAAAGACAATACTGAAGATCAGGCCTCACTGTCCATCGTGAAGCATTTAAAGAGCACGTCGCGAACTACAAAGAAGCCCTCTCACAGGCAAAAACACAGTATAACTCAACACTAATCAGTAACCAACAAAAACTCCCCAAATTGCTATTCTCCACCATGCTGCTAAACCCTCAGATGCAGCTGATCTCTGCTCCAGGTTCCTGGATTTCTTCCAGCAGAAGGTGGACACCATCCATCGGCAGCTCCAGTCTCCTGGGCTCTCCCTCTGCCCCACACTGTCCCAGCATGACCTTCACCAGTCAGCTGCATGCTCACCTCGGTACTGCCTGTCTGTCTTCTCTCCAGTAGACGCTGACGAAGTAGAAAAACTGGTCACCTCAGCTAAAACATCTACCAGCAGTCTTGACCCAATGCCCACCACCCTGGTCAAGACTTGTCTTCCCATTCTCCGTCATCCAGTGGAAAACATCATAAATGCATCTCTTGCCTCTGGTGTGGTACCATCCAGCTTCAAAATGGCAGCAGTCATCCCCACTCTCAAAAAAACAGGCTCAGATCCTGATGACCCTAACAACTATCGTCCGATCTCCAACCTCCCTTTAATCAGCAAAATCCTGGAAAGAGCAGTGGCTGCCCAGCTTCAACATCACATGTCCCACAATGAGCTATTTGAACCTCTCAAATCTGGTTTCAGAAGCCATCATAGCACTGAGACCGCCCTCATTAAAATCACTAATGACCTCCTGCTTGCTGCCGACAATGGCCTCATTACCATCCTCATCCTCCTTGACCTTTCCGCATCTTTTGATACAGTTTCCCACACCATCCTCCTCCGTCGCCTCTCTGAACTCATCGGCCTCCATAGCACAACATTGTCCTGGTTCCGGTCATACCTCACAGGCATGAGACACTCATCCATGCCTTCAGCACCTCCCGTTTGGACTACTGCAATGGTGTCCTGTCTAGACTGCCCACCAAGGCCCTTAGCAGACTGCAGTATGTTCAGAACTCAGCTGCCAGGGTTTTAACCCACACAAAGCCCTGACAGCATATCACGTCCATTCTCCAACAGCTCCACTGGTTGCCAGTCAAGTCACGCATCGCCTACAAGATCCTCCTGCTCACCTACAAATCTCTCCATGGACTCTCACCAAAATACCTCAAAGATCTCCTCAATCCCTACACTCAGTCACGCTCCCTGTGTGACTCTTTGTCAATGCTCCCACACCCTGAAACAGCCTACAACCCCATGTCCGCTCTGCCCTGTCCCCTGCCTATGTTCAAAAAGCACCTCAAAGTCCTTTGACACAAATTGTTAAGCGACCTTGGGTACCTTGAAAGGGCTTATATAAGTCCAAGCTATTATTATTATTATTATTACTACTAATCTACAACACAAAGTATGTATTATCTTTTACAAGCTGAAATACTGGCAAAGTCGAAGTCATTGACTCCTAAGCTAATGGCTTGTAGGCTAATATGGAAATACTACTATAGTGGTTTCCTCTAAATGCATCAGTTGAACCCTTCAGTATTTCCCTCTCATCAACACCATACTCTTTTCCTCTAGAGGATGACATTTTACAAGGCTCTTTCTTAAATCCTTCTCTTCACAAACATATATATGGTGGTCCCTTTAAATAAAAGCCTTCTCTTTGTGTTTCTCCTGAGAGGAATTGACTTTAAGACACTGTACCTGCAGCTTACTTTGTGACCTCAAAAGTGGCAGCAAATCCACTAAAATGGCTCTTCCTTCCTTTTTTAGAAGTGGATTTCCTCCGGTTTGTTACAGCGTTATCCTCGACTGAGGATCAAAATCATTTAGACATGATGGCTCACATCCCTGTTGATTAGTCCACTGTGTTAGAGTGTCTGATGAGGACTCAGGATGTTTGGAGCTTCTCAAGCTGCACTGAAGATTCCTTATCAGAGCTCACATTTAGTAGATTGGCATGAATAACTTTTTTATTTATAACTTGCTCCACAAAAATCAAACTTGTTTCATGGATGGGCGTCTTAACCCCTAAGCCACAGGGACCACCCCCCAAAAAAACTAAAAACAAAAACAACTCAAGTGCTCAAATTGTAGCTGCAACATTGACAGGAATGCAACTTGACAAAATAATTACCTTCCACACTCATGATCTACGTTCTCATCTGGCATGTTCAATGTAATTTCTGAAACAACAGCCAACAAAATAGACAATATAGATCAATTTTATTCTTGTTTTTATTCAGAATTCTATAATTTCCTGGTAGAAAATGTCCCATGGCCTGATATTGGTTCATAGGAGTAGGTGAAAAGAAATTTGGCAGGTGGAGAAGTCTTAAATTAGGAGTGGGGGGAAAACACTGGGACCTAATCATTCTCAAATTTGACACACCGCTTTGTTTACGTTTCTTTAAATATTTATGAGTTTCTTTTAAAAATCACACGAACCACCTTCACATCCATCGTACAGCACTTGTTTGAAAAATAAAATGTCACTTTAAAAGCCGGTTCGCCAGTTAGCTTTCATTCAAACACAATTATGACTTATGTGTTCACTGCATGCCAAATTTCACAGAGCACACAAGGCCAAATTGCCTCCTAAGTCAACCATATGACCGGTACCTAACAAGCAATGTCACATTTAACAGGGTATTTTTTAAACGGAGTCTGGCGCAGTTCTCACTCGACATAAAACACACCAGGGTAACATTATATCACTTCCAGCAAACTTCGAGGAGAACAGTGAGGTCAAAACAGCATCACTGATCTACTTAACAGAATATTCTGGTCTAGTTCAGCCAAAAACACTGAGTCCTTTAGCTATCAAGCTACCAAGCAGAGTTTGTAGCTGGTAGGTTTCGCCTTTTTAGAATCTTAGATAACAGACACTCAACTGTCCTGCTGTTATTACAGACAACTCTGGTTTGGTTGAAAATAAGCTAGCTAGCTCCAAACACTGTTGTCCTCCCGACATCTCTTTGCTTCCTGCTGAGATGTCCGACTTCATGTTCTTCTGAGGAAAAACATTTAATGAGCTAAATAAAATTATAACAATCACCCCAAAAAAGAAAAACCTGTGATATACTCCATCATCGATGTACTCGGAAGCCCGCCTAACTCTTTTCTATATCATCATATTATGTGACATGCTAGCAAAGACTATGTTCACACTGCAGGTCTTAATTCCGATTTATTGTTTTTCTGTTCATGTTACATCTTTAAATGTGGCCTGTCTATGGATTGCTGTGTTAACAGCTCATGCTCCAGAAGTGACCCACATGCACAGTTGATCATTGATGACATCATGCCACAACGGTGTTTACGGAAGCGAACATGGCAACGGCAACTGGTTTTGAAGGACTTCATGAGTTATTGCTAATAATAATATAGCTTGCACCGAAGTGTCACCCCAAATTCTAATGAGGTCTAAAACGTCCCTCTCCCTCTACTGGCCACCTGCTTCACTGCTTTCCTCCATGCTTGTTTTGATTCTGTTCCTGGCTTTTTCAATCAACTTTATTTGTCATTAATTTACAAAACAGTGCAGCGTGGGTCAGAATGACGTCAAAGTTGCATTAAATGAGACCTGGCTGTTCAGGTTGCGGTCATACTCAAAAAAATCTGATACGTATCCAATTCAGTAGCACATTTAAAAGTGGCTTAATTCTGATAAAGAAATGTCAGATTCAATGTGACTTGTGCTGTTCACACTGTCAAAAGCAAATCAGATATGGGTCACATATGAGCAAAAAGATCGGATTCAGGTCAATTGTAACTGCAGTGTGAATGTAGCCTAAAACATGAAGTCTCAGTGCAACATGCCTGTGAATTACAGTAATGAAAGAGAGATTTTATTCAATAAGATGTCCCCATGTGTTCACAAGACTTGAAGCTTGGGATGTGATGGTGCCCTCAGATAATACAATGATTTGTGAGTGAAATCTGAACTCAAAGAAAACAACAGGTGATGCTCCTACTACTAAACCTTGAGGGACAAACAGATCCTTCTTTATTACCGAGCTCGCCTTCACATAAGCAGCTGCATCATCTCCGTATTACTCCACTCATCTCCATCAGCAAGAAGCCCAATGTGTTAACAGCTGCAAAGTGGAGACCAAGGTCTAAAAGGAGAAATGTGGGACGCCCCCCCCCCCACCCTCACTCTATCTTGGTTTTCTCATTTTCTCTTCTTTTTCTATGCTTTCTGCTCATATGAGGCTCCAGGAAACCCCTTATGATCCATCTCAGTATTCCTAGTTTTATTTACTTTTTTTTTTATTGCACAGCTGTGTGGGACACACACATATACCTTCCACACAAGATAAACACAAGTTCACAGTTCAGGGGGGGAAAGAAAAATGTCTGTCTCTCTCTGTCTCATGGGTTTATACAGAGTCGGGGACGGTTTGCGTGTCAGTGGCAGGGCCCTGTGTGGGTATTTATATACCTCTTCTATGAGTCACAGCAGGGGAATCACATTAGCTATGGTTGTACTGTCACCATGGGACTGCTCTACAGGGTCCTCTCTCTCTCTCTCTCCACTGCTCCTCTATCTCGCTCTCTCTGTCTCTGTATTTAAACTAGCCATCCCCCTTATTTTAATCCGTGAAGGTCCTGGGAGAAGTCATGAAATATTTTCAGCTCCAGATGTCTCTAAATAAGCATTATGACATGGCGGCCGGTTAATGGCGTGTCATATCATGCCAAGGCTAGGCAGCCTGTGTAAGCACTTCAGGGAGTTGTGGGTGGAAGGGGGCTGTTTGGGGACTGGCGGATGATAGCTATGGAAGAGTATTAGCCCACAAGCACTGAGGAATAGCTAAAGTGATGCTGTGGGCTCTGTTGCACTGCTGGTTACTTATAGTGTGGAGCGCACAGAGCTGGCGGACTGTACAACTGGGAAGAGTGATACCAAAAAATATTAAATATACACTCTGCACACACACCCAGCCTTATTTAAATTGATCAGATTCAAAAAGAATGTTAGCTCACTGGCCTTTGTGAAAAGTACAGTGGCCCTAGAGTGCAAATCACAACAGCAAATAGGAAAACATTTCAACAAACCATAAAACACACCGGCAAATCATAAAACACAACGGCAAATAGGAAAACACAACAGCACATATGAAAACACAACGACATTAACTTCGACTGGAAAAGGTATGCCTAGCTATCAGAGGACCCTCCTGATTGGACAGATGGACTATTTGTCTTTTAACAGGAAGGAGAGGTGGAAAAAACACACTTTGAAGTCACGTTTGAGTGAAGCAGGGTTGTACAGAAGAAAAAACTATTCACAACTGGATGAGGTGAGACGTGCCATTCTTACAGAGCTGCGTGGACCAGGGCAGCTATTCTGCTATCATACTACTGTATGTGGCAAGTACCTCAGCAAAGGTATCTAATTTTTTGCCAGTTGCTTGAACACGTTTTGCAAAACTTTGCTCATTGCTCAAAACTCTACACACAAGCAAATAAGACACAACACTGGGAAATAAACCATTCACATCCATGTCAAATTGAAACTCTGCTATGAAAACATAACAATCCTTTGTCAAAAACGAAACTCTGATGACAACATGATACACTTTAACTTTATATAAAACAACGCAGTCTATAATTTTCACTGTTTTTTTTCAGTTCCACAGAAGGCACTTTTTCACAACAACGAAACAATCAAGTACCCAATACAGTACATTTCAGTACTGTACTCCACAGTAAATTTAGTTAAAACAAAAAATAAAACCAAAAATACACTTTACTGTAAACACAGAAAAACACAGCCATCATTTGTAGGTGAGCTTATGGATCCTGTCGTCTGTTGGGGGTCTGGCCACAGGATCTCATCGACATTACAAGCAATGTATTCCACCTTATACTTGTTTTCCAGTCTGAAAGACCTTATCATAAAACACAACCGTTTTCTTGCTGTTCTGCTGTATTAACTGCCATAACTTGTAAGTCATATTCACATTGCTTTAGCTATCACTATAGTCACTGTTACTTTTGTGGTTGCTTGCATTTCTCGAAGTGTGTCTGTCTGTCTTTGTGTCTGTCCTTGTCTCTCTCTGTACATCTGTCTGTCTTTGTGTCTGTCTTTGTCTCTCTCTGTCCATCTGTCCATCTGTCCGTCTTTTCTCTCTTTCTCTCTCCTTTTCTTCCTCCCCAACCGGTCCAGACAGATGTTCGTCCTCTATAGAGCTGGGTCTGTCTGACGTTCCTGCCTGTGATAGGGAAGGTTTTTGTTGCCACCGTACTCAATGGGGGAATTATGTAAATCATAAATAAGTCATAGAGTGTGGTCTATACCTACTCTGTAAAGTGTCCTGAGATAACCTTTGTCATGATTTGGCACTATAAATAAAATTGAATTTAATTGAATTATTATGGATGAAAGTGTGAAACAGCTTGTATTAGGGTGGACTCTCTGTCCAGCTTCCCTCATAGTCAGGCCATGGTTTATGACATGGTCCACCAAAGTTGCTCTCATTTCATCAGACATACATGGCCTCTTCCAACACGTCCTCCTCTTGCTCTTCCTCTACTTCTGCCTCTTGCTCTCCCTGCATCCATGCTTGCAAAGATCTCAAAATGGCTAACTGAAGCTGGCTGATTGGTGGTAAGTGATGTAAATAAGTATTTTCAGGTGTGTAACTTAGTGTTTTCAATGTGTTTTGTATTTTTGAATAGATTTGTCTTCCCAATGGTATGCTGAGATTTCCTTTTTGAACGAAGTGTCTTATGTATGAAATAGTGTGTAGTGTGCAGGAGCAAGTATATTGCAGAATTTCAACTGAAGTGCAAAGCAGCGCTTTTGTTTAAGGTATGGTCACATGTATCTAAGGTAAGGTAGTATAGTAGTAACAAAAACTTAAAGTTGTGTTACAGTTTTTCTCGATTGCTAAGACACATTTCTTGAAAGCTTCTCTCCTTTTCTCTAAACTTTGAACACAAACCCCAATTTTCAAGCTACATTTACAAAACCTCAGACTCTTCTTGCAAAACCAAACTTTCACCTCAGAACAGTTCAATCTGTGCCCAAAACTGAACTTTGTTGTCAAATCTTGCCCCAAGTCAATCAAAATTAAAAAAAACTACTGAGCAGTCACTAAACACTACATAGAAAAATAGAAAACACAATGCTCAGGACATGAAGCTGAATGCATTTTGCAAAAAAAAAATCCTGCGCATTTAGCACTTGTACACACAGAAAAAAACAGAAATCTTGTGCATTTGCACGCAGCACTTGTAAAAAAACAAATAGAAATCGTATGCATTTGCCACTTGTGTACATGTGCCACCTGTCCTCCCACCCCCATGTGGCAGTCTTTCAATTCTACAAAAAGAGAACATGCAGTTACAAAACAGATACATGGAATACTAGGCCTACAGACTGTTTGACTAACCCTCCATTACAATACTACAGTACATTGGCACAGTGATGTACTGAAACATATAATTACTTACAGTATACTGTGGTACAGTATATACTGTAATATGTCATACAGTAATTTGCTCTCAACATGTACATACTGTACTATAATGTCAAAAAAGATTATTACCTGTTCTCTTCTCTAAATCTTCGGATTATGGTGGACACTGAATCTACCGATGTTTGGTTGTACCCTTTGTCTGGCCTTTTTATATATTCCCTCACATCATTAGCCACAAGTGTGATCAATTTTGAGTTGTTGTGTTCAAGTAGTGACAACTGTGCTTTAATTGTGTTTGACTTTTGCCACCTGTGCTCACCATTATGCAGCACAAGTGCATCACAATGAAAATGTGTTGGTAAGTTGTGTCTTAACAGGTGAAAAGTGCTCATGGTTTTGCCAAAAAAGTGATTGATTCAATCAGTGGGTTCAGGCAACAGAGAAATTGGTTCAGACAACAGGGTTTAGTGTTTTAGCAATTGAGAAAAACTGTAATTTGGTCTAAGCATGGGTCTATAGTGTTCAAGCAATGGGCAAAAACTGTAACACGTAGCTAGTGTTTTTGCTGAAGTACTTGCCAAATAGTCCGATATACTCATCCTGATGTTGTGATTGGTTTACAACATATCAAATATCATGTTGTACCGATACCCATCGGAAATAATTCTTAATAAAACCTTACAGTTTTTCTCAATTGCTAAAACACTAAACCCTGTTGTCTGAACCAATTTCTCTGTTGCCTGAACCCACTGATTGAATCAATCACTTTTTTGGCAAAACCATGAGCACTTTTCACCTGTTTAGACACAACTTCCCAACACATTTTCATTGTGATGCACCTGTGCTGCATAATGGTGAGCACAGGTGGCAAAAGTCAAACACAATTACAGCACGGTTGTCACTACTTGAACACAACAACTCAAAATTGATCACACTTGTGGCTAATGATGTGAGGGAATATATAAAGCCAGTTCAGAGAGCACTGATTTGTGAGGCACTACAATGGATAGAAATCTGAGGGGAAGAGTTTGTGTGAGAGGAGGTCAAGCTGGTCAGCGAAGACAAAGAACAGTAATATCTGATGAAATCAGAGGTACTTTGATTGACCATGTTCTTGTCCATGGTATGAGCATGAGGGAGGCCGGACAAAGGGTACAACCAAACATCGGTAGATTCACTGTGTCCACCATAATCTGAAGATTTAGAGAAGATAACAGGTAATTATCTTTTTTTGACATTATAGTACAGTATGTAAATGTTGAGAGCAAATTACTGTATGACATATTACAGTATATACTGTACCAGTATACTGTATGTAAATATATGTTTCAGTACATCACTGTGCCAATGTACTATAGTATTGTAATGGAGGGTTAGTAGTTTTGTAACTTCATGTTCTCTTTTTGTAGAATTGAAAGACTGCCACATGGGGGTGGGAGGACAGGTGGCTCATGTACACAAGTGGCAAATACATACGATATCTGTTTGTTTTGTACAAGTGCTGCGTGTAAATGCACAAGATTTCTGTTTTTTGTCTTTGTGTACAAGTGCTAAATGCACAGGTTTTTTGTTTTGCAACATGCATACAGCTTCATGTCCTGAGCATTGTGTTTTCTATTTTTCTATGTAGTGTTTAGTGACTGCTCAGTAGTGTTTTTAATTTTGATTGACTTGGGGCAAGATTTGACAACAAAGTTCAGTTTTGGGCACAGATTGAACTGTTTTGAGGTGAAAGTTTGGTTTTGCAAGAAGAGTCTGAGGTTATGTGAATGTAGCTTGAAAATTGGGGTTTGTGTTCACAGTTTAGAGAAAAGGAGAGAAGCTTTCAAGAAATGTGTCTTAGCAATCGAGAAAAACTGTAAGTATCTTCAGAAGTACTCAGGTTTTCAAAATCTGCGCTTTTCCGTGTTTTTTACCTCTCCTTCCTGTTAAAGGACAGACAGTCAGTCTGCCAAATCCGGAGGGTCCATCCTTTAATAGATAGGCCTACCTTTGCTAGTAGAATTTAATGTCGTGTTTTATGATTTGTTTAAATGTTTTCATATTGGCTGTTTTATGATATTGTGAAATGTTTTCTTATTTGCTGTTGTGTTTTACGATTTGTTGAAATGTTTTCATATTTGCTGTTGTGTTTTATGATTTGTTGAAATGTTTTCATATTTGCTGTTGTGTTTTATGATTTGTTGAAAGGTTTTTATATGTGCTGTTGTGTTTTGCGACTTTTTGTAGTGTTTTAATATTTGCTGTTTTGTTTTATGATTTGTTGAAGTGTTTTCATATTTGTTGTCTTGTTTTCCTATTTACCATTGTGGTTTATGATTTCCTGTTGCATTTTTCTATTTGCTGTTGTGATTTGCACTTCGGGGCCACCGTTCATATCAGTAAAAAGAGAAAATAAGAGCAATAACACTACCCATTTGAAGGAAATATTCTCATTATTCGTCAAAGAACTACCAAACTATATTCCATGAGAGGTTACAGTGTCTTATTGAAAAGTTGAGTGTCAGTTTTGACGCTGCCATTATCCCATAACGTTTAGCCAAAAAACATTTTTGCCCTGCCTTATGAGAAGTTATCCCAAGTTAACCTTTGCCAGAGACAAAAACAATATTGTCTCTTTCCATTCAAGCATCTCCCCTGATCCCCCCCCCCCCCCCACACACACACACACACACGCACACACACACACACAACCCAAGTGCTAATATCACAGCCTTCTTAGCAGAACATGCACACACACATACAGAAGCATACACACACACACACACTGAGCACGGACGGACCATGCGCGGACATTTAAAACAATGGCGGCGAAAGGTTCACGTTGGTGTGACGTGGAGGTGTGTGTGTTTGCTCCAGATTCGGTCAGATGAAAATATTCAAAAACAGTTGGACAAGACGCACAAAAACTCTGAGGTCTATGGAAAGATTTGTAAACAAAGCGACGCAACACGATGACGTCAATCAATGCGTGTGACGTGTTACGGCGTGATGACGTATAGGCAGCAAGAAGCATTCCACCGAGGCCAATGTAGTGTGAGTACAAACGAGACTGGCCTGCGGAGGGAGAGAAAGGGGGGGACAAGTACCCTAAAGCACGGGGCGCGGTATGGATGGACAGTGTGAGTTGGAATAGTCTGTGTTTGGCGTCAAAAGTCAGCTTCAATCTGTAACGTTAAAAACAACAAAGCCAGAAATCTTGGTGTATCATGGACTCAGACCTGGACTTTAACGACAGAGTTTAGTAGAGTTGACTACTGAGAGGGTGTCACTTCTGCTCCCTGCTTAACACGTATGATGAGAGCCGTTCAGAGCAAAATGTAGACTCAGATTATCTCTAAGGATAATCTCTGTTTTTAATTGGATAATTTAATAACTGTCAGGTAAAGATTTTGAGATCCACTTGTTTTGATTGTCTTCTGCTGATTAGGTACGGGTGTCATTAAATCCTAAATTCAAGACCTGAGGCTATGGACATGCAAGTGCACTTCACACCTCACTTCTCTATTCCACTGGAATATGACTCAATGAGCTCTTGATCTAACAGAACATATTCTCATCAATGAGTTTGAATGATATCTTGCGAAATTATACTAACAATACAATTTGTATGATATCTTCTAAATTAGGTCAAGTCCCCGGTCATATACAAAGAAAACAAAAGGTCCTTTTTTGACCACTTGTCCCAGAAAGGGTCCTGTGTTCCCTGGTCAGTTATTTTTTCCACAATCAGTCCCCGGCAAATAGGCTTATGTGGACTCTAAAACTACCCCCTAACCCTGACCATAACCTCTAGCCCCAACAAAATGCTAAATTAAATCAGTGGAGGCAGAGGCTTATGTGACCGGGGAACATAGAGATTACCCCCCTGTCCACCACCCCGACCCTCTTCCCAATGAGACTTGCTCCAAAACTGCAAGGGAAGCTCAACTTCCCCTAAAATCTCACCAAAAAAAAATGTACTGCTGTGTGTACATTTCATTGACTAAATACACGCTAGAAAGCCTTCATCTTTTGTTCAGAATCAGCTACTTATCACAGGTAACCTTCCTTCTTATTCATCCCCACAGCACTTTACACATTCAGACGCTCAGCTTCTACTGACTTCAATGGGGAAGCGCAGAGCGGGTTTTTCCACTGCAGCGAAACTAGGCGGTCATTGGAAAAATGCTGGGCTTTGTCCCGCCCATAGGACGCTCAGCATCTCTGGGGGTCTATGAGACAGTGGGCTGGCCCGGACGCTCGGCTTCTGCATGATGATTAGATGAGCTGTCTGTCTGAATCCTTTTTGAACTTTTTTTTTTTACTTTTTCAAGCCATGTTTCCAGTCTCTGCGGTTTCCTTCATCAACGAGCAGTGGCAGCTCACGATCACTCACACTTCAAAGTAGCCTGGCGCAGCAGCTCCAGCTGGGCCAAGGCCGTTAAGCAGCCTAGCTCTGCTGCCATTGAGGTCGTAATCACACTGTCCTTCTTGCCGGGGCCAAAACCAGTTTTTCAGCTAAAGCCTAGTACCTTTAAGCAGTGTGAGTGCACCCGCTCCGCGCATAACTGCGGCCAGCGAGCCGTCCACAGCCCGCTTGAAAGAGGTGGGCTTTAGCGGAGCCGTTTGCACATGTACGAGCACGAGCGTGCGCACGTGTACGAGCACGAGCACAAGCCCTACGGCAGTAGCATTATGTCCGCCTGTTCGGACATGTAAATAGAAGGACAGACCATGCACGGACATTTAACAACAACAATGGCGGTGAAAGGTTCACGTTGGTGTGATGCGGAGGTGGAGTGTTTACTGCAGATTTGGTCGGATGAAAATATTCAAAAACAGTCGACAAGACGCACAAAAACTCCGAGGTCTGTGGAAAGATTTGTAAACAAAGCCACACACACGCGATCAATGCATGTGACGTGTTACGGCGTGATGGCGTATGGACAGCAAGAAGCATTGGCCGGCCCTGGCAGTGTGAGTACAAACGGGGCTGGCGCGCGGGGGGGAGAGGGAGGGGGGACAAGTACCCTAAAGCCCGGGTCGCGGTACGGAAGGACAGTGTGAGTATGCCCTGAGAGGACACTGGTCAAGTTCCTGGAAAAGATGCCTAGTAGGTACGACAAGGATCATTTTCGTGAAAAGGAAGGAAGGGTAGAATCTATATATAAATAAACAAACACATTTATGATGTAGGCCGGAAAAATGAGCTTCCCCTCCTTGAAAGACCAGCAGGTCCTCTTATACCACGACATCCTATACTCTAGATGTAATTTCTACTTTTTTGATCATTTGGGGACAGCGGAACAAAAAAACACAGATTGACAAATTATTACTATATATTTATTCACAGTACATTCAACAAACAGTGCCTTTTTACAGTGGTTCTTTCTGTCCACCAGACATAAGCCCAATCTTCTCGCTCTTTAAACTTGTACTCCGTAAGAATTGAGATACGTTCTTTCTAGCAACCTCTGTGCTGGTAAGATGTACTTGCAGGCGACCCTGTTCCATTCAGAGCCTCAATCTTGTCACATTCATGGTCACTATGTGTGTTGACAATTGTATTTTTTTTGGCTCTTTTGTAAACTTAATTGACACACATTCACCTCTGTACTTCCAGTCCGTCCCCTATATGTTACCCTCTTAAATCCATACACACACACGTTACTAATACACTTCTGTCCTTACTACAAACCTGTTTCAGAAGATGTAATTTCCGATTACAAATGAACGCAGCATGACCGTTGGTGACGATCTGGGCTGACAGACCAACTGCTGTCAGCAGCGGCTTATTTACATCTAGCCCACGAATGTCTCCACAGACACAGAAATTAGAAAACTGCTAAAAAAGCAAGAAGTGCTTTCATTAATGGGTCATATGATCAATCACCTTTGTTTTAACTCACTCTTTGATAGATATTAACTTAAAAGGCAATTAAATAGATGGAAATATTACAGAGTACAACTTTAAGATCTGGTTTGATCTCCCATCTACTCCTGAGAAAAATGTCTCTGTAGCTGCTAATGCTCCCCTGTGTTAACCAGCTAGCTGTTTCTTTCTGCTGTTTGCTGCTGAGCAGGAAGAGGGCAGTGAGTTTAAGGAGCTTTTCCCCTGAAAACAGCTGCCTGTTGCCGACTGACTGAACTAAAGAGAAAAGTTGTTAGCTGGAAAACTAAAACAATGAGAAAGATGTTGAGAGTTGGTGATGAGTTGTTTTTTTTTTTTAGTTTTTTACTCCAACCCTTTTTTGCATTACTCATAGTCATTTGACCCATTGATTATGTAATGATGGTACATGATTATTACATTTGAAATGGCGTTTAGACCTTTACTTCACCTGAAGAGTTGAAATGAATGACAACAAAAAAATCCAATAGATTAAACATATTTTGAATACTTTATTCACTGATTAAAAGATTAGAATATTGAATCTCTCCAGCATGCTAACTGTTAATCCTAAACCCTGAGGAGTAAACAAACCCGTGTTCAGCATAGATCAATAAACTCCCCAGAGACACACAGAGACAGAGAGGAGAGAGAAATATTACACACTCAACGCTCTGATATGTTCATAATGTGATGATGTATTCTGTATGATTTTCAGACATTTAAAGAAAACCATGGTGCCAATTGCTGTCATTTAAGTCAATTTAAATCCAACGGGGATTAACTCAGTTATTGCCTCTACATATCTAGATTGTTGACAGGGAGGTTGCATTGCAGTGGAATAGGTCTTTTGCTTATTACTGACATGAATAATGAAGTTACATTTTCATTCCGACTGAGATCATTACAAAATAAATTGAAGAGAAACATGTACACTGAGCAAATGATTATTTGGCCCTTGATTTTGTGATTAAATACTACAAGAATTACTATAAAATGTACTTGGGCAATATCCTGGCAACCTTGTATATACTCGGGGGGGGGGGGGGGGTTGGGTGACGTTAGAGGATAATTTGTGTTTGTTTCCTCTAGAGACTTTTAGTGAATGACGGTTTGGTCGCTTATTTGATGTGAAAATTAATAATGTAGAGCCATTTGATTAATTGTATGTGTTTCTAACAGGAATGTGAGAAAGTTAACAAAGCACATTCTTTGTTACCTTTTTCACATTCCTGTTAGCTTGCTTAACCAGCTAGCTTGTTGTTGTGCTAGCAAATGTAGCTCTGTTTATGCACATGGCACACATCAATACTTTTTGGGGTAAGACCAGGAAATAATTCATTTTAGTGGATTATTTGAAAATTGAGTACAGTCCCTTTAAATCATACATGTTCAGAACTTATTAAACCCTACCCCTTCTCTGCTACTCATAAATTAAGAAAATAAATGTTATCTTTAAGATATATACACATGTACACACATATACCTATACATATGCGACACACACACATATTCATACATATATCACCCTGGGACAATAAACTGAACTTCTGATCTTCTGACAGCTTTTGTTCATTCTTCACTATAAAGGGTGTAAAGATTCACTGATGATAATCAGAAAACAGTTTTAATGTTACACTAAGTAGATGCTGTACAATGTACCATTCATAAGAAGGAAGGAAAACTCTACAAAAGTTTGGCCATTTGTCAGGTCTGAAGAACACCCTTTAAAGTACAGTGGCAGCACGGCAAATGTTAAGACTCACCTGGTGAGACAACATGGGGAAAGCTTTGCGGAGGACGAGTATTATGTGGACGGTACCAACGTTACTGTGAGCACAAGCAAGAACATGCAAGACAAAGACAGATCTTTAAAACTTTTCCGTACACAACTGGGCGAGGTCGAAGGTCATCACAGCATCTATAGCCCGCTTTATTGCCCAGGACTGAAGACCTTAGCCTGGCTATTGCACATCGGTTTGGGAAGGCTGCTGTCATATTCTTCAGCACAAGAGGCAGGCGTAGTTCAAATGACTGCATGCAATTGGACAGTCCTTCAACCAATCAGACTAATGATGCTGATGACATGTTCCATTTATTTGGCCATCAGCTAACTAGAGATACAACTTTTATAGATTAAACCTTTAGGAAAATGAGTTGGCAGTAAAGCAAATACATCCTTTCTTTGGAGGAATTTCTCCAGGGAAAGTTTCTGCTCAGTTTTAAAGGAAACTTGCCACTGAAATTATTTAAAACCCCAGAGACAGCTGCATCAACAGGTAGCAGTTGCTGTGCTTTGGTGGCCGCCATATTGAATGTAAATAGTAAAGACAAAACTGCTTGCGACGCTTCTGTCGTTATCAGGTTTAACCAGCCAATAGCGTGCCAAGTGAAAAAAGCCAGCTTGGTGATAGGATCCAAAATCTGTGTCTATTGCAAAAGTAATAAACACAATAACAAGTTATTCTGATGTGAGACATTTGTCTTCCATTTTCTTCCAGTGCAATGATGTAAAATAACAAAACTGCTGGAATTTTATGAAATATATTGTATTATAAAATTAGTTTATATGGAAGATGAGTTTCTTCATTAAACAAATGTTGAGAACTGTATCAGATTGTATCGTATCAAATCTAACTGAATCATTGTATATTAAATTGTATCTTTCCCTGAGTCGTATCAAAGCTCATGTATCCAGACACCATCTGTTTAATGGCTACTAATGTAATACATTAGGGTTAGTACAGCAGAATGGGGTCACATGTATTTCTTCATGTTGTCATGCTTTGTGTGACTCAGCCCTGTATGTGTGTGTGTGTGTGTGTGTGTGTGTGTGTGTGTGTGTGTGTGTGTGTGTGTGTGTGTGTGTGTGTGTGTGTGTGTGTGTGTGTGTGTGTGTGTGTGAATGTGTGTGTGTGAGTTGAGTCATAGGTCATTAAGATGCTTGGCTGGCTTTCGTGCTGAGGGCCTCATAAATGGATGAGAAGCGCTTGTCCTTCACTATTGCTGCTCTCCATCTTGTAACACACAGCATAACACACACAAACACACACACACACACACACACACAAACTAGACGAACAGACAGTCAGAGAAAGAAGAGACCACCAACCACCACTCTACCTTTGCCAGTTACATCTGACAAAACAGCTTAAAATATAGCGGAGAGGAACATAATCAAATGACACACTGAGTAAACAGTTCAAGAGGGTGGCTATGGGCCTACACAGAGATGAATAGCTTTAATAAGGACACAGGGATGGAGAATAAAGGAGAAGTGTGGAATATAACACAGAATCAGCTAAGTGTACTATTCTCTGCTTCTGGAGTCCCTCTCTAACATGCTCAACCTTAAATGTGTTAGCAAATGCCCAAGTCACTTTTTGGTAAGGTTCATGCACAAAGAATATAAATCTTGTTTTATAAACATTGTGAAGTTGTCAAGGAGATTCTTCTCACATTAGCCAAGTCTTTAAAAAATTGTTTTCATTGATGTTTAGCCATGCAGGCCACATGGTTCAAGCAATGATAGTTGGATAAGTTTTTTGTAACCGGAGTCCAGAGTGACTTTTTTTGGAAAGTCCTGTTTCAGCTGTCATCAGTGGACAGGAAAACTGAGGAAAACCGCAACTTTTTTAGCAACTTATCAGCACTTTGTGTGTGTCGCATACAACTGCTCAACCACAACCATCAACTTCGCTGTCTGTCCTCAAAAAGGAATCTGCCTGGCCTCGATTCATCATTGTTGTTTTTACGGTATGAATTTTTCCAGCCTTGTGATTGGCTAAAATGGCCTTCCTGTTAGTAGTGCTATTGCCACCTACTGCTTTGTCATGTGCATTACATTGTTTGAGGCAGATTTTGCGGTTTCATGTGGACAGAGGTTTTTTTTTTTAAATGGGGACCATAAATGTCCGGTTTCAAAAATGCCTGTGTACATGTGGACTAGGCCTATGAAACAGACCAACTTGATCCCATCAGTCATCGCAGATGAAATTTTACAAAAAACAGTGTTTGTCCAGCACACACAAACATATAAGTTCTCTGACACACTAACACATATTGCAAATGTTATATTGCTCAATGATACTGCCTTATTTCAATTATTGTACTGAAGTGTGGGGTAACACCTATGAAACTAACATAAAGCTATTAATATTATTACAGAAAAGAGCAGTCCAAGTAATACACAAAGCTGCATTTCAAGAGCATACAAATGCACTGTTCTTTAAATCATGATTGTTGAAACTCAAAAACATCATAGAATTGCAGACGTTATTGGTAATGTTTAAAGCCAGAAACAGAATTTTACCAGAGGACATACAAAAGTTTTTTTTTTTTACATCAGAGAATGCAAATCATAGGAGGAAGTTTGACTTTAAACATCAGTGTGCACAAACAACATTAAAACAAATGTGCTCATCTGTTAAAGGTGTAAAACTGTGGAATTCCCAGGAGGATGAATTCAAAAGTTGTCTGAATATTTTTCAATTTAAAATATTTTACTTAACTAAACACATTGAATCATATAAACTTGAGGATTAGCTTGATGCACGTATTGTATAAACTGTTCTATAGGTTTAGTATTTAATTTGGTGATAACTGTGCGAAGGTCGGAGAAATCAGGGGAGGTCATGACATGTTTGTGTTATGTTGAAAAGGGGCAGACAAATATAAGAATTGTATTCTTCTTATCTGCTCCTTTCCATTCATGTAAATGTTTAAATGTATGTAAATGTAATTGTGAATTGAATTTATCATTGTCTGTAAAATGTAATGAACAGGCATTTTCATGAAAGGAACAAATAAATACAAAAAGACAAGTCATTTTCAGCATACGCTCAAAGGATGTAATATGTCCCCCAACATTTAGTCTGGTTTTAGGTCTATGACTGCATAATATTGGCACTGAACAGAGCTCAGACTCTGGGTGTTCACAGACCCACAAGCAAGATTTTGAAATGATGTGGCCCATCATCCAGACCGAAGCTGTGTTCACTGCCTTAGACAAAGCCAGAATCTCACTCTTCAAAAACAATCTAAGGAATCTCACTTGGGCTCAATCATTCTCTTCAGGCAGACCTGAAAATCCAAATAAATTCAGTTCTGTAAATAGTCTTTCAAACTGCCCTGCATTCTTCTCTGCTCCGTTAAATAAACATGATGATTGACGACTGCAGAGAGTGGAATACAGCGGGAGGAGAGTTTGGAGAAAGGACTGGAACCAGATGAGAGACGGAAGCCATGAGAAGAAAAGAAAAGCTAACAGATAAAGGAAAGAAATGAGCAAATTGAGTGATGAATGGCGGGTGTATGGTAGACAGAAAGATAGAAAAACTGACAGAGCAAGACCTACAGAAGAGGCACGACAGAATGACAGGCGAATGAGAGGGGAAGAAAAAGACACAAGTCGGAGAAGAGAGCAGTGAAAACGACTGCAGAGAGAAGAGAAAGAGATGCTTGACTGCTTGCGTCTTTTGTGCCTGGCCCGATGGAGCCTCGGGCGGGCGGCATGATGGGCACATGAATCAGAGGCCGTCTGACTGAGAAATGGCAAAAAAAGGCCTGTCGATTGTCACAAGAGAGAGGAAGAAGAGAGAGTCATACAAAGAAAGACAAGAGGAGAAGAAATGTACAGACGACCCAGATGACAAAATAGAACTGATCAAAATGCATCATCAGAAGTGGAAAGAAATGAAAAGAATGGAAAGGAGAGACGAGCAGGGGGGAGGCAAGTGGAGAAGAGGAGGAAAAGGAGAGAGAGGGAAATGAAAGAGAAGTGAGGAGAAAGGGGGAATTGGAAGAGGAAGCAACAAGAGGAAGACCAGGAGGAAGATGAAATTAAAGAAGAGAAAAGGTAAGGTAACATGGTGAGGAAGACTAGATGAAAGAAGAGGAAGAGGTTGAGTGGGGGAGAGATAAGGGAGACAAGGAGTGGGAAAAGAGAGCAGGAAGCAGTAGATGTCTTTGTCTGGGCATACAGAGTTGACATCTGTGCTGTTCAATGTAATGGAGAGTAATACAAATTGATGGAATGGGAAAAAGAAGGAGGGGAAAAGAAAGGGTAAAGAAAGATGAAGAGAAAGGAGACAACAGGCAGCCGCTATTGCTGTTACATTTCACTCTGTTTCTGGAGTTCCCTGAGTTCTTTTTTTCATTCATTTTCTACTTTAAAGTAATTATTTATGACATTTTCATACGTACAGTTCTACTTTTTTGTCTTACTTGCAGGCATGTGATATATTTGGTCCAAGTCTTTAGCAATTCCCAAGGAATTTGTTCTTGGGCAAGTCAAGTCAGAATATGTCAAGTCCCCCTCGACTCAAAAACATGTTTTTCTTCTGTCTCAATCCTCTAAAATATCCAACATTGACTATGTTGATTTGTATCTGAATACATCTTGTCACTAGAGAGGGGTTTTCACATTCCTCACCTGAAAGAGGAGATGAAATTTAAGATTCAAAATTATCCCAGGCTTTTAATGGTAGCCTATGTTACACTATGAAACACTATTCGACAGAGGAACGACTTCAACACAACACCGCCAATAAACCTGAACCTCCAGCTCAGAGTGGACTGTCAGTACAGAGAGAAAAACACTAGCTTTGTGAGACCATCCTGATCTTGCAAGCTCCATTGTATTTTACTCGCAGATCATTCTGGTAACGTGTGACAGATAAAATTTGGAGCTGCTTGCCAAGCAAACGTTCAATCAGCGTTGGTTTTGAGGCGGATTTAAGTGTGACGCAACGAGTGGCGATTGTTTAATGTAAACGACATGGCGGCTTCTACGGATGAGATGAGTGCAGCTATCGAGCTCAGGTAATGAAAACTGTGACTGTCATCACAGCTGGCAGCCACTGACAGTTACAAGCTAACAAGCTAACAAACAACAGAAACTAATAAAAAATGCTAACTAAACTTACCATTCTGATACGTCTGCTAATGTACCATTTTAGTGAAAACAGACTCCTCATCTGAGTCTGGGTCTGAATAACACCAGGTTCAGGACGTTGAAACTATGAGTTCGCTCGTTAGCTGACGTTAGCTCCATGGACAGGCAGCCATGTCCGTTAGAAAATCTCAATGAGGGAGAAAGAGTAGATGTGCTTCCAGCCCCTTCTCTGATATATACTTTATATTTACTGTCTATGTGGGAAAACCAAATATTAATCAAAGCAGAGTAGTTTTGAAATACTGTAATCCTGTGGGTGTTTTAATTCAAGTCAGTGAAGTTGAGTCCAGTCATTTGTTTTCTGTCAAGTCAAGTTGCAAGTTACCAAAACAGTGACTTGAATCAAGTCCAACTCACAAAATCTCAAGTCCACATCTCTGCTAACTTGGATCCATATAACACAATAGAGCTTTAACTTTCAGGAAGAAGCACCATTTGCTGTTTGAAACACTTTGGTTTTAGATTACCCACATAGACTCACAGTGAAAGAAGGCCCCCACACATGAACTAGTTTCACAGAGGTAAACTTGTGGTAACAGCTAGCAACACATTTAGACTGGCATACACTGGGTGTAGTGATGCTAATGTGCTGCTCACTTCGCATATGTTATTTTCTGTCTAACTGTTTATTGTGGCGATAGAATGTACTGTGTAATTAGACTTTGTAATTACAGTTTAATGGGGGCTGTTTTAGTTTACAGCCCTCATATCCTGGACTTATACTGTTTTAAGGGTGCTTCCTCACACATTTTTTATGCTTTAGAAGAAGAAGTCCCATATTAATCTCCCACTGGGGAAATTCAATTTTTACACTCTGTTGTTGTTATTCATTCCACACATAGGCCCGAAATATACACACAGGCCCTGCATACACACAGACATGCATTTGTGGAGAAACATCAGAGTCAAGGGGCTGTTACATTGTCAGCGCTCCAAGCAGTTGGGGGGGGGGGGGGGGAGGGGGGTAGTCCCTTGCTCAAGGGCATCTCAGCAGCCCAGGAGGTGAACTGGCAAATCTCAAGCTACCAGTCTGTGTGGGAACAAGGAACAGGGGCCACCCTCCAGTTCTCAAGCCAAGTCCCAAAAGACTGAGCCACTTCTGCCCCATTGTTCCGAATAAGCAGCAACCTCTGGGGCTGTTAAATGAAGCCAAGCTCTGGCTCCAAAAGCAAGTCACTCCCCGTAGAGTCCCCATGTTAAAATACCCAACTTTACAGCAGAAATAAACAGTTTTTACAGACTGGCGCAAAAAACAACAGTATTGGTCTCTATAGCTAATTTCTCTATTCATGACAACTGTACAGGGGTGAATTTCTTCACAACTCACCCATTAACGTTATATTAAGGTTTGAAGTTCTGCATAATTAATTCAATTCAATTACATTTTATTTATAGTGTCAAATCATAACAAAAGTTATCTCAGGACACTTTACAGAGTAGATGACTTATTTATGATTTACATAGACCCAACAATTCCTCTGTAGAGTACGGTGGCAACGAAAACCCTCCCTATAACAGGCAGGAACGTCGGACAGACCCAGCTCTGTGGAGGACGGCCATCTGTCTTGACCGGTTGGAGGAGGAAGAAAAGGAGAGAGAAAGAGAGAAAAGACACACAGATGGAAAGAGAGAGACAGACAGACACACTTCCAGAGATGCAAACAACCAAAGCGTAACAGTAACTATAATAATATCTATAGTAATGTGAATATGACGTATATGTTATGGCAGTTAATACAACAGTATAGTAGAAACAAGCACAGCTAAGGTGATAGAATATGACAATGATAATAATTATGGTGGCAAACATGATCAATGATGAGTACTGGCAGTAGCAGCTACGATACAGTGAGACATACCACTGGTGGTGTTTTTATGGCTACAAATTTTATAGTTTATTAAACTAGTGATAGTATATATGAGTAACAGTGATAATAGCAGAAGGAAGCGTCATGTAGGACCACGGCAGCAGGCACCACCACGATCAGCAGAGACCTGCGAGACGACAAAGCACAAACAACTCTGGGGAAGAAGCTGAATTAGTAACATGCATTGATGAGACATGAATGGTACAGACAGAGAGGAGAGAAACTCAGAGTATCAGGAAAAGTATTATCCCCCGGCAGACTAGACCTATAGCAGCATAATTAAGCAGAAGAAAATCTTATCGTAAGTCCTAGCTGTAAGCTTTAACAAAAAGGAAAGTTTTAAGTTTACTCTTAAATATGGGGACAGTGTCTGCCTCCCGAATAACACTTGGGAGTTTGTTCCACAGGAGAGGAGCTTGGTAGATGAAGGCCGTGCCTCAATTTCTACTTTTGGAGACTCTAGGAACGACGAGCAGCCCTGCATTCTCAGAGCGCAGAGATCTAGTCGGGTGATACGGTACTATGAGCTCTTTAAGATACGACGGAGCCTGACCAATAAGAGCTTTGTACGTAAGGAGAAGGTTTTTAAATTCTATTCTAGATTTTACAGGTAGCCAGTGCAAAGAAGCTAAGGCAGGAGATATATGTTCTCTTCTATTTGTTTTAGTTAGTACACAAACTGCAGCATTTTGGACCAACTGGAGACTCTTAACAGACTTATTGGAGCAGCCTGATAATAAGGAGTTGCTGTAGTCCAGCCTAGAAGTAACAAATGCATGGACTAGTTTTGGTGAAAATATGCAGTCCTTGTCGTTAGTTTTATGTGAGAATGGAAGGACATATCCTGGTCAAAAATAATTTCCAGATTCCTTACTGTGGTGCTGGAGGACAACACAACATCATCCAGAGTAACAATGTCTTTAGCTATTGAGTTTCGGAGGCCTTTGGGGCCAAGTACAATAACTTCAGTTTTGTCTGAGTTTGACATCAGGACATGATGGCTTTGAGTAACAGGTGGCTGCTGTTACAGGTGAGCGTAGACTGTAGGCTTAATTCGGCCTGCCTCAGCTCCTCCCACGCTCCACCTATTTTCGCCCATTTTTGGATTAGCCCAGAGCCATTGCAAGGGCCCACATTGAACTTCACTATGGTCCACAACGTAAGGGTGATATCAATGAGACTGAATTCCATATTTTATACAATCTATGGTTCTGTACTGTTACTAAAAAGTAATGACCATTACCTCAGCTGGAATTGCTAATGCATGTTTCTCATAAGAAAGTGGTGAAAACATGGAAAGATTTGTTGGATTTAAGAATAGCTGGCCACATTATTCTTCATTATGTATGTTGTCCAATTTGCTGGCTATAACCCAAACAATGTCTTACAATATATAGTATATGTGTGTATATGTGTGAGTAATATCTACAAGATCACACAGAGACTCACATCGTGTAGTGAGTACCACAGCAATGCTTGGGAAGACATGCAGTACAGCAACAGGCCAACTCATATGACCTGTGATTCACAACCTAAAGAAACAAGACTGGGAATCGTTTGACTATGTGTTACTAAGTTGACCTGCATCATTAGCTACACACCAAAGCATGGCAGGATACGTAACAGAAACTTCTCCATCCTTTTATAATTCAGTCAGAATTGAATTGAATTGAATTGAATTGAATGGTATTGAATTATAACAATCTGAGTCTGTCAGTGGCAGAAACTAATACTTTTAGTTAATGTTCATTGACCGTTGTTGTTACCTATGACATAGCAGCTCTGTTCACAGCGAGGCTGTTCAATACGCTCAATAAGGCACCAGTGTCAAAAAAGTTGTTGCTATTAGTGACTTACAGAGAATACATGGGGGAATAGGATTCCGGTTGAAAAAATACCAACATTCCCCTTTAAATACTCAATCAATGGAGTCCTCTGTTTGTTAAAGGCTGTATGTTGATGCTGTTAACTGACATGGAGTCCTTGTGTTTGCGGGTAAATTCAGTTAAGTAATGAATTCACTGCTGTTAACAAGACTGGACAGACAGTCTTATCAGATGACTCAGACAGGGCAGGAACTGTGGTTTCTAGTTTAAAGGACTGGAGAGCTAGATGACCTAAATGATTCGTACCCCGGGAATATTAAACCATTGTTAGTATCAGAATCACATTTATTGTTAAGTAGCAATTAAATAGATGAAAATCTTATGGAGTAAAACTTTAAACCAATCACAATGGGTGAAGCAACTAAAGTGCTCCAGGCCCCCAGAAAGTGTGCTGGGCTTTAAAGCCAATTTGATTTAGTGGCAAAACGGTGGAAATCTATCAGGTTTGTCAGGTGATGACCTCTGGCCCTAAAATACGTACATGGTGAAGCAGACATCAAAACCTCCATAAAATGACATGGCAGAATTTGGTCCGATAACATTCGAAAAGTCTAAAGCCACATGATTAAATCATTTAATACTCACTCAAATTAGCTAGAGCGCTAAACCAGAATCATCTGGCCTAGCCGGCAGAAGTCCCTCGTGAACCTGCTTTATGGGCCACAAAACGATGAAGCAGAGCTGGTAAGAGAATACTGGCTGAAATAAGCAACGGCAGGCTCTATACAGACAGTCTTCATCCTGTAAATCAGGATTACCCAAGCTGTCTATTGTAAATAGACCTACACTTCAGAGTTTACAAGCCAAATTATTGGTTCAACATTGATCTGTCGTATTGACCATAGTTGGACATGCTCACAGTTTTCCTGTGCAAAGACAGATTATCTGCTGACATTTTGAGTGTGCTAAACTATATACAATCTATCCAACAGGCCTTCCAAAAGGGGTGTATCATTGAAATGCCTTTCAATACAACCCATATTAGTCTTTTCTGATCTGCGACTGATCTTATTTTATCCCTAAATCAAACCCATGGCTCAGAATTTTCCTCCAGCTCATTGAAAGTGTGGTACAACTTATTGACTTTTTGACTGAGAACATTTGTGTATTTTGGGGGCTAAAACTAACTAGATCAAATCTTTTGCAGCTGACATGAAAGTCCCTAATGTTAGAACCTATAAAGCCTTGATATATGGGTCAAAGTGATGAAAAGAGAATACAAATAGAACTTCTTAGAGCATCAAATTGTCACAAAAGTCTGTAGAGATACAACCAGAACCCCTCCCTCCCCTCCTCTCTACAAACACTAACTCTCTGCATGAGCCTTGCATTCTTTTATCTCTCTCTCTTCTCTCTCCCCGTCTCTGTACATTCTCTCGCTCTATTCACGTCAAACTAATGTGGCGCTATGGCCTCGTTCCAGCACTGTCTCTCTGGGACAGCTGGTTTCACTTAGGTCCCCTTTTAGGTCCCTAAGTGCACGTGCACACATACACACACACTCGCACACACCCTCACACACACACTAAAAAAGAGTGGGGCGGTCTGCTTTCTTTGGCTCACCGCTCTGTTGAAGGAGTAATTGAATCATTTGACCAAAATATTGGTGGTGCAGTGAAGCATCCAACACTGGCTTTTGGTCACCGTTCTGTGTCTTTCCATTAGACATTAGTCGCTCAGGCTAATGGAACACTAATCTGCTATAATAATGCAATGTGGATATGGAGTATGAAGCCCTACCAGACTTTGGCTTGTATGGATTTTGAGGGACTGAACCAGTGTATAATAAAATTCTGTGTTTTCTCTGGAATTTCATTTTCATCAGTGTGGAGGAGTCTCTAGTAACAGCATTTAGAGCAAAATGTCATTGTACAGCTCTTTGAAAGGTGCAGGGACACCTATCTAAACTATTTAATACAGCATTATCTGCTACACATAAAGTGCAAGTATTAGAAAACTATGTTTTGAAGATAAGCCAGGTTCCTATATCTTATGAAATCTTATGCACAACAGTTTGTATGATATCTTGTGATATGGTTATTTAACACTGTGAAATGGCAACCGGTAGGAGACCAGGCCAGTTAAATTTACGCTTAGAGCGGACATGGTTTGGCTAAGTTCGGGAACTTGAATGTTGGTAAAAATCTTGTGTTTTGGGACCCATTCACCACCCCAACCCTCCTCTCTATGTGGATTACAGCGCATAGGAAGGAGGTTATAGCTTTGTTGTGGATGTAATTTCTACAGTAAGAAATATGTGAATTGCATACAAATTCCACTTGGTTACTTTGCATTGTCATATGTAGAGACAGTGAATGAGGACGACCTGAGATGTTACGAGATATTTAACATCTTTGGTTGAGTTCAGAGCTAATAACCATGACATCAGATCAGGATACATACTTACTTACTTACTTTCTTTCTTGTAATGCCTACTGCCTACTGACATGTTGGGCAACAACAAAGGATTTACACTCCTGACCCCCAGGTTTGCTTCAAGGCTTTCAGAACTCTCTCCATTATTTGATGCCAGGTTTCCCTAGGTATTCTCTTCCTTCTTTCTGGTGTCCAGTGGACAGCAGTTCTTGGGATGTCCCTCTGTTTGCATGATGTGTCCAATCCTCCTACCCCACCTTCTCATGGTGATGGTGTGTCTATGCTCTGTTGATTGGACCAAGTGAATAGTTGTTGGTTGGAGATGGCGTTGGAGTTTTCTGGGGCTCCTTGTGTTGAATTTTCACAGCTTGGAGAGGACGCACTTTGATATTTTGCCACTTAAAACTGCCACACCTTTATTTATGCATAATTTTAATGTAATATAAATGGGTTATGGGAGTTACATAAAAGTTCAACTATGCATGCTAAGTAGCCATGCACATACAACTTTTTCCCTTCTAACAAAGATTGCAATACGTCAACTTTGTGGACAGTAGGGGGACAAGTAGGGACATGCAACAAAGGTCCCTAGCTAGATGCAAACAGGGGACGTACATGGTTAGCACCTTAACTCCTCAGCTACCAGGGAGCCTCTTGAGTGCTCTCTTTTTTCAACATTTAAGGCCGCTATACAACACTGCATGACATTCTTTGGTATTATTTTTATGTAAGGTAACATGAGTCAAAGAATTTTGCTCTAAAAAGTGACTTGTCGGTCCCCCTTGAGTGAATTATTGTAACTGCTACGCTGGATTTTATAAATACATACGGATTTGACACGTGGTAATGATGACGATTTATCATGTCCGGCTGATACCTTATCTGCTTAATAAGGTAATTATTGGCCCCAAAGCCACCCCTGAACTGGCGGAGGAGATTGGTGCGTCCCTATTTTTTTTTTTTGCCTAACCCTAACAAAGTAGTTTTATTGCCTAAACCTAACCAAACTGTGAAAATAATAAGTCAACAAGTTGCATCCCGGGCTTGATTCAAACCATGGTCTCCTTGGTGAAAGTTCAATACTTAACCCACTCACCAACAGTTCACTACGATAATACCACACTTTGTCGGTATTTGAGGCAGTGAATAAGGGGTCAGGTATAGATAGCCAGATTGTGCAGCAAAGGCTATTTTCACTAAAAAAAAATGTATGTGGGCAAGTTATGGGCAGGAGAAAGAGCGACTAAAAAGAGCCGCAGTGAAACACCTCCAGCAGCTTAGGTTCTGTCTCCATAGAGCCCATTGCAATGTTCTGGCAGAGACTCAACTCTGCTGCTCAAACTTTTTGTGCTTTGTTTTTTTCTATTGTTTCTTGTTGTTTTTGTGTTGTTTTTCTACACCAAAAATGGCGGCATCCTTAAGGGAACCTGCGCCAATGAGCGGCTTTCCATAGGAATGAATGGGCGACCATTTTTGTTGTACACCATCCATTCTTTTTTCTATGTCCATGAATGTAATGCTACAGGTACAGGTCATCATGTGTCTTTAGCAAACATTGATTCATTTGGCCTCTTTTGGCTCTTATTCTGAATCAGATAGCTTAAACTTGAGGGCTAAACTAAGCTGCTATTCCATTGCGACATGTTATGTGTGCGGGTTGTCATGGGAGATGTCAATCAAAAAGAGAGAGCTCTCAATCGAAACTCGATCTGCCACACCCACAAAGTCCCGAGACTGGTCTCAACAGCAAAATCAGCTGTTTTTTAAAACATGTTTTCAATTAGGTATGAATTTTTATTTATATCACTCAGATTTTTGTAGATGCTTAATGAAACACTCAACTTTTTTTTTTTTTTTTTCAAGCCATGTTTCCAGTGGCTTTAAAGATTGCTTTAGTAAAAATTGGTCAAACTCACCCGCTCTCCCTGACCTGTTGATAGGTGGACCTGTTGATATCTTGCAGTGCACCTGTGGTGGTTTTAAGGACGGATGGACCAACCCTCTCCCTGACTGTGCACTGTGCGTGCTGGGCTTGGCATCACACCAACCAACAAAGCAACTTTCAAGGTCATTACCAAACTGTTGTGTTGGGTGTCACAGCGCCAGGTTTGGGCCCTTATATTTCTTCTGACTGAAACATTTGGGCTCCTTTGAAACTTTATCATGGTCTTTGAAACAAATGACAAAAGAAGGTACCTGTCCACCATAAATATCTAACCATGAGACATGTCTACAGTATCTGTATACCATGAGTTATGTTCTATGGAGGGTTTTATATTGTCTCTCCGGAGTCCCTTTTACCTCTCCTGGGCAAAATAAGCCTCTTACTTCACGTCCTTTCCATTTTCTTCTTCTTTCCCCTCTTATACTTATCATAATTTTCCTCCACATCCTCCACAGGTCATTAGGAAGCAGATATCAATATTTTACTCCCTAGCTTTTATTTCTACACGGAAATATCAAACATGTTAGGCCGATGGATGTGCCGCCCTGGGCTACTGCCATTTGAATATTTCAGTAGGTTCATGAAAGAAGCTTTCTGAATTTTAGATGCAGGTTTTCAGACGTGATTCCCCTCCTCATCCTTTCTCATTTTCCTTCTTTCCACCGCTCCAGTTCCCCCGACAGATGTGACACTAATTGATTTCTTTATTTTGCTTTTGTTCTTTCAACTAGTTCTTCCCTCCTCCGTCTATCCTCCCCCTTTGCTTCTCTTTCAGCCATTTCTCAATCTCTGAGCCTTTTTCGTACTCAGTTCTTTCTTTCTACTGCTGTATTTTCTGCAATAGATGTGACAGCAATTGTTTTTTCTTTCTTTTAGCTATTTTTCTTTCACTCTTTCTGTCTTTACTCACTTCTGTCTTTGTTCTTTTCTTGCCTGTAGTGAATGTGCTGATTTCCAGAAGTGGAGGAAGAGAAGAGTGCAGAGTGAATGCAGAATGGCTAATAATTGCACTACACTGATTGCAATTTTACATTCAGTTTTCCGGAACAATCAGATTAGAGAGAATGTGTGTGTGTGTGTGTGTGTGTGTGTGTGTGTATGTTTGTGTGTGTGTGTGTATGTATGTGCCTCTGGGCGAATGTGTGTGCACCAGCCTGAGATAGTGCAGATGTCGGCAGAAAGCTGCAGATCCGCAGCAGCGATCTCATCTCTGTTATCGGTGTAAAAGGATTGTGCGGCAGCTGACTTTGCATAAACAATGAGAGGAGAGAAAAAGATACTTCTCTCTCTCTCGCTCTCTCTCTCTCTCTCTCTCTCTGCTTCCCAAATCAAAATTAGACAGGCAAAAAAAACTTCTGGTATCTAAATTAACCGTTGTCCAAGACAGGCTATTCCTCATTCTGTTAATGTTGAAGACACATGTGGTGGTATGTGAGGTTTGTATATTATAAATCTGCTCAACAGGTGCATGAGAGTACACAGAGGAATAAATCCATGTTGTAAATACATGAGCACATATGTCAGGAGTGATAAATCCTGGATGCTAATGTGATACTAATGTGAACAGCTGCAGTTGAGGAGTGCAAACAGGCTGGCGAAGACAGACTAAATAAAAAATAATTAATATAATCATATATACCAGCAGGGGTTTAACTGATTGTGTAAATTGCTACTGGTGCTATTGTTGGATTGTACTGAAGAACGACCAATCTTGTCTTCAGAAGAGCTGTTTTTTTTTAAAAAAAGGGATCTAATAGAGTGTTGTAAATATTCCTTATACGACAGTCACTTTTCACTCAGTATCTCAGTACTATTTATTATTACTACTATTATTGGGGAAATCAAATTATTGATTGGGGACATTTATAAAAAGTACCGTAAGCTCCGTCCAACAGAGCGCGTACATTAAACTAGTCTAAGTTGTTCTCTGTGCTAATGTTAAATGAATACCATTGACACCAAACAATCTGAGAAGTAATGGGAACCATTTTGACATCCATAGATGGGAATATAGTGGATCATGGTAACACTGCATGATTTACTGGAACTAATTAAACTTATATTAGCTTGAATGAATGAAACAACTGTCGATGTAAAACACATTGTTAGTCTCTGTAAGTTACCTTTAAATGATGCAAATTATTATTTTTTTTTTCTTTCCTGCCTGTTGGTTATACTAAAAAAGTGATTGCTGAGGTCTGGAAACACAGTAACTTGACTTAAGTATGTTGGAGTGAGAAACATTAGCCTTCAGACAATCAGAAAGGTTGTAAACTCAGTTTATTCAGACTTTCTAAAGCACTTCATGTGGAGGTCAAACTGAAAGTGAAGGTGAGCACTCATGAAATATCAGTAATAATGGATGCATAGGAATGCTCTGTGCAGCCTAGCTATGGTAAATACATTAGTTCTGAGTTGAAGCAAGAAGAGGGTCTCTAAACTGTAATGGATATTCACGACACAGTTTGGCTGATGAACAATGTGATTAAAATGTGATTATGAACTGAGGGCCAGCACAACACAAATAAAACCCTTGACTTATTACCCATATGATGGATAGAAATATCACTCAGAACTACAAAACAAAAACTTGAGTTGTATGAAACCTGAATGATCCGTTAGGGACTTTGGTGCATTTTGACCCAGAGACCCAGCCAGAATCCACCTGATGCTATCTGCATGTCCGGCATACGGATAACTGCAAAAACTGCAAGAAGGTGCAAGGGTTCAGAATGTTACATGAAGACATGTGTGCAAGACCTGGAGCAGAGGCGTTTCTGTGGCCTAAATATAAATTAGTTTATATTTCATATGGTGTGATTGGTATGATTTGATTGATTTTTGTTGGATCAAATCAAAGGAAAACATGGAAATCATCATAATGCAATGAGATAAAGAACTACACACAGTGCTAACTGATGACCTATGTATGTGGTGACTTGATCTTGCTGGCTCTTTTCCTTTGTCATCACTATTTTATTTATAATTTATTTAACATTACAACACTATGGATTGTGGGTTATTCCCTGGAGCAAATTCAGCAGGTGGTATTTATTTTAGGCCACTTAGGCGATATGCTTGCCGGCCACGGCCCGTTTGGGAGAGGTGGACTTTTGTAAAGCATGTTTGCACATGTACGAGCACGAGTGTGCGCACGTGTACGAGCGCAAGGCCTACGGTGGTTCTGACGTCATTTTATGTGCGCCTGTTCGGACATAGAAAAAAGAAGGACGGACCATGCGCAGACATTTAAAACAATGGCGGCGAAAGGTTCACGTTGGTGTGATGCGGAGGTGGAATGTTTACTGAAGATTTGGTCAGATGAAAATATTCAAAAACTGTTGGACAAGATGCACAAATACTCCGACGTCTATGGAAAGATTTGTAAACAAAGCAACGCATCGCGATGACGTCAATCAATGCGTGTGACGTGTTATGGCGTGATGCCGAGGCCCAGGTAGTGTGAGTAAAAATGGACCTTCGCCGCGGGGGGAGAGGGAGGGGGGGACAAGTACCCTAAAGCACGGGGCATGGTACGGACGGACAGTGTGAGTGCGCCCTAAGTGTAGTAAAACAGAAATCCTCTGGAAACATACAGTAACTGAAATATGGCTTAAATACAGTACTCATTTGTACTTTGTTACTTTCCACCGCTGCTCTTTAAAGCATTCATTATCTATCTAGAGTTTTACCTCTCCGTAAAGGAGCAAGGTATTACAAACACTCTAATAAAATAAAATGTTACACCACCATTATTTAACCTCAAAGATGTGTAGCCCAGTCGCTCACCTGGTAGAGCAGGTGCCCTATATTCAAAGGCTGAATCTTCAACACAGCGGCAAATGTTTGAATCTGACCTGCGTCATTAAAAATAAAAAATGCATAAAAAGCCGAAAAATAAGAAAAAAACTAAAACTCAAAGAGAGAACTGTGTAAATTCCTATTTTCCTGTCTTTTATTAGAGCACGGTCACTTCGTCAGTACATCATCTTTCACACACACATATGCATCATATTAGAGGTAGACAGCTTTAAACAGATCAGTTCCATATTTCACAACAACCAAAACTGCTGTCATGATGTACAATAAGAGAGCAAATGGAGAGCAATAACACATGTAAAGGGTTCCTGTATGCACAGGATTAAAGCCAGACGTCTTTCTGTCTCTCTCTCCTCCACTATTGCTCAACCACACACAAACAAGCGTGCGCACACACACATCCACACACATACACACACAAACACACACAAACACACAGGATTTTGCAGTGTGATTGTACAGTTTGAAGCCTGAAATTGTTGGAACCAAGCCAAACATAACACAAAGCTGCCCAGGAAACTGGCAGTACAGGGATTATTATTAATTGCACTTAATTAAATGAGTGCACTCTCAGTATCATACAAGCATATATAGCAGTTGTGAAATAACATATTAATTACAACATCTGTATATTTGATCATGTCTAAAAGGAGTGCTCCCCGAAATATGACACAAATGACCCTGAATGTACAGTACTTATTACCCTGAAAGGTTCTTTGTGTGTTCTCTGTGTAACATTGAGAAATTAGCAACACTGGTGGCTGTTAGTGAACTGCAGTGAGCATCCTGTTCAAAGCAAAGAGACTGAACATGATTGACTGGCCTCATGCTGATAGAATGCTGTAATATTATTTACAATCATATTGAAAATATTGTTAGCTTACTGTTTGCACCACGAAGCAGATTCATGCCAAACCACAGCGAGCTGGCTAACTTTAGCTTAGTGAGCATCAAGCTAAGGTTAACCAGCTAGTTGTTATCATATCATATCATATCATCACTGTATAAAAAATGGATGTAACCTCTCCGTCGATGTCTGTTCAGACTTTGACTCCGCCTCATTTCCTCTTACCAAAAAAGGGCATGTATGTGACGTTGGGGGGAGGGAGATATGTCCATCTGGTTGACGTATACCTCAGAGGAGAAGTGAGTTTATTCATAAACTTTAACCTCCAATAAAATAAAAACTAGCCTGGTACAAAAAAATTCACCCCCCTCAGTGTTGTCATGGAGATATGACCTAAAGAGAGAGAGAGATAGAGACTAGAATGTTTTTTTGTACCAGGCCTTAAATAGGTGTAATGATGCTGTGAAAACGGCCTGTTTAACATGGGGGTCAATGAGAAACTGCTCTATTATGAAACTTGTCCCTAGTGGACAATCGGAGAACTGCAGTTTTTGGCACTTCCTTATTGGATCAACCAGGAAGTCACTGTGGTGGGAGCTCAGCTGTTATTTATGAGTGGATGAATTAGCTGCCATTCACTGAAGCCAGTGTTTCACGACATCAGCGAGCTACCAATTAATCTGCATTAGCAAGCAAGCTAACATTAGTTAATATTAGCCAGCTAAAACCAGAATATATTTCACATGTCAGTCTTTCTTCTAGGAGTCCACACATGCTGTGCCTAAGGGACTCAGACTCTGCAGCAGCCCACGGACCTTCTGAATCTGATCCTGGACCGCCCCAAGTCCGACTACCTGCCCGATCAGCAAACTAGTTTCCGCGGTTACACAGAACAGCCGCCAACCACAGATCCATCTCCGGGCCATCACGGCAAAATGTACAATGAGGACATAGCATGTATGGGCTCTGTTGTCAGCTAACGCCGTATCTAACGCCAGCTATGTTGCACACTGTTGGCTGAAGGGGAGCTGAAGAAAGGCAATGAACTTGGAAGTGTGAATGTCACAACCTTTGGGTTTACCTGGAAAATTGGTTCTGAGTCCTTTACATAGATGTCAGTCTTCAGACTGTTGTGGGCCACTGATCAAGGAATATCTGAATTTTTAAGTCAACCCATTCGCCCAATAAAAAAAACAATTACATGTAAAAAGTTAAACATATAACCCTTAAGCAAACTTAAATAGTAATTAAAAAAAGAAAATCACTTACCAGCTTTCTCTGGAGTTTTTTAAGACATCTTATAGTTTTCATCATCTTTAACAAAAGACAACTGCTCTGTTGTCATGGTGATGGCTTACTTGTCATCATGTGACCAAAGCCTGAAAGTCCATTGACCTGATCTTGATCCACTGTAGAACATGAAGTCTGTGGTTGAAAGCCCAGTAAAAAAGGTTCATACTCCAAATAATTTTGTGATTTTAATGAAAACCGCATTTCATGTTTTGTTTTGTTTTGAAGTTTTTTTTAAATGGCAATACAAATATGTTGCACAGCAAATGTGAAATCCTTTATGGACATAATAACACAGAAGTGAATCCTACAGTGAGTGGAACCGGACCAACGTCATAAAATCAGGATGAATTATAACTTTTTATGTACTTTAGTGACCAGGGGCATCATGTACTAAGACTTGCGTGGATTTCTTACTGAAACATGGCGTACGCTAGAATCCAGAAACTGTCGTACGCACAAAAAAAATCAGATGTATCAAAGTGTGCGTACACATGGATCCAATAACTTTTCCTTTGTACATCCCAATCAACGTGGAACTGAGCGCACATGTAGAAGTGCTAAACTCCTCCCTGTCCACGCCCCCATTTAAATATGCAAATCAATTTAAATAGGGTCTGCACCGGGGATTCCCTCTCTGCACCATCAGATTTAAACGATGAGTAAAGGTAAGAAGCGCAACTTCAACGAGTCTGAGCTCGAAATTTTATTAAATGAAGTGGAGACCCGAAGAGCTTTTTTATTTGGTAGCCTCTCTTCAGGGATAAGCACAAAGAAAAAGACATTTGAGTGGGAGTGTGTGTGTGAGGCAGTGAACGCTGTGGGGTCGGAGAAGCGCACACCCACTGGAATTAAAATAAAAGGTCCGACGTGAAGGTGGAGGTGAAGTAGGTGAAGTATCACCGCAACGGGCGGGGGGACAGGGGGGGAGGAACTGACCCCCTTTGATCAGAGAGTGGCGGCTATTGTGGGGGAAGGTAAATGTGTTAAACTCAGAAATGTCATTATACTGGTTGCACAATAGGCTGCTCACATTACACATGCTCGTGCGTTAAGTTGCCAGGATATAAACTCATTGACTCATGTTTAATCACTTCATTTTTTTAAAGTGGCACCTTGCATCCTGGCGTCTCCACTGGCTCCTCCAGCACCACGCGACCCGGCGACTCCACGCCAGCTGCTGACGTCCGCCCGACTGGCCGTGTCCTTTCACAAGCTGTGCTGGAATCACAGGAGGAAATAGTGAGAGCAATCCGTCACGTCAGTGATCGTCTAGATCAAATTGCACTGGGAGATATTTGTCACGCAATAAATGCACTTAAAAGTAAATTGTGTCCTTGCCTCTTTACATCGTTGAAATCAGATGCTGCCGGGCCCGTATCGCTTCGCTGGGTGGGTCAAGGTTGACGGGTCCAGCATCGGGTTCCTCTGGTGGGGGGGTGTGCTCTGGCAGTGGTATGCCATGGCGGTGTGCCAAGTTGTGCAGGACACCACAGGCCAGCAACTTCTCAGGTGTGTACAGCAGCAACCCATCCGACCTGTCTAGACAGCGCCAGCGCCCCTTCAATAGGCCGATTGCCCTCTCCACCACTGCCCGTTCGGGAATGGCGGTCATTTTACCTCCCCTCTTCGTCGGTGCCGGGGTTAGTGAGAGGGGTCAACAGCCACGTTCTCAGGGGGTAACCATATATATATACAGTATATATATATATAATCACACTACTGTTCGTGGGAAAACAAACAGGACAAAACAACTTCATTACAAGGATTGACAAGACTGATCACACTTATATTAATGACTGCAGGGTGCGCCGTGGCTACTGCAGTGTGACATTTCCAACTTTATGCACGCGTTCATTGAGACAAATACTGAACACAAGGAGACAAAAAAGGCTTACTAGATAGCTCTGCCACTCTATTTTCACCAGGGGAAAAAACAAATACACATATTTGAATGCAAGTGCCCAAGCGGGCATTGTGCTGTTTTAAATTCGGGGCGCAATTAAACGGATAAATTATTCACTGACCGAGAAGCCACCCATCGCGCACCGTGCCAGCCTCCAACCTGTTACCAACCATGCTATTGGTAAGAATGAACGAGTCATGCGTTGAACCAGGCCACCTTGCCACGATGTTGGTGAGCTGCATTTGCGCATCACATATTATTTAAACATTTATTGACAACCCCTGGCTCCTGGCTGTGTGTCGTTCTAGGGCTGGCAGCAGCTCTGTGCACAGCTCCAGTAACACTGGCCTCGGCAACCTGAAACGACCCATGACGCCAGTTGTCCTCATTTGCCAACATCTTCCCGTTCTCTAAACACCCTCTCACATCTGATATAACCATTTGCGATGTCTTCTAACAAGGCCAAGGCTGCCATTGTTAATGCGATTTTTTCATCACTTTGCGCATGCTTTTATATCCATCCATATGATTGCAAACACGTGTGTGTTAATTGTCCATTAATGTGTCTCAGATGTGCACATTACACTGAGGATGAATTGTTTTCACATAATTAACAGTTTCCCAGCATCACCTCTAAGTGTCGCCAAAGAAACAATAGCTGTAGAAACGTGCGTACGCCAGCAATGAAGCTTGCATGGCGCACCGCACATTTCCATGGTCATTTCACTTGGAAAATGGCGTACGCCACGTTTTTGTGCGTACGCAACATTGATACATGAGGCCCCAGATCATCCCAATTTTTCTTCTCTCCTTTCTCTCTCCTCGTGGTTTTCCCTCTCCCTCCTTCCTAAACAGATGAACTTTGGAAATGAAGCGGAATGTGAGGCATGTGAGCAGGGCCGTGTCTATTGATGCTGCATGCATCTGTTTCATTTTTCAGTTGGAGATGAAGATTTTGTCGGCGTGGTCTAAAATCCTCCCAGCAACCATAAGTCTCATATGAACAGACAGAGCATGTGAGCTTGGATGGAGGCCTGTGGAGGAGGTCTGGGTCAGTAAAGCAGCCAGAGGGGAGCCCCGGCACCACCAGGGAGAATGAAGGAGGTTCACTGAGGGCGCAATCACACTGTCCATTGGTACCGTGCCCAAGCACGCTTCGGGGCTAAAGTCTAGTTGGTTTGACTAGTGTTAGTACAACTGTTCTGCGTCCAGGCATGGCATGCTTGCCGGCCATTGCCCAGTTGAGAGAGGTGTGCTTTTGTAAAGCATGGATGCATGCGTACGAGCACGATTGCGAGCATTGACAGCGGTCCTGAGTATATTTACTGCATATGCATCTGTTCCCCGCAACTGACATTTAAAAAGATGCAGCCGGACGGTTTGGTCTGATGCGGACATTGAGTGTTTACTGCAGATTTGGTCAAAATATTAAAAAACTGTCAGACAAAACTAAATCTCTGAGGTGTGATAATGTATAATCAAGAAACTTTTGAGCGTAATCCCCTGATTGCAAGAGGTTTCGTGGCCTCGTTAGCGCAGTAGGCAGTGCGTCAGTCTCATAAAAGGTTGTGAGTTCAAGCCTCACACGGGGCAGGTGTTTTCAAATCCACAGGTAAAACACATGAATAAATACTGTTCAATTCAATTCAATTTTATTTATAGTGTCGAATCATAACAAAGGTTATCTCAGGACACTTTACAGAGTAGGTAAAGACCACACTCAATGACTTATTTATGATTTACATAGACCCAACAATTCCTCTGTAGTGTACAGTGGCAACGAAACCCTTCCCTATAACAGGCAGGAACGTCAGACAGACCCAGCTCTGTGGAGGACGGCCATCTGTCTTGACCGGTTGGGGAGGAAGAAAAGGAGAGAGAAAGAGAGAAAAGACACACAGATGGACAGAGAGAGACAGACAGACACACTTCCAGAGATGCAAGCAAAGCCTAACAGTAACTATAATATTTATAGTAATGTGAATATAACGTATATGTTAAGGCAGTTAATACAACAGAATAGTAGAAACAAGCACAGCTAAGGTGACAGAATATGAAAATGATAATAATTATGGTGGCAAACATGGTCAATGATGAGTAGTGGCAATAGCAGCTACGATACAGCTACACATTTTATAGTTTATTAAACTAGTGATAGTATATATGAGTAACAGTGACAATAGCAGCAGGAAGCGTCATGTAGGACCACGGCAGCAAGCACCACCACGATCAGCAGAGACCTGCGAGACGACAAAGCACAAACAGCTCCGGGGAAGAAGCTGAATCAGTAACATGCAATGATGGGACATGAATGATTCAGACAGAGAGGAGAGAAGCTCAGAGTATCAGGAAAAGTATTATCCCCCGGCAGACTAGGCCTATAGCAGCATAATTAAGCAGAATAAAGTCTCATCGTAAGCCCTAGCTGTAAGCTTTATCAAAAAGGAAAGTTTTAAGTTTACTTTTAAATAAGGGGACAGTGCCTGCCTCCCGAATAACATTTGGGAGTTTGTTCCACAGGAGAGGAGCTTGGTAGCTGAAGGCTCTGCCTCCCATTCCACTTTTGGAGACTCTAGGAACGACGAGTAGCCCTGCATTCTCAGAGCGCAGAGATCTAGTTGGGTGATACGGTACTATGAGCTCTTTAAGATACGACGGAGCCTGACCAATAAGAGCTTTGTACGTAAGGAGAAGGATTTTAAATTCTATTCTAGATTTTACAGGTAGCCAGTGCAAAGAAGCTAATACAGGAGAAATATGTTCTCTTCTATTTGTTTTAGTTAGTACACGAGCTGCAGCATTTTGGACCAACTGGAGACTCTTAACAGACTTATTGGAGCAGCCTGATAATAAGGAATTGCAATAGTCCAGCCTAGAAGTAACAAATGCATGAACCAGTTTCTCTGCATCTTTCTGAGACACAATGTTCCTAATTTTTGCAATATTACGCAGGTGAAAATATGCAGTCCTTGTTGTTAGTTTTATGTGAGAATCGAAGGACATATCCTGATCAAAAATAACACCCAGATTCCTTACTGTGGTGCTGGAGGACAACACAACATCATCCAGAGTAACAATGTCTTTAGCTATTGAGTTTCGGAGGCCTTTGGGGCCAAGTACAATAACTTCAGTTTTGTCTGAGTTTAACATCAGGAAATTGCAGGTCATCCAGCTTTTTATTTCCTTAATGCACATTTGAAGTTTATCTAACTGATGGGTTTCTTCTGGTTTGATCGACAAATATAATTGTGTATCATCAGCATAACAATGAAAATTTATGGAGTGCTTCCTTATAATATTTCCTAAGGGAAGCATATATAAGGTGAAAAGAATCGGTCCAAGGACAGAACCCTGTGGGACTCCGTGACTAACTTTAGTGTGCATGGAGGATTTGTCATTAACATGTACAAACTGAGATCTATCTGATAAATATGACTTAAACCAGCTCAGTGCGATTCCTTTAATGCCAATTAGATGCTCCAGTCTCTGTAGCAGGATGTGATGGTCAATAGTGTCGAAGGCAGCACTAAGATCTAGTAAGACAAGTACAGAGACATGTCCTTTGTCTGAAGCTATTAGAAGGTCGTTAGTAATTTTCACCAGTGCTGTCTCAGTGCTATGATTTGCTCTAAATCCTGACTGGAAATCCTCAAATAACTCATTATTATGTAAAAAGTCACACAACTGATTGGCAACTAATTTCTCGAGGATCTTAGAGAGAAAAGGAAGGTTAGATATAGGTCTATAGTTGGCTAGTACCTCAGGATCAAGACTGGGCTTTTTAAGAAGAGGTTTAATTACAGCTACTTTAAAAGACTGTGGTACATAACCTGCTGATAAAGACATGTTAATCATATCTAATACATGAGTGCTAATTAAAGGTAACACTTCTTTAAGTAACCTAGTTGGAATAGAGTCTAGGAGAGTTTGTAAGGTTCCTGGGTTTGATGAAAAAATAGTGCCAAGCGAGTTGATTTTGTCTCTAATAGTTATAATTTTGTCATTAAAGAAGGTCATGAGGTCGTTACTACTGAGGGTTATAGGAATACATGGCTCAATAGAGCTGTGGCTCTCTGTCAGCCTGGCTACAGTGCTGAAAATAAATCTAGGATTGTTCTTATTCTCCTCTATTAAAGATGAGTAATATGCTGCTCTGGCATTACGGAGGTCCTTCCTATAGGTTTTAAGACTTTCTTGCCAAACTAAGTGAGATTCCTCCAGTTTAGTGGAGCGCCATTTACTTTCCAACTTTCGCGATATTTGTTTTAATTCACGGGTTTGTGAGTTATACCACGGAGCTAACTTCCTCTGTTTTATTATCTTCTTTTTTAAAGGAGCAACAGAGTCAAGTGTTGTTCTTAGAGAGCCTGCAACACTTTCAACAAGGTGATCAATTTCAGAGAAACTAACGTTAGTGCAGGAGTCTTGAATATTAGGATGAGGCATTAAAGTAAATGCAGATGGAATCGCTTCCTTAAATTTAGTTATAGCACTATCAGATAAACATCTAGTTAGACACTTTTGCCCAGAGGTGAGTAGTCCTGTATTGTGAATTCAAAAGTTATTAAAAAATGGTCTGATAAAATAGGATTCTGTGGAAAGACTATTAAGTCATTAATTTCCACACCATAAACCAAAACAAGGTCGAGGGTGTGATTAAAACAGTGAGTAGGTTTATGTATACTCTGACTAAAACCAATCGAATCTAATAGAGAGATAAACGCGATACTGAGACTATTATTATCGCTGTCCACATGAATATTAAAATCACCTACAATGATTACTTTGTCGGATTTAAGGACTAAATTTGACAGAAACTCTGAGAATTCAGACAGAAATTCAGAGTACGGACCAGGAGCACGGTACACTATAACAAATATAATTGGCTGCACAGTTTTCCAGGTTGAATGTGAAAGACTAAGAACAAGACTTTCAAATGAATTATAAATTCATTCAAATGAATTGTTAAAAGTAGAGTTCAGAGGATTTGCACAATAAAAAACACACCTGTAAAATTCTAGCAGGTGGTTGAACTGACAAGCAAATAAGTATAATCTATGATAAGAGTAGTTTTTCTGAGGTCGAGAATGAACTATAAAGTTGGCAGAATGGACTAGGGCTTCGGGCCTGGGCCACGGGGAAGAGGGAGGGGGGAAAATCATACTAAAGCATGGCTCAAATGCCCTTAGATTGCACTCACACAGTCCTCCTCCGCATCAGACCACCGCAAACCATTTAGCGGCATTTCTTTAAACAGTCGAATATAAACAGACATCAGGACTGCCATCAGTGCTTGTACATGTGCGCATGTTCGTGTTCATACTTGTGCAACTGTGCTTTACCAAAACCAACCTCTCTCAACCGGGCCACAGCCATGAAGTGTGCTGTGCTTAAGCATGTAACAGTTGTACTCATACTGGTCAAACAAACCAGACTTTAACCTAGAAGCGTGCTTGGGCACAGTACAGATGGACAGTTTGAGTGCGCACTCAGTGACCTTTTTACATTCTTCCTGGTGGTGCCGGGGCTCCCCTCTGGCTTCCTGTTGCTTTACTGACCCAGACCTCCTCCACAGGCCTCCGTCCCAGGTCACATGCTTTGTTCGTTCGTATGGGTGACTGTGTCTATATGCGTGTGTTGAGGGTGAAGGCGTCTAAACCTTTGGTTAGTGGGAGGATTTTAGACTATGCAGACAAGATCTTGACCTCCAACTGAAAAATGACACAGACGCGTGCAGCCCTGCTCACATGCTTCACATTCTGCTCGTTTCCAAAGTTCATCTGTTTAGGAAGAAGGGAGAGGGAAAACCAGGAGGAGAGAGAAAAGAGAGAACAAATATTGGGATGATCTGCGGGGGAACAATCGTATATTAACAGACATCCGGACCACCGTCAATGCTAATGCTCATGTTGAAACATGTGCAATCGGGCTTTAATAAAGCCCACCGCTCTCAACCAGGCCGCAGCCAGTAAGTGTGTCATGCTTAAGCATGGAACAGTTATACTCACACTGGTCAAATGAACTAGATTTTGGCTGTGAATTGTGGATGGATAGTGTGAGTAGACCCTAAATCTGTTTTCACACATGAACTCAGGATTGTCAAGAGAACAGGGTAAGGACATTGTCTGGAGTTTCCCCTTTCATACATGTGGCACACAAAAGGAGATTGTCCGTGTCAAACACATTCTTACATACTTGAAAGCTACTGTTTGCCAGGTTCTTAATAGCAGCCATAGCAATAGCAGCCAACGTTGCAATGTAAGTACAGGAATTTCTGTGGTAATATTCACATATTCATTAATTCAGGCAACCTACATTTTATGAAACTGAAAATAAGTCTATTGTCTGGCACCTCTGGACCTCCTGGTTCCTTCACTGCCACCTTTTGAATGACATCAGCGGCACATGGAGCTCCTTTTTTGATGTTTAATAATACAAAATTGGTCAATTGAGCCAGTACCTTGTGGTAGAAAAATGCCATATGGTTATACCTTAACTGAAATAGTCTTTTACATGCTTTTAAATTATGACAACTTGATCTAAGAACAATATGATAATGAAACAGCCAGTAGTGAGTAATATTTACATTTGAAAGATAATGTAATTAACATTTTTTCAGAGTTTAAGCCACTTACGTTGTAAGTTAGCTTGCATGTGCTAAACATGACTTGGGGGTGTTTTCATAGTGTTTCCTTAACATTACAGTCTATCAAAATACTCTCATCCATACACTGACAACTTAACATTAATATGATGCTGAACATAACTTTTTCACCCTTTCGCTGTGGATTTCCAGCAGATGCAGGTTTCTTTGCGAAACAGCAGCGGTCAGCTGCAGTCACAAGGATCCACTAGATCTCAGAAATTCATGTATTATTGCGTTATATAACAGGATGTACAGTAGTTTCTATAAACACAACCAAAAAACCCTTTGGGGAAACAACTGACATCCCTTTTTGTGTAGATTATTGTGATTATACTATAAAGTAAAGTAAACTATTATGAGCACGGTGTATTTTACTTTGAAATGAACCAGATTTTTTATTTTGTTTCTGTGCTCAACTCCCTGTCTTGCGGGATCTGCTCTGTGGTGATTGTTGCGGCGTTCTCCGGCATCCGGTAAAAACAGTAGCTTTGCGTATCTGCTTCGGAGGGTTCCGGATCACCAGAGCTGCAAAGGAGCTGGAACGCAGTGCAGCCAGAGTTGGTGGAAACACAAACATTGACTTTAAATAAATCGGTTCTGCCGCAGTTCCGAAACAGAGGCGGACCGGATCAGGACCGAATTCGCATCTGGTGGAAATTAGCAGTTAAATGGAAGTGTTATCAGTTCTGAAGAGCTCTGATAGATAGCCTAGTAGTTCATTCAAATCTAAATAACTCCATTTAACAGCACATAACACATGTTGGATGGGGAAAGCTTGAAGCCATGAAACCCTTCTCTTGATCTTTTTTTAGGCCATGGCAGGGGAACAAAAGGAAGATCAGCAACTGGATTTATTGTTGGTACAACCAACTCCACGGCAGCTATTTGGCATAGGCTTATTTAATTCATTTGATTCATTAAAAAGTAAAGTATAAGTTAGGAGATGTCTATGCTGTTGCTGTCTATGAGGGATGCAGGATTGTTTTCCCTCAGAAAGGGGTGTGGTGATGACAACCTATGGTTTGGTCAGCACCAGAGTTTGACTGACAGCTTTCACAATATGGAGTAAGACAGCTGCCAAAAAGAAGTGTCCATGTTTAAAAGATTCGTCCGTGATTCTAACCATTTGTATTCGTAAATTAAAAAGTTGTACATAAAATTCCGCTGTCATACACAATTCTGAGAAATTGTTGGGGTTAGGATTGTTTTTATGTCAGTAAGAATCAAAAAGCTGTGAGTACAACTCAATTTCTACGACTACGAAGTCTCCCCTGTGAACACAAATTCAGTTTGTGGGTACGAATAGAAAAGGTGTTGAAATGACGTAACATAGGCAACAGGCAGGTCACAGGGGAAAGTAATCGAACCCCGAATGATGCGCCAAAGCCGAGGATGGCTGACAACTGTGTACCCACTGACACCGCCGGTAACTCACGGGAAGCATCATCACAGCTAAAGTTAATAACACATCCAACATTTTTTTTTCTTACTTAGTTCGTTATTTATTTCATAAAATTGTATATTATAATTATAATAAACAGTTTGTCATGAACGGTGCAGGGAATAACTCCGAGGAGCGGGACCCAAATGCAGACAAGGACACCGAGAAAGGCTTAAACAAAAACCAGGGAATGGGAAAACAGGTACAGGTTCCGGGTGAAGACGAGGGGGAACCAACGCGGGGGATCAGGAGACAAAACACGAACGGGTGGTGGAAAACAGGAACTCAGGAAACTATAACAAAAGAAACAAAGAAACAATTAACAAAGAGCAACGCAACACGGATAGAGAACACGATCATAAGTATAGGTAGCCAACTAAGAGAGAGACACGAACCACGCAAATAGCAACAACGGTCTGGCGCCGAATGTGAGCCACATCCGGCTATTTATCCAGTAGGTTCGGATTGAGGGGATGAGCCACAGCTGAGCGGAACCACACCTACCAGCTCCGACAGACAAACACAAGGAAAAGACACAAGCAGGGAGAAACAGAAAAAGGGAGACAAACTCACACAAAAGGAAAAGGAAAGAGCCTGACAGGACAGAGATCCTGACACAGTTTATGGATGTAAAGACATACTGTTTTAGCTTACAAGCTGACAACAGGCCGGCCGGTGATGCTCAGTTAGTGCTTGCATTAACTACTAGCAATAGAAGTTGGCTTAAGTTAGCTAATTAGCACTGATGAAAAAAAAAACTAATTTGAGATATAATGTGGACCAAAATACGGCTTTTAGTGATTTATAAATTGTGTCAATTGGTGTATAAATCTGTCCATTGTATAAGTCCGGTCATGTGCAGTTGTTTACAACGAAGCATAAACATTACCACGTGTATATATGTGTATTGTCATCTGTCATAAACAAGAGATTAGGCATTACGGTGCGTGTTGCTGCAGAGACGAGAGCTGGGTTTGAGGCTCCATTCTCCATGTAATTAGCCAATTATTTAACCAGCCCTATTACTCTGAAGCGGTTTAATCAAGGTAAAAAAAAAAGAACCATAAGGAAAATATCTTGCATAGTTCCTCTGTAGCCTCCTTGATCAGAGCTGCGTCCCCAGCATTGGTCTGATAAACAGAAATAACAGACCAACATTGAAAGCACTCAATAAAGCCCTATAAGAGTTATTATTATTAGCCTGCAGTCATTTGCTTGAGATTAGGCGCTCAAGTGTGGTTTGCATGGGTCCAGCCTGTAGTAATAGTAATAGTAACAATAATAATAATAATAATAATAATAATAATAATAATAATAAAAATTGTCGTATTAACTTGCATGCTAATGATTGGCATAGACAGCTGTGGAAAAAAATGAGACCACTCCCAAAATGAGTTTCTCTGGTTTTACTATTTATAGGTATGTGTTTGAGTAAAATTAAATACCATACATAATAATAATCCATAATACATTTTTTTTTCATTCTATCAATTAACGACAACATTTCTCCCAAAATTGAAAAACTATTCCAAATAACAAAAATATTAAGTCTTTTCAGAACTTGATTAATAATACCCCCAAAGCAGTTTCAGTCAAAAGCAACTGGACTTGGTTATTTGTCTATGAAGACGTTTCACCTGTCATCCAAGAGGCTTCATCAGTTCATGCCTCTCAGGTGTTCTTCCCCTTGGGCCTGTGAGCTGGTGGGGTGAGTTATCAGCTCTGTGTTGCAGGGTTCTGATAACCATTATTTAAAACAGTACAATTTTATGAATTAAATAACTAACTAAGTAAAAAAAAAAGTTTGGATGTGTTATTGACTTTAGCTGTGATGATGCTTCCCCTGAGTTACCGGCGGTGTCAGTGGGTGCACTGCTGTCAGCCATCCTCGGCTTTGGCGCATCATTCGGGGTTCGATTACTTTCCCCTGTGACCTGCCGGGGGAAAGTATTCAGCCCCTCACCAGCAGGGGGAGGGGCTGAATGGGTGAGGAGAGCGGAAGGAGGGTGGGGGGGGGATGCCAGATGGTGGAGAGCTTTGAAGGTGAGGAGGAGTATTTTGAAGTCGATGCGTTGTTTGATCGGGAGCCAGTGGAGGGTGTAGAGAATGGGGGTGATGTCTTCACGGGAGCGGGTGTGAGTGAGGAGGCGAGCAGCAGAGTTCTGGACCATTTGGAGTCTATGGAGGGAATGGGAGGTGATGCCAGTGAGGAGGGAATTGCAGTAGTCGAGACGTGAGGAGATGAAGGCGTGGATGAGGGATTCAGCGGCAGGGGGGGAGAGGCAGTGTCTGATTTTGGCGATGCGGCGGAGGTGGAAGTAGGAGGTCTTGACGATGGAGCGGACGTGGTGATCAAAGGAGAGCGTGGGGTCCAGGATAACACCAAGGTTGCGTGCAAGGGGGGAGGGAGAAATGATTGAGCTGTCAATGGTAAGTGAGATGGGTCCGGTTTTGTTTAAAGTGGATTTGGTGCCAATGAGGAGGAGTTCTGTTTTGTCACTGTTGAGTTTGAGGAAGTTCTGGGACAGCCATGTTTTTATTGCAGAAATGCAGGTTTCAATGTGGTTGAGTGGAAGATTTTGGGTGGGTTTGGTGCGGATGTAGATCTGGGTGTCGTCAGCATAGCAGTGGAAATCGAGGTTGAGTGAGCGGATGAGGTGACCAAGGGGGAATAGGTAGCAGATGAAGAGAAGGGGGCCAAGGACTGAGCCTTGAGGGACCCCCTGCGAAACAGGAGAGAGGGTGGATGTGTGGCCGGAGAGGCAAAACTGTTGCCTGTTGGTGAGGTAGGAGGTGAGCCAGTCGAGGGCAGTGCCCTCAACACCCTGCTGGCGCAGCCTTTCGAGGAGGATGGAATGATTGATAGTATCGAAGGCTGCGCTGAGGTCGAGTAGTAGCAGGATGTTGAGGGCACCGGAGTCTGCAGAGGTGAGGAGGTCATTGACAACTTTGACAAGGGCAGTTTCGGTGCTGTGAAGTGGGCGGAAACCGGATTGGAGGGGTTCATAGAGGTTGTTTGACTGGAGGTGGGAGTGAAGTTGGGCGGCGACAATGCGTTCCAGAGTTTTGGAGAAGAACGGCAGGTTGGAGATAGGACGGTAGTTGGAGAGGTTAGCTGGATCAAGGGTGGGCTTTTTAAGGATGGGGGTGATGGAGGCAAGTTTGTAGGTGGAGGGAACGAGACCGAGGGACAGAGACTGGTTGAAGAGGGTGGTGAGGTGGGGGATGAGGACGGGGAGGCAGGCCTTGGTTAGAGCTGTTGGTAGGGGGTCGAGGGAGCAGGTGGTTGTTTTGGACGCAGAGATGATGTCCAAGATGTAGGAGGGGTCGATGGGGGAGAAGGCAGTGAGAGAAGGGGGGGGCGGGTGGTCAGGGAGGGGGGAGGGGACTGGGATGGTGTTGGTGGAGGAGTTGCCAACAGTGGCAGTCAGGAAGCTGTTGATTTGGGAGATTTTATTGTTAAAGGCGAGGAGGAAAGAGTTGCAGATGTCGGGTGACGAGGGAGGGTTGTGGTCTGGGGGTTGGAGCAGTTTGTTGACGGTGGAGAACAGGATGCGGGGGTTCCTATTGGTGCTGTTGATGAGGGTGGAGAAGTGGGCGGATTTGGCAGCGTGGAGAGCATCACGGTAGGAGGAGATGTGGTGTTTGTAGGCTTCAGCGTGAACGGTGAGGTGGGTTCGTTTGAGGAGTCGTTCGATTTGTCGGCCGGTCTGTTTCATGGTGCGGAGTTCGGGGGTGTACCAGGGGGCAGAGCGGGTGAATGAGACAGAGGACGTTTTCCAGGGGGCAAGGGAGTCAAGTGAGTCAGAAAGGATGGAGTTGAGCATGGTGGCGTAGTCATCAGGGGAAGAGGGGACAGAGTCGGGGGGGAAGGCAGAGGATATGAGCTGGGAGAGGGAGAGTGGATTGACTGATTTGATGTTACGGTAGGAGATGGCACGCTTTTTGGGATTGTGGGGGGAGGGTAGAGGGGCGGAGAAGATGATGCAAAGGTGATCAGAGAGGGGAAAGGGGAGGGGATGTGGGTTAGAGACGGGGAGGGAGGCAGAGCAGACGATGTCGAGGATGTGGCCTTTGGTGTGGGTGGGGAAGTCAATATGTTGGGTTAGGTGGAAACAGTCAAGAAGAGAGAGGAAGTCAGATGTCAGTGGGGCGTTGGGCTGATCGATGTGGATGTTCAGGTCACCGGTAAGTAGGAGGCGGGGAGAGAGGGAGGACGCAATAGTGAGGAGGTCAGACAGATCAGAGAGAAAAGATGGGTGTGGCTTCGGGGGACGGTAGATTAGAACAGCAGTGATAGAGTTGGGAAGGGAGAAGGCAAGGTGTTCGAAGGATGAGATAGATGGGAGGTTGAGATTGAGTTCAGTGATGGTCAGGGATTGTTTATGGAGAACGGCAACGCCTCCCCCTCTGCCGGAAAGGCGGGGTTTGGCGATGTAGCTGTAGTTGGGAGGAGTGGCTTGGTTGAGAGCGTAGTAATCCAGCGGCTGTTGCCAGGTTTCACAGAGGAGGAGTAGATCGAGGTTATTGTCCAGTAACAGTTCAGATATAACAGGTGATTTGTTGGAGAGGGAGCGACAGTTCAGTAGCGCAAGGGAGATGGATGGAGGAGCGGGGGAGGGGGAGCGGAGGTTGTTGAGGTTGGCAGTTCGGGAAGTGGGAACGGGGGGGGGGGGGGGGGGGGGCGAGAGTTAGTCCAGAATGAGGGGATAGGTGAGCCAGCGGGGAGGTGATGGTTGCGGGGGGGCCAGGGCCTCGGTGGATGAAGCGGCGATTACGGTGGATCCCAGCTTTGCTGGCTGCGGTGGCAGCAGCAGCAGGAAGGCGATGGTTGTTGTTGAGGCGGTGGAGATCGGCAGCAGTGTAGGTGAGAGGGGGAGGAGTTGGTGGAGTGGAGGAAAGGGTCGAGAGAGTGTGAAGTAGCAGAGGTGAAGATCCAGGGTGTAGCTGGGTCAGTAATGGTGAAAGGAGGCGAGGTAGGATGTTGGCAGTTGCTAGCATCTGGGTAGCTAGAAGCTGGTAGGCAGTGAGTTGTGTGGGCGCAGCAGTGAACCAGGGGTTGAAGTCGGTGGAATGGGTGGTGTTGGTTGGCCCGGACCGTTCCCGGGCGGTAGGCAGAGCCCACATTGCCGTGTCAGCAGTTAGCCAGGCGAGCTGATGGAGAATGGGGATTCCCCCCAGGTACGCCTGCTTGGTGGTGGTAAGCTTGGCAGACAGCTAGGCTACCGCTGACGAGCAGGAAGGGAGTGGGGGTTGCCCCCTAAACGCCGGCAAGATAGCTACACAGCTGAGCTAATGTTTTTAGCGGGGCACTCAGCTAGGCTGCGTCGGACGGACTGGCAGGGAGTGTGGCTAATGTTATTAGCAGCAGACGTAGCGGGACGGTCACAGGTTGCCACATTCACCACCACACGCACACGACTTACTCACCCCGGTCCAGAGCAGGCGGTCCACACAGACAGAGAGACACAGGCAGACGAAGTGAAGGCGATACAGATAAATCCAGAGGCGGAGCTAGCTAGCCGGCTAGCACAGCTGATAGTCCGGGAGCGTAGGAGCGGGTGAGGGAAACGAGCGGAGCCAGGTCCAGGGTGAGCGAGCGAGCCGCACACTCGGAGACACGGGGAGATCCAGTGGAGGAGAAGCGGATAGGTCCAGTGGTGGAGGATGTTTAGCCGGCTGGCAGTTAGCTAGCTGGCTAACACAGCTGGTAGTCCGGGAGTGGGGGGAAGCAAGCAGAACTGCGGGGAGGCGAGATGAGGTGAGAGACGCGGGCGGTTTGACAGCTAAACTGACACTGAGACGAGGGGATAAAAATAAAACAAAGAAAGAAGAGACAGATAGACAAACGTTGGACGGAGACAGGGATAGAAGCGGCAGTCAACAAGCCAGACCCCAGCAGTGCTCTAACCCGGACGAAACATCTCGCGAGAATGACTAGTGAACTGTGGAGAGATGGAGGTATTTTGTGTGCTCAGGAACAACCAGGCTGTGGCTGGTTGCTCTCTCTGTGGCTGTGGGGAGGCAGCGCTGATTAGCTCTGACTCTGTTGGGTTCAGAGGAGTGGAGCACAAATTGGAGCAGACCTCTAAAAATAGGACGTATTATTTAGCCCTCCCAACATCCAGGTCTTTGTGTGTGAGTGAGTGCGCCAGTTATTCATGCACATAATAACACACACATATACACACACACACACACACACACACACACACACACACACACACACACACACACACAGATGAAGACAGGAACCATTTCTTGTGAGAAGAGGCCTCAGGGTTGAATGTTGCTCTCTTCTTAGAAACATTTTTCATTTTTCATGCAGAGGCATTTGAGATAGAATTAGTGTTGCTTTTACCTGTGTTTGTGCGTGCGTGCGATGCATCCATGTTGGGAGTGTGAATTTAGTCCACTGGGGCACATCAAGCTAATGCTTCCTCACTAATAATTTCACAGACCACAAGCTAAAAACCTGTGACCCCTGATCATCATATCTGTCCAATCACTTGCCTGCTCACACATACTGCAGGCAAGGTGACCTTTGACCTCTGATTGATGCTTTGACCTCTGGCAGACTGCCTGCATTTGGTGGTGAAAAGAGCATCTGTCATGCTCTCCTCAGCCACCGTCTGTCTCTTTCACAGAAGACCCCCCCTCCTCCCCACACTCACTCACACTCACGCACGTAAGCAAGCATGCGCACACACACTCATACACACACACACACACACACACACACACACACACACACACACACACACGGTGTTTGTGCAGCAGTGGGCGTTTAGGTGCAGGCCCTGACCTCATGTTGAATGTAGGGAGAAGTCTACAGAGTTCTGTGTGGTCACTGGGGGTGGTTTTATTTTTTACTTTTATTTAATTGAGAATGGGCGAAAGAGACAATAAATCTTATGTAGGAACATTCTGTTACATTTCTCTTAATTTTCTGTTAAGAGAAAAAACAAGAGGAATCCACTTGATCCAAATTCTTTATTAGCATATGGTAACTCCCCCTAAATACTAAATAAGGACAGGTGTTGTTCTGTGTGCAAACACTCTGACACATGATCAGGACAGGACTTTGAGGGCGTGATCACACTATCCTTTTGGCCGCGGCCAAAACCGTTTTTTCAGCTAAAGTCTAGTACCTTTAAGTAGTGTGAGCGCACCCGCTCCGCGCTCAACTGGGGCCAGCTGGCCCTCCACGGCCCGCTTGAAATAGGTGGGCTTTAGCGGAGCCGTTTGCACATGTACGAGCACGAGCATGCGCACGTGTACGCGCACGAGCACAAGCCCTACGGCAGTAGCGTTATGTCCGCCTGTTCTGACATGTAAATAGAAGGACGGACCATGCGCGGACATTTAACTACAACAACAATGGTGGTGAAAGGTTCACGTTGGTGTGGTGCGGAGGTGGAGTGTTTACTGCAGATTTGGTCGGATGAAAATATTCAAAAACAGACGACAAGACGCACAAAAACTCCGAGGTCTATGGAAAGATTTGTAAACAAAGCCACACACGCGATCAATGCGTGTGACGTGTTACGGCGTGATGGTGTATGGACAGCAAGAAGCATTGGCCGAGGCCCAGGCAGTGTGAGTACAAACGGGGCTGGGGCGCGGGGGGGAGAGGGAGGGGGGACAAGTACCCTAAAGTCCGGGTCGTGGTCCGGGAGGACAGTGTGATCACGCTGTGACTCTCTCACAGTGTGTTTTTACTTCATCAGAGTTGATTGTAACATTTTGGTTGCCTGAAAACATCTTGATCAGCGCTTAGTTGCACCTTGTCAGCAAAGCTAATGTTAGCCAGCTAGCACTAGTGTTAGCTGGTAACTTAAGTTAAACAGGCGATTCTCAACTACCAGCCACTACTAGTCCATCAGATGACTCGCGTCAACCGGCTGTTTCCCTCTCTAGCATTTAGCTTAGCTTAGATTCATTGAAATGACAGTGAGCTCTGCCTGATGCTGCTTACCACCCCTCCTCAGGCCAGCCCTTTTGTCCAAATACAATCATGTGCTGTTTTAAAAAACCAAGAGGCCCGTCTTGAATCTCCTGGCTTCAAAATGGCAGTCCACAAACCAGTGAGTTATGTCACGATAGCTACGTCCATTACACAGTCTATGTTTTACCCCCATTCAAGTTAGCATAGCATTAAACCAGAAGTTAACCTGCTCGGACCGGCAGTCTCTTGTGATGGTGAGGAAAATTTAAATCTCCCACCCCATGGAAATCAGTAAGAGTGCAGGCAATGTCCGACAGAAGATGAAAACGTAGTGCAACTAGGTGACAATATAAGGCAGGTGGTGGGAGCGTACCTATGTTCCCCAGGTTTTTAATTTTTTCCACAATCAGTGCCGAATTCCACAGCAAATAAGCCTATGTGGACCCTAACACTACCCCCTAACCCTGACCCTAAGTGTGCAAGAAAGAAAAAATAAGTTCAGAGTACCGCCCTGTCTGTGATTGACAGGAGGTCTCTGGGGATATGAATGAATGAATGTTTGAATAATTAAAAAATAATGGTTCTTCTTAAAGACAGGGAATTAAGAAAACGTTCATCAAGTCTTATCCTGTGTCCCTGTGCATAAATTGTTCTCTTTATGTAAAAAGAAACATCATAATGCTGTAGTATTTTTATATCAGAATGCTTCTCTTTAATCTTCTGTGCTGACTGTTTCCACTCTAGTAGAACGACAGTATAGATGATATCTGGGAAAACAAGGCTCTATTTCCAGCCAATATTGCCACTACATGTCTACACTTGCTGTAGTATATAGCACAGGAACATTTTTGGAACACATAAATAAAGCTGCAACTAATGTTACTAGTAGTGTGCTCCAAAAATATATCCCTAAAGGATCCATGCTCCCAAGAGGGACAAGGGACACATTCCTCCACCGTTTTCCTCCCCACATCCCGAGCAGGAATAGCAACTGGAACGAACACTGGGAGTCAACCCACGAATAACAGAGCGTCGCCCACAAGCGTGAATACACACACACACACACAAACACACACACACACACACACACACACACACACACACACACACACACACACACACACACACACACACACACACACATAAAAAGAGGCATGAAAGATGTTTGTAAATACTGTTCTTTCATTTATCCAGGGAAAATCAACTCAGTGCTGCCAGTACAATAAGTCTGGGGGTGCATTGACCTGCTCAGTTCATGTACGCATCTGACCGGACCCAGCCTGGTCAGATGCGTACCTGAACTGATGAAGCCTCTTGGATGAGAGGTGAAACGTCTTCCTGGACAAATAACCAAGTCCAGTTGCTTTTGACTGAAATTGCTTTGGGGATAACGATGACCTGGACAAATGAGAATATTCACAGGCTTATTGTTAAGATGTGATCTTATTGATCTCTGTAATGTATACTGATGCACATTTGGACACAAAGGAACTTCGAGGTGTGCATAAGTTTAAAAATAATTCTTCTTTAATTATTTCCTTTGGTTCTGGAAATACAGAAACACAAGTACATTAGCATTACGTGGCTACATCGTGCTGGCTAGGACTACTGAATGACACGTGCGCCCTCATTGAGCTTTATTCATTGTAACCATAACTTTACCTACTTCAATATTAAAGTTGTTTTTTCAAATGAGCACATATCAAATGACAAAAATAACTTAATAGTACACACTTAATAATATATGAGAATGGAGGGTGCACAGTGTCCATTGCATCCATTAATGATTTTAATCTTACTGTGGGTTCCACAATACAAAGTCAGTCACAAAAAAGAAAATCCTTGCTGACCCATGTCACCCTTTTTTTAGTATTAAAAATGATTTTCTTATGTTTTTGGCAGTTTCCAAGTCTTTTATTATATAAACAGGAAATAGAGTGAGAGAGGGGGAGACATGCAGCAAAGGGCCACAAGTCGGAGTCGAACCTGTGTCTGTTGGATGTGCAACAAATTGCATCTCAAGGACAATTTAGATTACCTTAAACTAATAAACGTTTGCATAAGGCAAGCCTGAAATAAAACTGACTGACGTGATGGGCATTCTTTTTGGAAATATGAATCATCATGTTAATGACCATCTACAGCATTTCCACAATGTACTAATTATTATTAAAGGTTGAATATGTAGAATCTTTATTAAAAGCTATATTTAAAAATAATAATAATACACCCACGGGGCATTGTTAGGGGTACAGAATGAAAGTATTGCTTTTCCATAAAAAACATCAGTCTAAAGTAATATTTAAAAGATATTTTGACAGGTTTGACAATGACTTTCTGTCACGTTCTGTTTCCATTGTACCAGCCAATAGCAATGGGCATTGCGGGTTGCCAGAGTCGTCTGTTGTTGGGTGCAGCTACTGTAGGCTGGCACTGGGTGAAATGGAGTTTGCCAATCCTGCAGCTGCTTATTTGTCCCAGCAGCTGAATGACCGGAGACGGGCAAAAACCAGAGTCAGTATAGGCCAAGCATTCACTCCATGGACTGAGATGAGGGAGTTCAACAGCATTAAAACACACGCCCAAATGGCTACGTTTCTCCTTGATCTGTAAGATCACTTTCATCTTTACTAATCTGTAACTGCGGTAACGGCTAACGCTAACTGTCAGTCAAACTCTTCTGTAATACTTGTTTTTATGGTGCAATTTAGCGGAGGGGATGGGTTCAAACAGGCTCAAAGACTCAACTTCAGAAAGGGAGACTATTGTAAAGCGTAGCTTTGTGTTATCTAAATTATTTTTTATAAAACTAATTGTTTTTTTTTATACATATTTACGCAGCTTTCATGGACCAATGTTCCTGTTGGATAGGACAAAGTTTTTCTAATATGTCCTATTAACTCTGGATACACTGCACCTCTGCAATTTGACCAGAACACTACTGCCAGACAAAGAGGAGAAAACATCCTACCAAAGAGGAGGCATCCTACCAAAGAGGAGAACATATCCTACCAGAGAGGAGAAGACATCCTACCAAAGAGGAGAAGACTTCCTACCAAAGAGGAGAACATATATCCTACCAAAAAGGAGAAAACATCCTACCAAAGAGGAGAAGACATCCTACCAAAGAGGAGAAGACTTCCTACCAAAGAGGAGAAGACTTCCTACCAAAGAGGAGAACATATCCTACCAAGAGGAGAAGACATCCTACCAAAGAGGAGAAGACTTCCTACCAAAGAGGAGAAGACATCCTGTTTTTTTGAAGTATTTTAATTCCAGCATTGTTTACCTCCATGTATAGCAGTCTTCACTGTAGATCCATGGAATAGTGTTTATCTAGTATGCTTACACGGGATAAACAGAACAGAAGAATGCAAACAGCTACATTGCACTACTAGAGGTCAAAATCAGTTTGTTTTTCTGAACACAAAATGTCTATCGCCAAAACCCTCCTGCTGCAAAGGACGTGAAGTATTTCATAGTGTAGGGGATTGGATACATCCCCTTCTGTGCTCTCCTTTTTCTATGGGGAACAAAACAGATGATTGTTTTTTTCTGTACTCAGTGTAAGCAGCCCCAGCAGCAGCGAAGCCTCAGTGTTAGTTAGCTGACTGTTTGGCTTAAACCGTAACATTTCATCAGGAGACTGGACTTTTGGCTTTCAGTTAAACCTGAATGCAAATATTTTGTGGAAACAATGCCTGTTCATGTTTCAATCCTAACTATGTCATACTATTGTGTGTTCGGTTTGTGGCTGTGGCTGCAAGAACCATCCAAAACACACACACACACACACACACACACAGTCTGACATAGTACATACATAAAGATGAATGGCCTGTTTACAAGTAACATTATCAAGCTGTTGAAAGCACCATTTACAGTGAGACTCTTAGTCTTGTATTAAGGTCTATGGCTGTGTAGTATAAGCACTGAACAAAACACTGGTACTTTTAAAGGTAACATTATATATTAAATGCACTTCTTCATGGCTTTTAAACATAAATGTGTTCCTTTTAGAATAGTAGCTTAAGAACCATATGTACCCCATACGGACACCTAAACACAGACAGTACTTTGAAAGCTATCGTCTACATTCTGAAAATGAGTTGAGCCTCTGAGACAGATTTGTCTCAGAGTCTTCCGGGACAGATGGATAGCATTGGCTAATTTCTATGCAGACCTACAGCTGATAGACTGATTGGATATTTTTTTGGCTCTTTTTGCTATTCTTATTGTGGAGATCGGACTACAGGACCATAACCACCGTATAAACATTGTTAATAATAATTACCAATGTTCCAAATCATAGACCATAGCTTTAAACACAAAGCGTGTTTTCTGTTTTTACATTTCCTCCTGCATTGTTCAGACTTACGATGGAAGCCGTACAGTGGCTTGAGAAACAAGCCAGTCAAGGCAGATGTCTGTCCACCATAGAGTCGAGTCTGTTTGATGTTGCTGCCTGTTAAAGGGATGGTTTCCGTTGCTACTGTTGCTGTTACTGTTGCTCATGGGGGAATTGTTGGTTCTCTGTAAATCCTAAATATGTTATAGAGTGTGGTCTAGACCTATTCTATATGTAAAGTGTCTTGAGATAACTTTTAATAGGATTCGGCACTATAAATAAAATTTGAAATAAATATTTTGTTTTAAAAGCTATCTGCAGGAACACAGAATAAGAAAAACATTGCGTTGTTCAAACATCAAAACGTAAACATGTTCTAGTAGAAACCTCAAATAAAAGTATGAAGCTGAAGATGAGCACGATATGTCTTCTTTCTTATTCCACTGCCAGATGAAGGTCAGTGAATCCATCTCACTCTTTAAACAATCAAATGGATTTAATCTCACTTGGACTCGATAATTCTCTTCAGGCAGACCTGAAAATTCATTCTGATTATCACTAAATGATCTATTAAAATTATTAAATGTATCAAATATCTCACCACAAAGCAAAATTTAACTGTTGGACGCTATTGACTATCCACTCAACCCCAACATATTGTCCTCTGTGCTATCCTGAGTTACTGAAAGTTCCCATTAAGTACAGGGCACACAGCAGCTTACACATGCTAGCTTCATTACGTGGCCAGAGACCCAGAAACCAACCAGTCCTCCTGGACTGCTGGAATAACACCACAGCCCAAAGTTTCTTTGGGTTGGCTTGATTAAACACAACTTTATATGGTGCTCATGGTGCATATTCCTAAAATTTACCTCAGATTGGAGATACTGGTCCTGGGGTCCGTTTCATGAAGCAGGTTCAACAAACTCTGAGTCTAACCCTGAACTCTGAGTTGATCTACTCTGAGATCGTAAACTCTGAGTTTTCAGTTCCAGAACAGCAGATTTGCATTTTATCAACTCGGAGTAGTTTGACCTGGAGTTAAGCGCGTGCACCACAAGTATAAAAAGACAGCATCAATGGAGCCCTGATTCGACGATTCACCATGGCAACGGGGAAGAGGAGGGCTACGCTACCACTGGAATTGGAAATATTAATGCGCTCATAAGGTGAGTTTGAGCATGTTTTTCGCCGAAAGTGTAACACCGCTGCTGCAGCAAAAGAGAGGGAGACGGCGCGGGAGAACATTTTCCTCGGGTCAATGCGTAAGTTTAAATGTAGTCCTTTGCAATCACGATAATATAACAGGATACTGCTTGAGTGGTAGCCTATTCATTTATTTCATTTAGGTGCATTCCCACGGGGGAGAAGCGCACTTGGCAGCAGCTTAAGATGAAACATAAAAACATTGTTCAAACAGGTAAAACATCGGCACAATCTCATGGTGATACCTCATTTTGAGCATGTTTTACATTGTAAAGTAAATATTACCGTAAGTGGCTGTTTTATATGTTGTATAAAAAACTCCCTTTTGAAAAAAAACGCAGCTCAACACACAATATCTGCTGGGATGTGAGAGCATGACTTTGGTTGTTAATGTTGGAAATGTAAGGACGGATTAGGTTGTGTATGTAAATGATGGACTGTGACATGAAACGGCACCGCTCAAAAAGACAAAAGCTGGAAATGCATAATAATGATAATCATCTCTCGACGAATATTTAATTCTCTGTGCAGTAATGCTGCACCTTCATCTACAGGATCATTATCAAAAGGATATGCGATGCTAGTGAAAATAGTCACCACCTAATATAACTTCTAATGTCGGCCTACTGACTGATTTTTGCAATGATTTTCTCAGAAATCAGACGGAACTATAGCAGAACTATACTAAGCCAAAACTTGCCTGCTGACTGAATGAATGAGGAAATCAAATACTGTGTGTGGCTGAAAGAGGGCGGAGACAGAGAGAAACTCGAGGTTTGTTGAGGAAAACCTGGTCCCGACCAGGTTAGGTTCAGAGAGCATGTTACCATGGTAACTGACCGAGAGGTTAAGTTACCTCTCTCTGTGAAACAGGCTAGAGTTACCCCTCTTTCTCTGGTTTGAGTTACCTCCCTTTGTGAAACGGAAAACTCAGAGTTTCCCTCATTTCAGGGTTAACAGACTCAGAGTTTTCACTAAACCTGCTTTGTGAAACGGACCCCTGGTCTATATGCCTTACTTTATATTGTACTTTAGTGGTGCAAATTCCCAACAATGTTCCATTTACCATATTTTCGCGACAATAAGGCGCATATAAACGTCTTTTTTTCCTCAAAATGTGCGGCGCGCCCTATAGTGCGGTGCGCCCAATGTGTGTTGTTACTGCAGACGTTGTTGAGACCACCGTGAGAACGTTAAAGGGGGATAGTGGGCGTGGATTGTGTATAAAAGAACAGGTATGTGCTTTATGCAGAACATTGTTGTCTTAACAACCCTGAGAATGGCAAAGAGACACGCCTATGAAGCACAGTTTAAACTGAAGGCTATCAGTTACGCAGAGGAACATGGAAATCGAGCAGCCGCGAGAGAATTCAAGATTAATGAATCGATGGTTCGCAAGTGGAGGAAGATGGAAAACGAACTCCGACAGGTGAAGAAGACGCTGCTGAGTTCCCGCTGTCGTGGAAATTTTCTGCTCTTGATGAAGAATGAAATAACGAATTCTTGCCGGCCGACAAAGTTTATTTTCTTTGCAAAGAAAAGGTCAATCGACATGCGCGCGGTTCGAATGAGGAAAGACAAGTGAGCAAAAGAAACCTTGAACATTTATACCTGACGAAAGCCCACCCCTTGAATGTGTATTACATCCTTTGTCTTACTGTGGGGTTGACCAGCCCAGACATCCTGCCGTATAATTAACAGGTCTGATCAACACAGTTCAGAATACACATGGGTTGAATACATCATGAGACAGTGAGCAGTTGACTGTCTCTGAAACGTGAAATGCAATTACAAGGTCTAGTCTTTAAAATACACAAATGGGTAGAAAAGAAAAAGGGATCTGATATCTTGGGGGTAAAACCTTCTGTTCTGATGTCTGAAAGGCTTCTCAAGGAAGAAGGAATATTCAAATTTACCATTACATTTCCCCCTTTTGATTATTCATTAATCACAACTGAAGAGAATAAAGCATGAACAAGAAATAAAAATAATATTTGCAAAATCAGAATAGATGAAATGAAATAATGATAAAGAAGTAAAACAAAAAATAAAAATAAAATAAAAATGGAATAAAATAAACATAAAATGCAACTTTAAAATTCTACTACAACTTAATAATCCGAACATTAATTCAAGCAGATTTTAAAATGTATCATCATGGCAGTGGTTTAGAAAAGTAAGTTTGAGAATTTAAAATATAAAATATAGGAGTAAAAGGTAAGGGAAAAAACAAAAATATTACAAAAATATTACAAATATTTTAGTTAGACAAGTTGGCTGACCTAGATAAGGGCCGGATGGTGATACTGAACAAACACAAGTCTGTGCATAGATACTTGTCATGATTGGCATAATATGCATGAACTTGTCCTGATCGCCAAATTTCAGTGCATGAATGTTGCATTTTGTCCTTTGTTCAGAGTGACAGTCTTGGTGGGTTTGTAGGTGTAAGCTTCTGTCAGCATCGCTGACCATGAAAGGAACAGGATCAGGTGGTGCATGATGCAGTTGAAAGAAAATGGTTCTGTGCCTCTAATGGGTGTTTGTTGAATTCACGGAGTTATCCCTCATGTTGTCCTCTCGTTGTTCGTTCTTGCGTTGTCCGGGTTGACAACTGAGTCCCTCTGTTGGTTCGGGAACCTTCCTGCAGTGGCTGGTGTGTATCAGGTGTACTTGGAATGGACCTCGCCAGCGTTTGGAATTCCAATGTTTCCTTCTCAGGTCCTTTATCACCACCCAGTCACCAGGCTGGAAGTCATGGAGCGATGTGGAAGCTGGCGGTGGAAGGGCTGACTTCACCTGTGTTATGTGTTGCACAAATCATACATGATGACAAAACTTCTGCACATAAGCTGAAAACCAATAGCGGGTTATGGCATCCAACATTCCCCCTTTTGACACATGGTCCAATCAATGTGTCAACTTTGCAAAGTGAGGAAAGAAATGTTTAGGTAGACATGGTTTGTTATCAGGCCCTTGCCACACTGCGTCTTTCTGTGTGGCACCGCATCGTTTCCAAAGCGTCTTTTCCTATGGTGTGGCAAAGGTCAGTAATGCTTCGAGGGAGCTGGGTATGGAGGCTGGAGTTGAAACAAACAAAGGATTAAGGATAATGGGTTGGAGAGAGAGAGAGAGCTGCAACTTTGTCATGATTGAGAATGGGTTTCTCGTCAGTTTTTTTTTTTTAAGAATTATCTGTGTTTTCACAGAGTGCCGAAATCATGTACAACACCAAATGCATATCTGGAGTCAGTGTAAATAGTTACGGTTTTGTTTCTTGCCAGTTTGCATGCCTGTGTCAATTGGGAAGGGAGTGAGTCTGAGACAAGAGTTTCATGGTTAGTGACAACAGCAAATCCCACTCTGTTGTGACCGCTTTGGAGGTCACGTGAGGCAGATCCATCTACAAAAAGAACCAAATCAGGGTTAGTTAATGGGGTTTCTTGTAGATCTGGTCTTGGAGAGCAGACCTTGGAGGACAGCAACACAATTATGTTCCTGTCCGTCGTCAGGCGTAGGGAGGAGAGTGGCAGGGTTTAAAACATTGCATCTTTTGACAGTGATGTTAGACATTTCTAAAAGCACAGTGTTATATCTGAGCCATCTTGCTGTGGAGAGGTGAGAAGTTTTCTGTTCAAGTAAAATCATGGACACAGCATGTGGGACCAGGAGGGTTACATCAGAGTAACCCACAATGTCCCTGGAGGCCATAACTGCTTTTTCTGCTGCAGCAACAGCTTTGAGACATCTTGGGAGGCCTGCAGCCACAGGATCCAGTTTGGAAGAAAAATAGGCTACGGGACGTAGTTTATTTCCGTGATCCTGTAACAAAACAGAAGTCATGTATCCATTTTTCTCATCTACTGTTTGAGTAAATGACCTGGTGGGGTCAGGTAGTCCCAAAGTTGGAGTGGTCTGTAAGGCAAGTTTTAGTTTGGTGAAAGATTGTTCTGCTTCAGGAGTCCATGTGATCTTACCTTGTGATTGCAAACTATTGCCATGAATGAGGGAGGCGAGTGGAGCCTCAAGAATGGCATAGTTTAGAATGAACTGTCGACAATAAGAGCACGTTCCAAGAAATGACATCATTTGTTTTTTCGTGAGAGGTCTTGGAAGATTCTGAATTGATTCTACTCTTTTTGGTGACAGAGTTTTTCCCTCAGAAGTGATGACATGACCTAAGAAAAGAACTTGTTCCTGGACAAATTGTAATTTTCGACAAGCTGGCTTTGTGACCATGTTTTATGTTTTAAGAGTTTGACTGTGTTGGCTTCGCATTGTTCCTTGGTTTTACTGCAGATCAAAAGGTCGTCAACATACTGTAGTAAAGCACTACCTGGAGAGAGAAGAAGAGATTCAAGACTTTGTTTGAGAGCTTCATTGTAGATGGTGGGACTCTCACAATATCCTTGACACAAGCGAGTGAAAGTGTAGCCTCTTCCATTGAAGTTGAAAGCAAACCAAAATTGACTTTCTGGATGGACTGGAACACTGAAGAAAGCATTAGAAAGATCCACCACTGAAAAGAATTTCGTTTTCGGGGGAACTTGAGACAGGATGGTGTAAGGATTTGGAACATTTGGAGCTCTGGGTCGGACTGCTGCATTAACTGCTTGCAGATCTTGAACAAAACGCCATTCTGTTGGTTGATTTTTATCTCTGATTTTTTTCACAGGGAACAAAGGGGTGCGCACTGGAGAGTCATCACAGGGGATAATTACTCCTGCTGCTTTAAGAGACTCAAAAACTGGCGTTATGCCATCGATGGCTTCTTGTTTGAGTGGATATTGAGGCTTGCAAGGTCTAAAGTCAGATTTTGGAGTTATGACAACAGGTTCACAGTTTTCGATGAGGCCAACATCATACTTATTAATAGCCCACAGTGTCTTAGGGACTTCCTGTAGGGCGGTGATAGTTGCAGCTTATTTTTCAGACAAAAAAGAAAAAGATTTAGAAGTGCTTTCGGGTACCAGCTGGATTGTTTTCGTAGTGTGCACAACAGATGTTAAACCTTTACAATAACACTGCAGTGTTGGTGAAAAAATAAAATAAAATAAAAATAAAAAACAAAAAATAAATAAAAATAAAATAAAAATAAAAAATTTGATCGATCACATGTCTTTTGCCAATCGGCTGCGCGCTGACATGATTTTATGAATGGGCCCAAATCTTCCCAGTTATCTGATGTGTGTTTTGCAAGTGTTATGTGTGGGACAGAATCAGTTATGGTGTACATGTTTGATTGAACTGATGTGAGAGAGATTGATATAGCACATCTGTGTTGTGTCCAATATATGTGTGATAGTTTAAGCTTGTCAAATCTCTCTCTCATCCAGCTTTCCTCAAATGGCTCATCAGGTTCTGGTGACACATGAGATGTACAATGTAGATCCTCCGGTGTCATGAAATCAGTTGCAGCTGTTAACACTGTCTTTTTAGCTTCTGTGACTAGTTCAGAAGAGACTGTTAGTTCCTGTAATTTCCATTGATATGCATAGAGCGAATTTAAATTTGGGTGAACGAAGGAGTGTGAAAGACTTGGTTCCAAATCAGATAGTCTGTGAACTTTCACACCCTCTGGGGTTGAGATTAGGCAAAGGCCTAATCTGCACATTAAATCTCTGCCCATGAGATTAATGGGACAGACTTCAGAGAGTAAAAATGCATGTTTGAAACCTGTATATGTTCCATCCTCACATTTGAGTGGGACAGTAATGTTCTCTCTGATTGTTTGACCTGATGAACCAACAGAGTATACATGTTTTCCACTCAGTCTTGGTTTTGTTGTGAGTTCTATCCTCAAAGCAATTTCAGTCAAAAACAACTGGACTGGTTGTTTGTCTAGGAAGACGTTTCACCTCTCATCCAAGAGGCTTCATCAGTTCATGTACGCATCTGACCAGGCTGGGACTGGTCCAACTAACTGGTGTGGAGATCCAGGTATTTAACCTCTCACAAGGCCGATGATGTCACTGAAACCCTTTGTGCTCCAAGTGCCCACGCCCGTCGTTAGAGTGACAGTCGGTGGTGGGCAGTTGGTTTCGACGTCGTTAGTGCTCTATTGAGTCTGAACGACAGTCGTTGGGGTCACCCGGGCCATGTGTGAACAGTTGTCCTTTGAGGTTAGATTGTTGAATCTCCTGGGAAGGGACGAAAGGGCGGCATTGTAAATTGGAGATAAGTGGTGTCTCAGACCCCCTCCTCTGTTTAGCGATGGTTTCTCCACTTTAACATAGATGGCTTCTTTTACTCCTCTTTCAAACCATCTGTCCTCTCTGTCCAAGATTTGGACATTGCTGTCATCAAAGGAGTGGGCTTTCTCCTTGAGGTGTAAGTGGACAGCCGAGTCCAGGCCTGAGGAGTTAGCTCTCCTGTGTTGGGCCATGCGTTTATGCAGTGGTTGTTTTGTTTCTCCAATGTAAAGATCTTTGCATTCCTCGTTGCATTGGACAGCATAAACCAGGTTGCTTTTGTGGTGGTGTGGTGTTCTGTCCTTCGGATGTACTAGTCTCTGTCTGAGTGTGTTACCGGGTTTGAAATACACAGGGATGCAGTGTTTGTTGAAAATCCTCCTGAGTTTCTCCGATACCCCAGCCACATATGGGATGACTATGTTGTTTCTCCTGTTATCTTTTTCTTTCTCAACCACTTTGGTTTTCTTTCTGGAGGCAGCTGCCGTTTTAACAAAGGTCCAGCTGGGGTAGCCACAAGTTGTGAGGGCGCCTCTCAGGTGCTTGCGTTCTTCCCCTTGAGCCTGTGAGCTAGTGGGTACGTTATCAGCTCTGTGCTGCAGTGTTCTGATAACGCCAAGCTTGTGTTCCAAAGGGTGGTGCGAGTCGAAAAGTAGATATTGATCCGTGTGAGTGGGTTTTCTGTATACCCCTATGTGGAGGCTCCTGTCATTCTCCATATGGACGTCACAGTCCAAGAAGGGCAAGCTGTTGTCTTTAACTTCCTCTCTGGTGAACTTGATGTTTCTGTCCACTGAGTTGATATGTTCAGTAAAAGTTTGCACCTCTTTGGATTTGATCTTAACCCATGTGTCGTCCACATATCTGAACCAATGGCTTGGGGTTACTCCTTTAAAGGAGTTCAACGCCTTGCCCTCTACCTCCTCCATGTACAGATTTGCCACAATCGGGGACACTGGTGAACCCATGGCACAGCCGTGTTTCTGTCTGTAAAAAATGCCATTAAACTGGAAATATGTGGTATTCAGGCACCAATCCAGAAGTTGGCAAATGTGGTCTGGTTTGAGATTTGTTCGGTTTTGTAAGGAAATGTCCTGTGTGAGCCGCTCTCTTACCGTGGCCAAGGCCTCCATGGTTGGAATACAGGTGAACAAGGAAGTCACATCGTAGGACACCATGGTTTCATCTGGATCCATTTTTAGGTCTCGGACTTTGTTCACAAAGTCCATGGAGTTTTGGATGTGGCGTGGGGTGTTTCCCACCAGTGGTGCCAGAATATTGGCAACATGCTTGGCAATGTTATAAGTGACCGAGTTTATGCTGCTGACAATGGGCCTGAGCGGGGCCCCTTCTTTATGGATTTTTGGGAGTCCATATAAGCAGGGGGTTGAGTCCTGGGGGTAAAGCCTGTAATACTGTGGTTTGCTAATGACTCCTTCTTTTTGTAGTTGCTGTAGACATTCTATCACCTTCTTTTTGTAACCGCTGGTAGGGTCTCGTTTCAGAGTTTCATAAGTGTTAGAGTCACTGAGTAATGCAGAGATCTTTGCCTGATAATCAGTTGTATTGAGAACAACTGTGCATCTACCCTTGTCTGCTGGAAGGATAGTGATGCCGTGGTCTTTGCTCAGTGCCGTTACTGCTTTTCTCTCCTCAATGGTGAGGTTGGATGGGGGGACCTTAGCCTGGGACAACGCTGCTGACACTTTCAACCTTAGCTGTTCAGCCTCAGTTCCATTAAGGTTGTTTTTCTTTATAGCTGATTCCGTAGCCGTAATCAACTCCACAACGGGTACCTCTTTTGGTGTCATGGCAAAGTTCAAGCCCTTGGCTAAGACCTCCTTCTCTGGGTGGGAAAGATCTCTGTCCGACAAATTCTTAACCCATCGGTTTTGTGTTTCTTCCTTTGCTGGAAAGTCATTTATTTGCCTCCAAGTGAGTATTTCTGTGTTTTTGCCAGTGTCCCGGGATTGCAAATTGTGAAATTTCTTGGTTTGTCTCTCTTTGCTCTTGTTGTGCTGGGATAGTTGGGCTTTCTGGGTGAAATCCACAACTCTTTCCATGATAGAGACAGGTAGGATTGATGTGAGTTTCTGGAGAGAGAGGTCCGCTTTCTCTTTAAGCCCTTCAATGGTGAAATTGACCTGCCTTATTCGCTCACCGAGGAGTTGGTTTTGAGCCTTTTCTATGATTTTCTCCACTCTATGCCCTCTCATAGTGGAATTCAAACATAGGCTAGTTGGTGTAAGCCTTTGTTGTTTGCATCTCAGACTGAACCGTAGGTGGTTTCTGTAATCTCAAACCAGACCACATTTGCCAACTTCTGGATTTGTGCCTGAATACCACATATTTCCAGTTTAATGGCATTTTTTACAGACAGAAACACGGCTGTGCCATGGGTTCACCAGTGTCCCCGATTGTGGCAAATCTGTACATGGAGGAGGTAGAGGGCAAGGCGTTGAACTCCTTTAAAGGAGTAACCCCAAGCCATTGGTTCAGATATGTGGACGACACATGGGTTAAGATCAAATCCAAAGAGGTGCAAACTTTTACTGAACATATCAACTCAGTGGACAGAAACATCAAGTTCACCAGAGAGGAAGTTAAAGACAACAGCTTGCCCTTCTTGGACTGTGACGTCCATATGGAGAATGACAGGAGCCTCCACATAGGGGTATACAGAAAACCCACTCACACGGATCAATATCTACTTTTCGACTCGCACCACCCTTTGGAACACAAGCTTGGCGTTATCAGAACACTGCAGCACAGAGCTGATAACGTACCCACTAGCTCACAGGCTCAAGGGGAAGAACGCAAGCACCTGAGAGGCGCCCTCACAACTTGTGGCTACCCCAGCTGGACCTTTGTTAAAACGGCAGCTGCCTCCAGAAAGAAAACCAAAGTGGTTGAGAAAGAAAAAGATAACAGGAGAAACAACATAGTCATCCCATATGTGGCTGGGGTATCGGAGAAACTCAGGAGGATTTTCAACAAACACTGCATCCCTGTGTATTTCAAACCCGGTAACACACTCAGACAGAGACTAGTACATCCGAAGGACAGAACACCACACCACCACAAAAGCAACCTGGTTTATGCTGTCCAATGCAACGAGGAATGCAAAGATCTTTACATTGGAGAAACAAAACAACCACTGCATAAACGCATGGCCCAACACAGGAGAGCTAACTCCTCAGGCCTGGACTCGGCTGTCCACTTACACCTCAAGGAGAAAGCCCACTCCTTTGATGACAGCAATGTCCAAATCTTGGACAGAGAGGACAGATGGTTTGAAAGAGGAGTAAAAGAAGCCATCTATGTTAAAGTGGAGAAACCATCGCTAAACAGAGGAGGGGGTCTGAGACACCACTTATCTCCAATTTACAATGCCGCCCTTTCGTCCCTTCCCAGGAGATTCAACAATCTAACCTCAAAGGACAACTGTTCACACATGGCCCGGGTGACCCCAACGACTGTCGTTCAGACTCAATAGAGCACTAACGACGTCGAAACCAACTGCCCACCACCGACTGTCACTCTAACGACGGGCGTGGGCACTTGGAGCACAAAGGGTTTCAGTGACATCATCGGCCTTGTGAGAGGTTAAATACCTGGATCTCCACACCAGTTAGTTGGACCAGTCCCAGCCTGGTCAGATGCGTACATGAACTGATGAAGCCTCTTGGATGAGAGGTGAAACGTCTTCCTAGACAAACAACCAGTCCAGTTGTTTTTGACTGAAATTGCTTTGAGGATAACGATGACCTGGACGAATGAGAACATTCACAGGCTCGTTGTGAGTTCTAGTGCTCTTATCACAGAATGTGTGGCTCCTGAATCAACTAAGAATACAACATCTTGCTCAGCAATAGTCAATGTATGTTTGGGAAACCTTTTGAAATGATCAGATGTGTATTGAACATATGTTAAAGCAATTGTGTCTGAGCTCTCAATAGATTGTGTGTCAACATGTGTGTGTGAGTGTAGTGCAGTACCTCCTTCTGGTTTTACATGTTGGTTGGGCTTGTCAGCAGGAGTCCATCCCTCTCCGACAGCCCCCGACCACCCTCAGTCTTGGTGTGAGACATTCACGTCTCCAATGTCCAGATTGGCCACAGCGGTAACAGATGTCATCAGGACGTCTTCTTGCAGATCTGTTAGCATTGTTTTTCCAGTTGTTGTCTTGGCTGTGTATTCTTTGTCTGTGTTCACGCTGTGGCTGTCTGTAGTCTCGGGCTGTGTTATACATGGTCATTGCTGCCATGTGAAGTTCTTATTGAGATGTTTCTTCTTTTGTTTGTCCGAAGAATCTTTTGTTTGAACAGACGCATCTGGATGGGCTGCTCCCAAACTTGTTTGTTGTGTCATGCTGAAGGGATCTGTTCTTCTTCTCTCGTCAGCTGTTGTAGCGTTGTATGGTGGTGGAGCTGAGGGGTGGTTCGGTGGCTGCAGTAGAGTTATGGGTCCGGCTTCAAAGCCGCCAACTGTGGAAACAAAAAGGAAGAAACCTGCGGGTCTGATGTTCTTTTTGTGTTTAAATCTTGTTTTTCATTTGTTTCACTTATTTCGTTTGAAAAAGGAAGTTGTTTCTGCATTATTCTCCTATGTCTTGCTTTTGCTTCCGCTTTCCAAATCTGTAAACATTCCCTTTGATTTTCCATAGTTTCCAACTTTTTTTTTTTTACAGATAATTTCTTTTACCTTCTCATGTTTAGTTCTTTTTTCTTTAGTTTTTTTCTCTAATAGTAATATAGTTTTTAAACTGAGAGATCCCCCTATTGGGAATCCAAACTCAGCTGTCCAGACATTTAAGTATTTTAGAGTTTTATCCCCATATTTCTTTCTCATTACATCCACAATTGCCCCTCCGGAGGTCCTGCCTCAACAGAGCCTTTACTCCCCATTCCAGCTGCGGAGGTCGTGCACGACAACTTACAATACAGACGTCTCTGCAAGGACCACTTCGTTTTCTTATACCAATATAATAAAATATCTATATAACCCGCACAAGTGATGCAAGCGTAACCCAAATGGGTAGAAAAGAAAAAAGGGATCTGATATCTTGGGGGTAAAACCTTCTGTTCTGCTGTCTGAAAGGCTTCTCAAGGAAGAAGGAATATTCAAATTTACCATTACACCGCGGACATAAGGCGAGGTGGCCCGAGTTGGAGGAAAGACTCGAGCGGTGGATCATCGAGCAAAGAACGAGTGGGGCGAGCGTTTCGACGGTCACTGTTCGACTAAAAGCAGTGACGCTAGCGGAAGAAATGAAAATTGAAAATTTTCAAGGAGGTCCGTCGTGGTGCTTTCGTTTTATGAAACGGTGCCATTTTTCCATCCGGACCAGAACTACAGTAGCGCAGCAACGTCCGGCGGATTATAATGAAAAGCTGGCGAGCTTCCACTCCTACTGCAGCAAACACATCGCCGACAAACGCATCCAGCCAAGCCACATCACCAACATGGACAAGGTGCTCACTTTCGACATCCCGTTGAATCACACGGTGGAGAAGTAGGGGACAAGAACGGTAGCGATACGCAAAACGGGGTATGAAAAAGCTTTGTTTACTGTTGTGCTTGGCTGCCACGCAAATGGACAGAAACTGGTGATTTTTAAGAGAAAGACTTTGCCTCAAGAGACTTTTCCGGCTGGAGTCGTTATTAAGGCAAATGAAAAGGGCTGGATGGATGAGGAGATGATGAAAGAGTGGCTGAGGGAGGTGTATGTAAGGAGACCAGGTGGTTTTTTCCACGCATCACCATCGCTGTTAATCTGTGACTCCATGCGTGCCCATCTCACAGCCGATGTGAAAAACACGGTGAAACAAATGAACGCTGTGCTTGCTGTTATTCCGGGAGGTCTGACAAAGGAACTTCAACCGCTCGACATCGGTGTGAACCGGCCGTTTAATGTAAGGCTGCGAGCGGCGTGGGAGCGATGGATGACCGACGGAGACCACAGTTTCACGAAAAGTGGAAGGCAGGGCCGGGCAAGTTACGCCACAGTTTGCGGATGGATTGTAAATGCTTGGGCTAACGTGTCTGCTGGCACTGTTGTTCGAGCTTTCGCAAAAGCCGGCATCATTTCCGATGAGCCGCACGGCACGGAAAGTGACTCTGACAGCGAAGAAGGGGAAACTGGCATGTCTGATTTAGCGCAGCTGTTTAATTCAGAAACAGAGCATGATGACTTTGATGGCTTTGATTAATACTTTGTAATAAATACATGTAATAAATACATGAAATACATACTCAGTTTTGCTCCCGCTCTATTTTTAAATACGCAGTAGAAGTATTTAAACGTAGTAGAGGATATGTACCGGTATATAAAACCCGCGCCCTATAATTCGGTGCGCCTTATGTGTGTGTTAAATACAGTAATGGCACACATAACTGAGACTGCGCCTTTTAGTACGGTGCGCCTTATGGTCGTGAAAATACGGTAATCTTTTACAAAAGCCCTAGTCACCCACTGTCGTGCAGTGAACCTCTGACTTTTGCCCCTGAAGGTCTGGGGAAGTAAAGCGAATGTGGACACTGTCCAATGTCACAACTGAAGCACACCAGTCTTAATTGTAACAGTGTGAGCAAAGTTTGTAGCACGGCTTAAAAACAGCATGAAACAAATAGTTTTCATGGCAAATCATTAATTTTTCAGTCAAACAACTGCTTTTTTTTTTTTACATTGTTTTCATCCTAAGGGTGTGATCAGATGAAGTATAAAACACAAGGGTATTATTAAAACTTACCAGATGTTCCATTTGGCTCATTCATGTCTTTCCTTGTTGGCGAGTACATTGAATACACCTACATAGTTAGCTTGATTGATGAAAGTTGTAAAAACACTATTCAACCCTAGTCTGATTTATGATCACAAGTTTTATTGACAGTAGGCAGACATACAAGGCCATGTGAAAAAAATGTCAACTTATGGTCTGCAAAATATTACATTTAAGAGAAGGCTACAAAAATACAAGAGCATAAAGACTATTTCATCCAGACATTAAGCTGGACATAGACCCTCTCTTCCTCTTCCTATTTGTTCACGTCCTGGAAACGCAAACAAAGGAGAAAATAAATCATGTTCATGATGTTCAGTACTGCACCAGCCACATACAGACATGATTAGGGCATGGTTGCATTTGTCACAATAGAATTGAAGTTTTGTCATTACTCACTTTGCACGTATATAAGTTAAATAAAAATGGTTAAGCATGCTTTCACATCATTATCAATTTAACACAGATTGCATAATTGAAGGATGTTGCAGATAAGCTCCAGGTTAAAACTAGGTCCAGTAAGATGAGAGGGGATCAGCCCCAGGAAGTGGAAGTTACAAAGTAGGCAGTGTTCTTTCTACAGGAGCTGGTGGTTCATTGGAGGAACCGTGTGACCAGGGGGTGGATGATTCAACTTGTGAGCGAATTAGAGCCTGTCTGGGAGTGATGGACATTCTAAAGGCTGAACCAAGGACTGCCTCAGCAACATTCTGAACCAATCACGACAACCCAGTGAACTTTATTGCTGTATAAATGTGGAGGGAGGGTTGCTGCATTGTTTGCAGCAATAGCTTTGCTTAAAGCCAGGATGACTGCGATTTCTGATCCCAGAGAGACCCCTTGGCCAAGCAGAAAATTCTTGGCTGTTTTTAATATACAACTTTTAAACTGTAAGAAGTAGTCTGGTTTTCCTCTAAAAAGAACACAAAAGTATCAAGAGAAAACGTGTATGTTACAACTGTAAAGCAATACATTTAAGGTGACTCTCCAGTATGTATTTGGCATATGCATACATAGTGAAAAGTTAGAACAAGCACTACAAAGTACCAATTCTATCTTGAAATGAACCTTTAATGGTTAAAAAACAACAACAAAGAGAGTAGAAGAGACTGCAAATTCCTGTTTCCTGCAATATCTCAAGTCCAACAGCTGTCTCTAGTGTTGCGTAGCATAAACTGCATACACATAAAGCGATAAAGAAATTGCTCTTGGCAAAGAGAGACAATAGGAAACTGTTTTTCAGCTCTGGCAACAGATGATGTGTTTGAACACTTCAGTAGGGGAAGGAAGCAACACTACAGACTGGAATGTGCCTTTTCAAAGCCAAAAATCTCAGCAGCTGGCCAAGTAATTGTCGAGTCACCAGCATTCATCAAGACCTGAATCAACCCCCTGCAGATGTATTAAGTTTAAATATTACCAATTCCCCCTTTAAAAAAACATACATTTTCCCCTCAGCCCCAGACAGTCAGGGATCAGCTGGAGTAAGATGAGCTGTCTTCAGGGATCCACAGTCAACACATGCAAGATTTTATTTCCCCCAGCTCCCCGTACCCACACGTGGCAGTGGAAGACAGTGCCTGAAGACGGATTGCCAGTGTAAGTCTCAGACTGTGTCTCCAGAGTTGAGTGCTGGCTGTGGCTCTCCAGAATGCCATGTTCCTTACATCATTCAAAACCAATATTTGACAAGCTGCAGTCCCCAAACTGTGGCACTCTGGTGTTTTTTTTTAAAAGAGAAAGAGAGGCTGCAATTTGAGAGCGTCAGAGGAGCCAGAGCCGTTCCCACTGCAGTCCTCCTCCCTCCTTCCTTTCCTCTTTTCTTCCTCCGTGCTGCTTTTTTTCTTCTTGTATTTTCCAGCAAGTTTCCAGGTCTAGTGTAAGGAGATCCCTCGGGTTTGGAGTGGTTTTCCACTGAATTTGGCAGAAAAATTCATGAACTTTGTAAAGCCCTCTCTCAAACTCTTGCTTTCTTTCTCTCTTTCTGTATTTCTTAGTTTATTTCTTTCTGTGCTCTCTCCCAGCTGAATAAAAGAACAAAAGTGTGGATGGGAGAAGTAGAGAGAAAGATGGAGAGATTAGAGAGGTCGACAAAATGAAAATGAAAGACAGAATGAAAGAGAGAGAGAGAGAAATCTGAAACTAATCAAAGCATGGCCGCTCTCCCAGAATGATTCTGAACACATGCCATGTGCCTTTTTGGCTCTGTTCTGTACGTTGCCAGTCTCAAGTCAGTTCAGAACAAGGTTTGAAAGCATGTGCAAATGCTATGCATATGTTTTCTGCACAGTCTGTTAAAGTCAAGAGTAAGAACAAAATGTGAGTGTGTTTGCTATCATAAAATTTTTGCTGAGAAAAGGCCATTTACACCACAAAGAGCCCATGCTGCTGCCTAATTAGTACTTTTGCTTGATATTTAAAGGAGCTGTCCTCAACATCAGAGCATTGACAAAGCAACAAACAAATATTTCATATGTACAGATATAGTGAAGCAATGGCGTTCTGAGCAGATAATGAAGTCACTGTATTGATAGAAGGTCTGTCTGCATATTAGTCTTAAGGTGGATTCATAACTCTGGAACGAAATTTGTCCGTCTGTTCCAAACGTTGTCTCCGGTGCAACCCTTCATACCTCTGTCCAGTTTCAGCGTTGTTATGGATGTTAAGCAACACATCCTCTGGAGGGGAGTCGACACTTTGCTGCTTGTCTCCCCCTCTCTCTCTCACCCCATTTCCTATCTGTCCTATGTAATAAAAGGTTTGAAAACTGACAAAAAAATCTTCTAATTTTTTTTTTACCGGCATTGACAAATCACAAGAATGGCGTCTTTAGAGGAGATGATTTTGCTGTTTCTCATCCAAAAGCGGCAAAAAAGGTGCAAAAAGTGTACGTGGTGGTGGCATGTGAGACTCTCAATAAAAACTGACACCTTAATGGCGATTCTTTTTTTCTTTGGTTTTGCAGATGAAGGAGCTGGATGACGAAAGGCACTTTAGGATGTCCACCACTACTTCTTCTTTTTCTTCTTCTTTGAGTTTTCTAGCGGCTGTCCGTCGCTATTTTCAAAGATTTGCTTTTTAAATGTTCAGTTACTTATCTCTTTTTAGTCGATTTTCATGAATGGTTGGACTGAGTCTATACTGCCGCCTCGACTTCCGGTGGTATTGCTCCGTTCCGTCCGGAGCACTCCGGATTCGTAGGCTCAGAGACAACAGACCCACTGACGGACGAGACTACCTCTGGGACCAGATGAAAGGGTCCGTATCCGTAGGGTGGGAATGGGCCTTATGTCAGTATTTCAGGTATTGGGGTGAAAGCCATGTGGAGGCAACTCCAAATTCTTGTCAGATAAAAAGAATGTTACATTGCTACATTAACCTCAGACACATTTGCTGAAGTCATGGCTGAGTTCCAGATCACATACCTTTTCTCCTTACCTTTAGTATGTACTGCAGCTGCCCTTACAAGTAGCTGCCCTTGCATGTAGTATACATGCTGTTGGGACACACTACTTCTTCATAACATTTAGACTTGAACTTTGATCCTCTTGCTCATATATGCTGCAAAGGATTGTTGGTCAGAACAGCCGAAAAACATGCTGGCATACATACTGCAAATGGGATACTGCATTTGACATGCTATGTACTAGGAAAAACTAAATCCTTGCCTGGCATGCTAATAGTTTGGTAGAATGGGGCAATGCAGGGCATGTTTCATTTGCTCTGGCAGATGAGTCTGAGCCCTCTCCTTTTCACAACCGTTTATCTCATGTTGGGGGGGTTTAAGACAATGCCAGAGGAGTGTCACAGTTACTTAACATAACCGTCAGAGTAACTTTGCTGTGATTGGTTGTAGGTCACATTTCCATCCAGATGCGTCCAGAAGCATTTTGGTCTACACCGTCGATAACGCCCCTTGGAAATCCAAACTGAACGGAGTCTGGCGATGGCAGGCTGAGTAAAGAATCTAAACATTCCATTTTACTGCACTCAATTTCAACTTTTTATGTGCAAAAAGAAATATTTTTTTGTTCCAAAAGTCAATTTATCTAAGCAGATTTTAGTTGCATGAACAAAAAGTAAGTTAGTTACTCAATGCAACGTCCTGCTTTGGTCTGTCTTTGCGCTTATAGCTGTACTGAGTATCTATTGCTATACAAATAAAGCTGACTTGCCTTTTTGAGATGGCAGCTGGTGTGTGTGTGTGTGTGTGTGTGTGTGTGTGTGTGTGTGTGTGTGTGTGTGTGTGTGTGTGTGTGTGTGTGTGTGTGTGTGTGTGTGTGTGTTTGTGTGTGTGTCTGATTTACATATATATGACTTGTCTGTTGACATATACAAAGTCTGTATTTTTTGAAAAGTAGTCATACAGTTAAAGGCACAGTACATGCACATATGTGTTTATATGAATGTGCATGTTTGCCAGAAGAAGTCTATGGTTTCTAAAGGAAGTGAGGCTTTGTTACTGTTTATGTAGTAGTTTGAGGGGAGGGGTGGAGGTATGGACTGGAGGGGGAGCTGGGGCTACGGCTGGTGTCTAGAGAGACGGACAGAGAGGGAGAGAGTATAAAGGATCTCATTGTTTTGAATTCCCTCAAAGGGAGAAGAGAGAGAGAGCAGGGGGTGGGTCGGAGGGGGTATTATGTTTCAAGTGATGTCTAGTGGTCCATTTTGGTTATGGGACACCAGGAGGATTGGGAAAGGAGGTGGAGGGGGAGGAAAAGAGAGGGAGAAAGAATGAAAGAGAAAGAGAGAAGGACTGTGGTTTTCCAACCTTCAGTTTCCAAAATAAATATTTCCAATCAAAACCTCCTCCTTCTCCCTCCTCTCTCTCTCTTCTCTCTCTCTCTCTCTCTCTCTCTCTCTCTCTCTCTCTCTCTCTCTCTCTCTCTCTCTCTCTCTCTCTCTCTCTCTCTCACACACACACACACCAACACACACACACGCAGGAATTCTGCTGCTTCATCATCCTTAAATCATCTTCCATCTTCCTTTGTTTCTCTGTGCTCAGCTCTGTCGTCCTGTGAGGAAAAGGTTGCTTGCACACACTCTCAGCATTAACATACAAGGATGAGTACACTTAGTACACAAAAGAAAATGCCGTAAAGTGTAGCACAGAATGACTTCTACACTCAAGTTATGATTTATATAGGGAACTGGACTGGAGAGTGTACACATGTGGAACTCATACATTTTATAGTCAGTGTGAACTGGTGAAATTGAAGCCAAATGTCGTAATGGCATTTGTTTTTCTTCACTTTACAGTCAAAACACGTCTTACTGTTTGTTTCAGAAGCTACAGTATGGAACGTCCAGCAGCCTGTGAAGTGTGAGATTCACCAGATTCTTCTACTCGTCCCCTAAACTCTTTTCATTTGTACAAAAACATGCTGCTTTCCTTCACCATAATCACACTTATTAATAGTCCACCATATTTTTTTTCTTCTGGTTTGGCCTTTCATCTCAGCTCTCCAGAAAACCCTGAATGGAAACAGTGGTGCTGAGTATTTCCAGCTTTTAACACTGAGTGTACTGAATCATCAATGTCACTGACTGATTCACTAGCTTAGCATTCAAGTTTCACTCAGTGGTGAGTGACAGCACTACTGTCAGCTCAGACTCCATAACTTTATGGTTTTCTGATGACATAAAATCCACATATTGTTTATGCAAGCACACATGGTTGTGGAGTCATTAACCTCATAAACCGTGCTGTCACATGCAGAACAAGCAGCAAGATACTAACCTTAATACTGAATTGGTAGCTCAGAAGCAGCGCCAAAGTTGCAGCATTTTGAAAGATGAAGACATAGGCCCTGTTTAACCATTTAGATGGTGACTGTGTTTGTGGGGCTTACAGTTTTTCTCAATTGCTAAAACACTAAACCCTGTTGTCTGAACCAATTTCTCTGTTGCCTGAACACACTGATTGAGTCAATCACTCTTTTGGCAAAACCATGAGCACTTTTCACCTTTGAATTGATAACACTTGTGGCTAATGATGTGAGGGAATATATAAAGTCAGTTCAAAAAGCACTGATTTGAGAGGCACTACAATGGATAGAAATCTGAGAGGAAGAGTTTGTGTGAGAGGAGGTCGAGGAGGTCAAGGTGGTCAAGGTGGTCAAGGTGATCAGCGAAGACAAAGAACAGTAATATCTGGTGAAATCAGAGCTACTGTGATTGACCATGTTCTTGTCCATGGTATGAGCATGAGGGAGGCCGGACAAAGTGTACAACCAAACATCGCTAGATTCACTGTGTCCACCATAATCCGAAGATTTAGAGAAGAGAATAGGTAATTATATTTTTTGACATTATAGTAAAGTATGTACATGTTGAGAGCAAATTACTGTATGACATATTACAGTATATACTGTACCACAGTATACTGTAAGTACATATATGTTTCAGTACATCACTGTGTACTGTAGTATTTTAATGGAGGGTTAGTCTAACTGTCTGTAGGCCTAGTATTCCATGTATATTTTTTGTAACTGCATGTTCTCTTTTTGTAGAATTAAAAGACTGTCACATAAGGGTGTGAGGACAGGTATGTTCTCCCCTAATTGTTGATATGGTCCGTGAGGACAATGCCGAACTGTACACAAGTGGCAAATGCATACGGTTTCTGTTTGTTTTGAACAAATAATATGTGTACTGTAAATGCAAAAGATCTTTGTTTGTTGTACTGTACAAGTGCTACATGTAAATGCACAAGATTTCTGTTTTTTGTCTTTGCGTAAAGTGCTATATGCAAGTTTTTTTGTTTTGCAACATGCATTCAGCTTCATGTCCTTAGCATTGTGTTTTCTATTTTTCTATGTAGTGTTTAGTGGCTGCTCAGTAGTGTTTTTAATTTTGATTGACTTGGGCACAGATTGAACTGTTTTGAGGTGAAAGTTTGGTTTTGCAAGAAGAGTCTGAGGTTTTGTGAACGTAGCTTGAAAATTGGGGTTTGTGTTTACAGTTTAGAGAAAGGGAGAGAAGCTTTCAAGAAATGTGTCTTAGCAATCGAGAAAAACTGTAAAAACGCAAAAAAAGTGAAACCACCCTCCAGAATGGAAATCTTAAAACGCTCCAACGTTGTGTTTCTGTTTAAAGGGGTAAAAACACTCAAGTGTGCTCTGGGGCCTGTTTCACAAAGCAGGTTCAAAAAACTCTGAGTCTAACCCGGAACTCTGAGTTGATCTACTCTGAGATAGGAAACTCTGAGTTTTCGGTTCCAGAACAGCAGATTTGCGTTAGGTTGATCAACTCAGAGTAGTTTGACCTGGAGTTAAGCGCGTGCACCACAAGTAAAAAAAGACAGCATCAACGGAGCCCTGATTCGACGAGTCACCATGGCAACGGGGAAGCGAAGGGCTACGCTACAACTGGAATTGGAAATATTAATGCGCTCATACGGAGAGTTTAAGCAGGTTTACACCGCTGCAGCAGCAAAAGAGAGGGAGACGGTGCGGGAGGACATTGCGGCTCGGGTCAGTGCATAAGTTTAAATGTAGTCCAGTTGTAATCACAGTAATATCACAGGGGGAACTGCATGACTGGGAGCCTATTAATTTATTTCATTTAAGTGCAACCCCGCGGGGGAGAAGCGCAGCTTAAGATGAAACATAAAAACATTTTTCAAACAGGTAAAACCTCAGCACAGTCTCATGGTGACGCCTCATTTTGAGCAGGTTTTACATCGTAAAGTACTGTAAATATTACCGTAAGTGGCTGTTTTTTATACAACATATCAATGTTGTATAAAAAACTCCCATTTGCAAAAAACGCAGCGCAACACACAATATCTGCTGTGATATGAGAGCATGACTGGTTGTTAATGTTGGAAATGTAAGGAGGGATGAGATGGACTGTGACATGAAACGGTGTTGTGCGTATTCAGCCCCCTCGCATTATAGGTGATATTCTGGATCAGAAGGCTATATAGGAGTAGTTTATATACCGGTAACCCAACTAAAAGCACACACTTTTGAACCTATGAATTGCAAGAAAAGCTGGAATTATATTTAGAAACGCTGAGTCAAATACATTCAACTTGCTCAAAAGATCCATTTCATTCATTTTGTAATTATGGCTGCAGCATATTAAGGACGTCTATGCGCGGTCTGATAATCCTCTCCCGACGAATATTTAATTCTCTTTGCGAAATGCGTCACCTTCATTCACGGGATCGTTATCAAAATGACACGCCATGGTAGTGTAAATATTCACCACCTAATATAACTTCTAATGTAGGCCTACTGAATGACTTTTATACGTTGTATACAAAAACTCCCGTTTGCAAAAAAACGCAGCGCAACACAGAATATCTGCTGTGATATGAAACGGTACCGCTCAAACAGAGAATTGCCTGGAAATGCAAGAACATCTATAATCAATAGTCTGATAATCATCTCCCGACGAATATATAATTATCTGCGCAGTAATGCTGCACCTTCATCCACGGGATTGTTATCAGACGGACACGCCATGGTAGTGAAATAGTCGCCACCTAATATAACTTCTAATGACTGATATTTGCAGTGATTTTCTGAAAAAACAGACGGAACTATAGCAGAACTATACTTCGCCAAAACTCGCCCGCTGACTGAATGAATGAGGAAATGAAACACCGTGTGTGGCTGAAAGAGGGCGGAGACAGAGAGAAACTCAAGGTTTGCTGAGAAAAACCTGGTCCCGACCAGGTTAGCTTCAGAGAGCATGTTACCATGGTAACTGACCGAGAGTTTAAGTTACCTCCCTTTGTGAAACAGGCTAGAGTTACCCCTCTGTCTCTGGTTTGAGTTACCTCCCTTTGTGAAACGGAAAACTCAGAGTTTCCCTCATTTCAGGGTTAACATACTCAGAGTTTTCACTAAACCTGCTTTGTGAAACAGGCCCATGATCTGCTCATGCTGGCTCACATCGCGTACATTACATAACATCCATGTGCAGAGTACAGGTAAACAACAACAAACATGTCAGACTGTTTCTTTTTTTTTGTTTGTTTTATTAAGTCATAGATAAAATGACATGAGGGACAAATACATCACACCACGTGGATTAAAAATTCAAACAGTGGACATAAAGTACAGATAACAACAGATAACAGAATAAACAATATAAAGTTACAATATGTGAATAGATGGTATACGAGTGTATGTTTGTGTGTGTGTGTGTGTGTGTGTGTGTGTGTGTATGCGTGCATGTGAATGGGAGGCAGGTTGTACAGTATTCATGAACACATATAACATGGCATAGGCCGATGATAGAATACCGATAAAAAGTAAATAAGGTATTGAATGAATAAAAACATTTTATAAAAGAATAAATAACCTAATGTGAACCAATATATCACGATTATGACTATCATAAGAATTATTATTAATTACATATTGCAGTGTCAATATATTGCAATGGGAGGTGTCAGACTGTTTCCATCAGTGGGACAGTCAAGTTTCCTGGGTGGGAGCCGAGGCGGTGGGAGGCTGCAGATCCCTGTCACACTGTACTACATTGAATTTTACACACTTTTGCGTCACCATATGCACGCAGGTTTCCCCCCAAAGACACTCGTCAAAGCTCGGAATAAAAATTGAGAATGCAACGCCACTTCTGCGTTTCTAGATCGTTTTCATCTAAACAAGGCCTTAGATTTGAACCGAATACATCTTTTAAAACTGAGGTAGGCATTTTATTTTTCGCGATGTTGGACGAAACATGCAGAATAATCTTTCACCATACTGTATTTCAGGTGTGCTGAGAGAAAAACTGGACTTGACTGGACTTACAAGTCATCTTGGCAAAAAACTCTCTCTTTCAGAGAGAGAGAGAGAGAGAGAGAGAGAGAGAGAGCATTTCTATTGGCGGTGAGTGGAGTGGGAGAGCTGCAAGAAGAATTCTTCAAAATCTGGCTTTTTTTTGTTTGCTTTTTATTAACTGCAGCTTTAATTTAGCAGCATCAAAAACAACTAACAACAATTTAAACTGTAGTCAGTGCTAACTCAAATGCTTCAGTTCCATCTCATCCACATCCCAACTCGTCACATATGACCATTTTATCAGGACCCTTTGGTGTCACTTGTCAATGCACTGCGCATCCTCCTGCAGTCGCCGTTTTAAACACAGGGAACACGTTAATGCTGTGAATATGTGGTTAGGTTAAGGCAACAAAACTACTTGGTTAGGTTTAGGATAAGGTCATAGCGGGGGTTAAAATAAGTATGTTTGTAACGTCACTACAGCAACACATAGGACCTGAGAGACATGAACGGGACATGAACTGTGTTCTTCTGGGTGAAAGTACCGTGTTTGTTTGACCCATCCACCACCCCAACCTTCCTCCTTACAAAGAGTTTCTGTGTTTCTGAGTCTCTGAGTGTCTGTCTAATATAACAGCAGAGAGGTTTACAGTTGAAAACATGGTATGTTTTGTTCAGTGAAGGGGGCGTTATTTGTCCATGCAGCTGAGTGACCGGAGATGGGAAAAAACCAGAGTCAATATAGGCCAAGCATTCACTCCATGGACTGAGAGAAGGGAGAAAAATGGAATTAAAAAGCACGTCAAACTCCTCTGCAATACGAAGATATGGTGCGATTTGCCGGAGGGGATGGGTTAGCTGTAATGGCGGTAACTGTAACGGCCTTCAGCCTCATTGTCACTTCTGTGGAAGCTGCTGGTCTGCTCAGGCTGATCAGGCTACAGAAACAAGGAATCATTTTGAGTTGAGAGCTAGCTAATAGATTACACACCACTGAAGACTTCCAGTTGAAGACTTGCTAACCTTAAATACTGTTGTAAAATGAATTGATTAGTCCAAATGAGTCATTACCCTGTATGATTCATCACTTGACATGGAGCAGGCTGATCGCTGACACACTCGGAAATGAACCTGGCAACCCGACTGCTGGAATTATTTTTTGTTGTCGCGACTACGATCTTGAGACACTAGATGGCGACTATTTGTTGCAACTGGCTCCTGGACCTATCAGTATGTTCATTTCTTCAGAATCAGAATCAGAATCAGGTTGCCAAGTAATTTGCATTGCAAGGAATTTGCCTTGATCTGATGGTGCTTACATGGAAACAGACATAAAGATAAGCATAAAAATAAACCTAAGCATAATAAACTGCTTGTATTTACACAAGTAGTTCAGGTGGTAGTGTGCAGTTAAAGTGTCCATTCTTTCATATTCACTAATATAGGCCTATTAACATTTTTAGGCAACAGCAAATAAGCCTTTGTCACCTGGAATGGTCCCCAGAAATTAGCCATTAATAAATGACTGTGTGTGCATGTAGTTTATGACTCACTAGCACAGACAGCCATGGGAGAATACATCAGAACATCATGGCACATGTGGTTTGTGTTGTGTGCGTGTGTGTGTGTGTGTGTGTGTGTGTGTGTGTGTGTGCGTGTGTGTGTGTGTGTGTGTGTGTGTGTGTGTGTGTGTGTGTGTGTGTGTGTGTGCATGCACTATGAAAAGAGCCTTGAACCATGTGTCCAGCTGGTAGACACACATCTTCTTTGTGTCACACTACACACACATGCACACAGATTGGAGTCACACCTGTGGTATTTGTGTGGGAATCACATCACCAAGGTCAACTCCTCTACTCTGCTCACACACACACACACACACACACACACACACACACACACACACACACACACACACACACACACACACACACTCACACACACACACACACACACACACACACACCCCTCTGCTGCTCCATGACCCCATGCATTCATAGATCTCATTGTGGCGTAGAAGTGCGCTTGTGGCTCTCTCTCATTGTGTGTGTGTGTGTGTGTGTTTGTGTGTGTGTGTGTGTGTGTGTGTGTGTGTGTGTGTGTGTGTGTGTGTGTGTGTGTGTGTGTGTGTATATGCCTGCGGTGGGGGCGGTGTTAACCTCTGCTCCTTCAAGCGAATGTCCTGCCTCATCATCAACCATATGTCGCTAGGAACACTGGGATACTGCAAATGCAAGAAGGCGCTACACTTAAGGCTGAGCATTTTAATCACAATTAATAATTGATAGATGGAATGCACAGAAAACTCAGTCATGCATTGAAGCATAAGAATCATGAAAATAACGGACATGCATAATTTAAAAAAGCATTCATGACAGTAAGTAATGCCTTTAAAGTGACTGCAGGTACAACAATAGCATAAACAACATAACAAGCAGCATTCCAATCCCATGAGAATTAGTACAAATGTAAGAATCAAAAGCTTTATATCATCTAATAGAATGTGATTATTACACATTACCATCTTAATAAAAGATCACCAACTTTGTCATCCTGTCCTTTTTCCAGTTTCCCTTGTTTCAATATATTTTAGAGGGTAATAAACAGTATTTTTCATTAAAAAAAAATCAATAATGATAATTATAATAAATTACGTTACAAATGAATCCAGTGGTGGAAAGTACACTTACTCAAGTACTGAACACAGGAATAATAGTACTTTACTTATGTAATTCTATGGTATGCTACTTCATACTTCTACTCCACTACATATATCATTTATTTGACTGCTGGAGTCATTGGTTAAGAACTTTTATGCAAAAATATCATGAGATCATAAAACATAATGGATTATTATAGATGAACTACCAAACATACATATAAAGCAGTTATCAGCTGCATTTTGACCACTTGCAACAATAAAATACTGCATATACAGTATGCAGGCTGTTCTCATGCTCTCAATGAAAAGTAATGTGCAGCAATTTGTGCCTAATGCTAACCACCACTTGTTGTAGACTAAAGCCAGTCATGTAATGGTAATCGCCGTCTGACAGTCAACTTTGTGGTCGTCCTCTCGTGGCTGACTTTCTTTTGCCGATTTGTAAGATATCATACAAATTATTGTGCAGAAGTTACTCTATACATACACTAATGCATCAATTATCTACTTTTACAAGTCAAATGTGGTCTACTCACTATATTTTTTACAATTATATTAACAAGTCTGCTGGCTAAGTTTAGTCAACAAATACTACTTAAGGTTAATGGAAAGGTCATTGATAAGGTCATATCAGTTTTTCTAATATGTTGCTGAACCAGTGTTAGTGTTTCCCCTAACCCTTCATTGAATTTTAGCCAATACGGGTGGGGTTTTTCTGTTATGCAAATGTATGATATTCTATTCTAAAAATGTGAACTGTTTTTTCTGTAATTCAAATGTATGATATTCTAGTCTAAAAATGTCAACTGTGTCACTCATGAACAAATAGCAAACCTTTTGGTGCGAACATCACATTAACCCATCAGAATGGCATACCTAAAATGCAATATTTTTGAATGGAGTTGGGTGTTGTGGCTTCAGAAATCCGAATCATTTGATGGCGTTCGTAATACTGAACGCCGGAGGAAGTCTTTTCTTCCGGCTGCCATCAAACTTTATAATTCATCTCCCCCTGGTCAGGTAAGGAACAATGGAGACACTGAGTCCTGAAAATGTCACTTTGTCACTTTATATCATCGCTGCACCACTTCATTCAGTTGTACTGTCACTTACTTAAGTGAGAAATGCTGCTATACTACACTGTCACTTTATACCATCACTACATCAATTATTTTGTGGTACTGTAACTTACTGCTGCTACACTTTACACTGTCTCTTTATATCACCACTACATCACTTTATTTATTTATTAATGGTACTGTAACTATCTGCTGCTACACTTACTGTGCTTTAGGACATGCTGCTACATTTCACTGTGGTTTACTGTAACTTACTGTAACTTACTTCAGTACGAAATGCTGCTACACTCCACTGTGCCATACTGTCACTTAGTTCTGTAGGAAATGCTGCTACATTTTTAACATTTAAACACTTTTAACTTATCGCTCTTTCTCACTTATTTAGTTTGTACTTATTTCATTTCAATCTGCTGCTAAACTGAACAGTGCGTATTGTTGTATATTGTATATACCTACGCTTAACCACGATGTCTGTTGCACTCTGTCACACTTAGTTCATTGCTTGATTTATCTTATGTTAGCCTTATTTTGATTTGATTTATGTTTATGCTTATTGTTACTCTGATCCTTTCCCACCTTTGTATTGAAACTGTTGCAAAATAATTTCCCTCGGGATAAATAAAGCTTCTTGAATCTTGAATCTTGAATCTTGAATGGCGCAGTGATTTGCATGATTCAAAGCAGAGCATGTCTAAATGTTTGTAGTGTCTTTACTCATTGACCACTGCTGTGTGTAATAATGGGAGTGAGAGTGTGCTTATACAGTATGTTTACCAATCACAGTCAATAGTCAGTTGGGGGGGGGGGGGGGGGGGGGGGGTAGAGCTGCAGTGGGAGCTGATTTTGGGGAGGAGAAGAAGGAATAGAGTGGGAGAGACAGAGCTCCAGACTCCAGATGAGACCGATTTCCTCAAGAGGAAGAGCGAGGGAGGTGCTGTGTGTGTGTGTGTGTGTGTGTGTGTGTGTGTGTGTGTGTGTGTGTGTGTGTGTGTGTGTGTGTGTGTGTGTGTGTGTGTGTGTGTGTGTGTGTTTCTGTGACGTGTGTTTCTGTGCTGTGGTACAGAGCTATGCCTGTGATGTGGTGCAGTTTCATCTACAAACATTCATGTGTGTGTGTGTGTGTGTGTGTGTGTGTGTGTGTGTGTGTGTGTGTGTGTGAGAGAGAGAGAGAGAGAGAGAGAGAGAGAGAGATTGGTGGCCGGTGTGTAAACATATGGACATTTAGTTAGCATGTGAATGCCTGTGTATTGGTGGCCTTGCTTTGAAATCACACACAGACACACACATTACAACCGTTCCAAGGTTCTTGCCAAGCCGACAGCCCGCTGGTGGGAGGGGCAGGGTCCGCCACTGAAAAAAAGAAATTAAGGAAGTGGGAAAAAATGAGTGACAAAATGTGAAAAGACAGTTGGGGGGGAGGCGGCTGAGGAGGGAAGCCAAATGGAGTGGAATCAATGCTGCAGAGTACACACACACACACACACACACACACACACACACACACACACACACACACACACACACACACACACACACACACACACACACACACAGGATGATTGCTGGGCTGATTAGCTGAGGTGCTGCTCAGACTGAAAAAGAACAAAGAGTGCACTCTCCAGTTAGCAGGATAAGACAGATACGTGAGCTCCATATTGACCTTTTATTGAAAATCTCTTCCAATCAGTGTTGCCCACATTTACTATGATGAATATGAAACATTTGAATTGATCATATTTTCAGAATAATTGATCTGCACCAAACTGGTTATCTTTTGGAAGCCCTTAAGTTACCAAAAAATTGCAAAATACATACATGTTTTATATATATATATATATATAAAACCATGCCTTTATTACCAGTGCAAGCAAAGGTACTGATACAGTAGCTATACAAGCTGAAAAAAATACTCACAAAAAATGCTTTAAGTTTTGAGTTTCTAAAGATTTGAAGAAGATTTCCATTTTTACTGTTTTAAAAGACCTGCTGCTTTGTTTCTATAACACTTAAATATGCAGTTTGTGATTCTGGAGAACAATTGTTGATATTTGAACTCAGAACTTTAGACTGTATAAAAGAGATGGACAAAGAGAAGCCAATGGTTAAGTGTCTTAAACCTACATTCTTTCTATTGTCCAGCAAGACGCAAATCCCTTGTTTTAAAAAAAAAGTCTGATTGTATAGAAGTCAATGAGAAAATGAGCCTATTTCTCACTTGATTTATTACCTCAGAAAACATTTTCCACATGAGTTTATGGTCTCAGTCACTAGATTCAAGTCTTCTTCATGATGTTCATTTTATAAATGATGGTCCCATTTAGAGAAAAAAAACACGATAAAGCAGGGATGCTTTAGGGCGGGGCTACCTTGTGATCAACAGGTTGCTGTGCGACCAACAGGATTGTGTGTTTTCACTTCATCAGAGCTCATTGTATCATTTTGGTCACCTAAAAATGTCTTGATCAACGTTTGGTTGCACCTTGCTAACAAAGCTAACATTAGCGAGCTAGCTGGTAAATTAGTGGCAAGCGATTTTCAACTGACTGTGTGTGTGTCACTGCAGTGAACAGCACCAGCCACCAGAGCTCCCAGCTCACCCTCTGGCAATAGTCCACCAGATGACTCGCATCAACCGGTTGAAAAATTGGCAGTTGACCTCTTTTGCGTCGAGCTTAGCACAGCACCATTGAAATAAATCTTCAGGATTGAATCGAAGCTGCTCAGTGATCCTCCCCAGCTCTGCCCTGTTGTCCAAATATAATCAAGTTCATTTTAAAAATAACAAGATGGTGACAGCCAATATTCTAATCTCCTGACTTCAAAGTCCACAAACCCATTGGTGACATCACGGTAGCTACGTTAGCATATGCCAGATTTACCATTCCTCTCTCTCTGCCTGCCTTTCTCTTATACATCGTGTTGTTTTGTTTTACCCATTTACACTGTCAGGGCTGGGTACACAAGAACGGACAGCTAGTGGACTGTGAGGAGATACTGAATTTGACAAAAAGTGTATTGGATTAGAACCGCGCGCACCACCTTCAGTCTCTGTCTCATATAGCTCAGAGCTGTGTCTGGTTTGCACAACCACCAGTTGTTACCAAAGTTGGAGAATTTTTTTTGTCACATCCACAAGGGTGGGGGCACTTGTCTTTGCTCTTGTGCCCAGTTTGAAGAAAGCAGGGCCTTTAGTATACCACACTGGGGGTAACAGTCGGTTTTTATAAAGAGTTTGAATTGCACAGCAAGGATTAACAGGGAGATCAATAATCCATTTAGTACCTCCAAACTTTTTTTGTGGCTCTTGTAAAGACATTCAAGGCTACTTTACTCAAGAATGTGTGTTCAGCCCTCACCTCTATCGTGATCTATTCTTGCATGTATTTCTACTGTGTCCCTGTGCTGCACACAACACCTTCATTCAGTTCATAAGACTTCAAACTATATACAAAAGCAGTGCATGCAGTAAAACAAAAGCTGCAAGCACAATAACTTTTCTAATTACGACACTGCATTCCTACAGTCATTTGGAAATCTTCCAGTTCCATTCCTGAATCAATGTATTCAGATGACTGGCCTTTATGATTTAACCTGATTAACTGTTTTTATAACAGAAAACTGGCTTTAAACAAGTTAGGCTTATTACCGTTTGATTTCTGTGACTCTCGCCCTTACTTTGAGTGTAGAAGAGAAGGTAAAAAGGAGGTCAGTATTGTTTTTTTTCCTGGTTTGATGTCGAAAGTAGGGTGATTTCCTAATAGGCTCCACATCAATATTCATCTTGATAAGTCGCCCACTTTCATCTTTTTAACATTTTTGATTCTTGCTCATTTTCAAGAATTTCCAACCCCCTCAGTACTAGTATGTGAGGCGTTCTGTATAATATCTTAAAAATCCAGACGAAGCTGTGGGCCACAGTGGAATACAAACTACTTGAGCTCCCTGTGTATCCTCAAACTGTGAGGTAAAGTAACTTTGCCTCTGGAAAAGAAAGAAAAATTCCAACTCATCGTTCTCTTAAAAAGTTTAAACTACCCTCTGCAGAAACCCCCCTTGATAATGCATGTTATTGACCAAAGTATTGTGTGATCATCTTCCCTATTTATGCTGTTAAAATGGGAAAATACAGTATAATAATACTAAAATGTGTGTGTCTTACAGGCAGACTCGATCCAACGGTAAGGAATACAGGCTCATTTTGGGGAAAGTTATATGAGAGGTATTCTTCGCCGTAAGCTTTAATGGTTCTAGCATTCCTCTCTCTTTTCTTTCTCTGTCTGATGTCTATCTATCCCCGTGTCACTTCTCTTTCTTTTACTCTTAATTAAAGGAGGCTCTCTTAATGTCAGCACACTGCATGCTAATGGCCTGCAGGAGGCTTCACCTCCTACAAAGAGCTCTGAGAAAGATAGACACAGAAAGAGGGAGATGGTTAAATCAGTGTCAGCATACAAGTGTCTTTGTCTGAAAGTGTGCCTGTGGGTGGGTGACGCTGCACACGACTTATGAGAATGTGTGAGTTAGGGTTTAACTATGAGTGTGTCTCCCTGGTGGAGGAAGGGCTAAGGGGTCAGGGGTCACCTATGGCCCTGACAAAAGGGGCCTGAGCCTCCCACAAAAAGTCATGTGCCTGGTAGTGGGGGTTGTAAGGAGCAGGCTTATTACCATCAGCTCTTGCCTGGCCTCTAACAATGACAGATCAGCATCTGTATTTCCCGACACACTGACACTTATCCCTCAGCAGGAGAGAGGCCGCGACTGAAAGCACCATAGAGGGATGGGGGTGGGTGAGTACGGGGGTGGACATCTGTAGATATGAAACAGCATGTCCTGGTGTTGAGCAGTGCCTGCTGTCAAGCATCAGCAGATTGGCTGATTGGGGCTGCCATCCATCTGCATCTCACTGCAGCTATTCATGCATTCCAATTGGAAAAAATAACCTTGTCAGGTAACAAGTGAAGGGCGAGTGCTCTACGTACCAGCAGATGAACAGGTGCAGAGTGCAGAGATTGGCCTTTGTCAGTCTGGACTGCACTTTTGACTGTACACTACAGTGCCTCTACACAGGGCATGATGTCTTGAAATAAGAATGTTGAATAATGCCAGCCCGTCCAACGTCAAGCACAAAAAGCATACATTTGCATAAATCTAGCAGAGCTGACAGAGAGGCAGCTGGGGAGGTCTGCACTTTCTGGAATCATTTGTAACTCCAATAATATATATATCATATAATTTGTGTCAAATTTGGCACCTATGCATATGCAGACCATCAAGGAGTTCCTCAAGGTTCAATCCTTGGACCACTCTTATTTATCAGGTCCATACTTCTATTTGGTCAAATTATGCAAAACAATAAAATCAACATTCATATTTATGCAGACGACAAACAAATTGTCCTTGCCCTGTCAGCAAGCGACTACAGCCCTGAAGATTCTATGTCTACAGGAATATATGTGCAATAAACAAATTCATTCATGGATGCCTTGCCTTGAGTCAACATTAATATATGACCGTAACAGACACTAACGGCTCTCTCTATATTTCTGACTTTTTCACAAAGAATTTCCATTTTTTTTCTTTTACAGCTTAGTCGTTTGCTAATACATGCTGTAAATACATTTAGCGTGAAAATATATAGCTCCATATGCTTTCTTTTGCCCACAACATCTTCTCTCCCCAGTATTGTATCATAGTTCCATCCTCAACATGAACTTTGCTTACAAGTCCCAAAGTCCCTTCAGTTTCAACTTCCAATTACCAAAATTACTTTTAGTTTGGCATCAAAGACCTTTAACAATGTCCCAATGCACACTGTGTTTGACATGAGCACTCAGGGATATTTCACATACAGTAGGGACTTCATCCCTATAGCCTCAATGAAACTGTGTATAATGAATGCGGTGGTCCAAGTGAAGTGCAGCTACTCCCTTAATTGCACCTCGCCCCCTTTCTCACTGAAAACACTGTGGCTTGTTGTGAAAGGAGGGAAAGCGAGGGAGTGAGGAAGAGTAGATTAGAAATGAAAGCAGTAGACGAAGTGGGGGGGGGGGGTGTAGGGGCCGTCCTTTAGGCAAGACTAATGAATAAGGTGTCGTGACTGATGACTGGGGCTTTCTCATGGAAATCAACGCTGGCAAAGTAATTAGGAAGCTCTTTCATTAGCTTAAACACAGCTAGGCAAAGAGATGCTTCTGGTGCATCTCTCTCTCTCGCTCTTTCTCCAGCATAGCCCACCATAGAATTCCTCTTGGGAGTATTGGATTTGTTTGAGCCTTAATTTTTCATTAATAAACCCACTGGGATGCATGGGGAAGAAGAAGAGTGGCGAGGAGAACTGAGGAGAAGGGGGTGCACAATGCACCAAATCAGATCATTAGGGTGTTTTCTAAAAGTTATTTTTATCCTGCGCAAGGCTTTGATTCAAATTAATAGTCAATTTGCATGACTATTAACATGCATGCCAGGATTCGGTCCCGTATGCAAAAGAAGAAGCTCATCAGAAAATTTCTCCTCAGTTGTCTGACATTTCAACTTTTCCTAATGCAAATCGTCTCCTTCTCCTTCCACACTCCATTTCTGGCATTTTTTTTAAATGTACGTATGTTGAGTTGCTTATGAATGATTCAGGAAGGAACATGCCGCTAAGTGTTTGCGGCTCTTAATGTGACTTGGTGGCTGCTTTTAATGTGTCCCTCCTCATCAACACACAGGTGCTGGCCCTCGGCGTAGCGCTGACTCTGGCCGACATTTCAGCCATGTGATTTCACATAAAGTCTGCACACACATACACACTCCGCAGGCCCCCGTCACTGTTCCCTGTGGCCGCCTGTACACTTCCCTGAGTAGCTAGGAGTGGGTCTGTCTGGAGAACATGAGCTCAGTAGATGCCAGGAGACTCTTTAGCTGTCAGAAAATCTTGTTTACTTTTCATTTTTACACCGCGCCATAGCACTACTCTGGGGCTTTCTCATCTCTGCTACACTTCTAAAAACTTGTACCGCTTGCACTTGTGCTTTTCCCCTGTCTATTACTCTTAGCGACTCAAACCAGCTGGTGAGTTTGAGAGCTATCCCGAACAAATATACACTTCCAGTTGTTTCTACAACTCAGTCATGTTTAAGGCAATAAATGGCTTTCTCTGATGTTTGGCTGAGCATGCACCACATGACATTCACTAATGGTGTTTGATCGACAAGATTTATCTGAGGCTAATCCACACAACTTCCTTTTCATCCTAAAATGGTCTTTGAAAAAAAAGATCTCCTTCCATACAAGCATTCAGCTCTGTATCAGAAATAATCTCTGTCCACATTAACATGCCTGAAACGCATATCATGTGACCATTCATGTACACTTGGCACAAACGTGCTGGTGTAACTCGGCAGCAGATTGTCTAACGTTACTCTAATGAATGTATGAACTGAAAATTCAGAATGTATTTTGGAGGAAGAACAGCAATGGTGAAAAGTAAGACCAGAAATGTATTTAATTGGATGTATGGATATGAGGTGGAACTGTTACTGAAAAATACACATGAGTATACGGTGCTTACAGCGGTGGAAAACATAGACTGGGAGTCGTAAAGTAAATACAGTGACATATAAGATGGTTACCAGGAGCATTATCCATCACTGAAGGAAGCCACAGCCATTACTGCCCCTCCAGACTAAGAGCGTGATCACACTATCCTTTTGGCCGCGGCCAAAACCGTTTTTTCAGCTAAAGTCTAGTACCTTTAAGTAGTGTGAGCGCACCCGCTCCGCGCTCAACTGGGGCCAGCTGGGCCGCCACGGCCCGCTTGAAAGAGGTGGGCTTTAGCGGAGCCGTTTGCACATGTACGAGCACGAGTGTGCGCACGTGTACGAGCACGAGCACGAGCCCTACGGCAGTAGCGTTATGTCCGCCTGTTCGGACATGTAAATAGAAGGACGGACCATGCGCGGACATTTAACAACAACAACAATGGTGGTGAAAGGTTCACGTTGTGTTTACTGCAGATTTGGTCGGATGAAAATATTCAAAAACAGTCGACAAGACGCACAAAAACTCCGAGGTCTACGGAAAGATTTGTAAACAAAGCCACACACACGCGATCAATGCGTGTGACGTGTTACGGCTTGAAGGCGTATGGACAGCAAGAAGCATTGGCCGAGGCCCAGGTAGTGTGAGTACAAACGGGGCTGGGGCGCGGGGGGGAGAGGGAGGGGGGACAAGTACCCTAAAGTCCGGGTCGTGGTCCGGGAGGACAGTGTGATCACGCCCTTAGGCTACATTCACACTGCAGTTCCAATTGACCTGAATCTAATTTTTCCCCTCATATGTGACCTATTTCTGATTTGCTTTTGACAGTGTGAACAGCAAAGGTTGCATTGAATCTGACATTTTTAATCAGAATTAGGTCACTTTTAAATGTGCTACTGAATCAGATACATATCGGATTTTTTTTAATGTGACCGCAGTCTAAACAGCCAGGTCACATTTAATGTGACTTTGACGTCATTCTGACCCACGCTGCACTGTTTTGTGAATGAATGAAAGTGTGCCACAGGCGGGAGCCAGGAACAGAATCAAAGCAAACATGGAGGACAGCAGTGAAGCAGACGGCCAGTGGAGGTAGAAGGACGTTTCAGACCTCATTGGTGTTTGGGGTGAATTTCCTTCCTCCTCTTCCTCCTTCGTGATATCACCCGCTCACAAATTTGCCGGCACCACACAGTTTTTAGCATAAAGCCATAAAGTCCTACAATACTGGTTGCCGTTGCCATGTTGGCTACACCATTGTAGCGTGATGTCATCAATGATCAACTGCACATGCAGATCACTTCACACAGCAATCTGTAGACAGGCGCCATTTAAAGACATATGTGAACAGCCAAACAAAAAAACAGATTTGAGCAACAAATCAGAATTGTGCATTAAGACCTGCAGTGTGAACGTAGCCTAAGGGCGTGATCACACTATCCTCCCGGACCGAGACCCGGACTTTAGGGTACTTGTCCCCCCTCCCTCTCCCCCCCGCGCCCCAGCCCCGTTTGTACTCACACTACCAGGGCCTCGGCCAATGTTTCTTGCTGTCCACACGCCATCAAGCCGTAACACGTCACACGCATTGATCGCGTGTGTGTGGCTTTGTTTACAAATCTTTCCATAGACCTCGGAGTTTTTGTGCGTCTTGTCGACTGTTTTTGAATATTTTCATCCGACCAAATCTGCAGTAAACACAACGTGAACCTTTCACCACCATTGTTGTTGTAGTTAAATGTCCGCGCATGGTCCGTCCTTCTATTTACATGTCCGAACAGGCGGACATAACGCTACTGCCGTATGGCTCGTGCGCGTGCGCGTGCACGTGCGCACGCTCGTGCTCGTACATGTGCAAACGGCTCCGCTAAAGCCCACCTCTTTCAAGCGGGCCGTGGCGGCCCAGCTGGCCCCAGTTGAGCGCGGAGCGGGTGCGCTCACACTACTTAAAGGTACTAGACTTTAGCTGAAAAACCGGTTTTGGCCGCGGCCAAAAGGACAGTGTGATCACGCTGTCAAAGACAACCCTGGAGTTTTTTAGGGCGCGCTCACACTATCCTCCCGGACCGAGACCCGGACTTTAGGGTACTTGTCCCCCCTCCCTCTCCCCCCCGCGCCCCAGCCCCGTTTGTACTCACACTACCAGGGCCTCGGCCAATACTTCTTGCTGTCCATACGCCATCACGCCGTAACACGTCACACGCATTGATCGCGTGTGTGGCTTTGTTTACAAATCTTTCCATAGACCTCGGAGTTTTTGTGCGTCTTGTCGACTGTTTTTGAATCTTTTCATCCGACCAAATCTGCAGTAAACACTCCACCTCCGCACCACACCAACGTGAACCTTTCCCCACCATTGTTGTTGTTGTTAAATGTCCGCGCATGGTCCGTCCTTCTATTTACATGTCCGAACAGGCGGACATAACGCTACTGCCGTAGGGCTCGTGCGCGTGCGCGTGCACGTGCGCACGCTCGTGCTCGTACATGTGCAAACGGCTCCGCTAAAGCCCACCTCTTTCAAGCGGGCCGTGGCGGCCCAGCTGGCCCCAGTTGAGCGCGGAGCGGGTGCGCTCACACTACTTAAAGGTACTAGACTTTAGCTGAAAAACCGGTTTTGGCCGCGGCCAAAAGGATAGTGTGATCACGCTCTTAAACTGAAACAGGCTCAACATCTCAGTGTTAGGGGTTCTGAAACGTCAGGGCAGTGTGGAAGTTTAAAACCGGAGTTTCTTTCAAAACCCTGTCTCTACTGGAGGTCAAACAAAGCAGAGGATCATGCTGACATCACTTAAAGACTGAAGCCTTTAAGGTTCACTTAGTAGAGAGCGTACTCACACTGAGGCCCTAGCCCTTTCCTCCCCAGGCCCAACTGGAATGTGTTTAGATAAAGCACATGGGTCTGAGAATCATTAGGACTGGCATGGTTATGGGCCGTGTAATAAGCACAGCCTTTAGTACCCCCGTCCCCTTGGCCAACATGATAAACACAACTGCTGTTTTCACTGTCTGGACCTTTTAATTAAGGTCGTAAAACAAGATCCTGCAGTGATAACTAATAGCATTGGGTTGCCTACAATAGCTAGTTACTGTGAAACCCTATAGAGAATGTGTGTGTGTGTGTGTGTGTGTGTGTGTGTGGGGGGGGGGGGGGGGGGGGGGTACTGTTGAAGGCAATGATTAAAAAAGCTCTGTGGTGCACCCAAGAACTCATCAGGAAATATGTTTGCCTATAAAGTTGGAAATAGCTGATAATGAAAAACAAATCTGATGAGTAGCGACCCACTTTACAGTTGGGTCTTGTTTCTAATTGCAATATAACAGCACTTTTTGAAACAACACTAAAATGGAAAATATGATTGTTATTGCATCAGCGTATTAGTTCTGTTGTAATGAATTAGATGTTTGCTAATTACATTTGTGCATTGAGTAATCTGTTTACAGTTTAATAACCAGTCGATTGCCCCCGCAGAGCTACGCTGATGTAATAACAACAGTGACGGGGAATTGCACACAAAAGAGCAACTCGGTGAAGACATTTTAGATCAAAGATTAAGAATAAGGACAGCAGTGAGGATTTTCCACTTCATGCCGCACTGATTTGCGTTTCCATTACCAGTTTTACCTCACATGGACCTTCTCTGGAGCAGAGCCGAACTGCCTCAAAGCGGGCTGTGGTAACAGCAGACATTGTTAAATAAGAACAGGAACTTCTGTAGTAGGCTAATATCCCCGCTCAGGGAACATAGGCATGACCCCGTAAGAGCTGAACTGTTCGGTCACATAAGCCTTCGCTGATTTAATTAATTTAATTTAATTTTGTTAGGGTTAGGGGTTACAGTTATGGTCAGGGATAAAACTTAGGGTTAGGGTCTTCCTCGGCCTATTTGCTGTAGAATTCAGCACTGATTGTGGAAAAAATAACAGACCGATGAACATAGGACCCTTTCTGTGAAAAGCAGGGAACATAGGGCCCGGGGAATATAGATACGCTCGCATTTTTACGTGATGTGTCCATTTTTCTCTCTCTCTCTGCACGCTACACCTCTCTAAACAGGTAAAAAATACATACAATTATGTAAAAAACTAAAAATGATTCACATACATTCCTCATTGTAGCAGAGGGTAATGTGAGGCAGCACAGCTTCCAAACCCGCAGAACCAACTGTATTAAAACTCGATGGCACACAGTGACTCTGGCAGCAGCCACACATGACTGACGCAGTCTGTGTAGCAGGTAAAAAAAACCTGTAACAAACCCAGTTGTAATGGAGATGCAAATCCCAGTACAAACCTTGCAGACCTCTCAGGTCGGCTGGCTCTGGATTGGTGGTGGTTTCCAGAGTGAAGACTGAACATGCCAAAGCTGCCTTTAGCTCACATGAGGAATTAATTGGCAGAAATGCTTAGACTTGAGACAATGCTGACTACTTTAAAAACCAAGCTACCCTCCGTTTTATCACTGCCTTTAATTCAATTTATTTTGTTTTATTCTGTGTGCATTTGATTCATTATTTGGTTTCATAGATTTATTCCATGTGGTGTTGTTTTTTGTTTACATTTTTGTTACAATGTATTTCTTATTTTACGTTATTTTACTGTATCCTGTAAAGCTCCTTCGGTATGAAATGTGCTATATAAATAATTTTGCCTTTGCCCTGCAGTGCTGGGCCGATGGGCCAATGGGCCTGGCCAAACTGAGCCAAGCCAGCCCATGTGTATGGAAAAACAACCCAGATCTCAGGCCCTTCTTCGGACCACTTAGGTCACGTCAGAGGGAGAGCAGCTAGCCTTCTGTGAAAGCCGATCCAGGTATTTAAAAGAGTTTCAATGAAAATGGCCCCAAATTAAGAACACGTGGTGCTTTGGTGAGAAAGATTCAACCCCCACACCGAAAAGAAAAAGAGAGAAAGGCCAGCGCCTGCCTCACATCTGCCAAGTCAAACAGAAGAGAAGAAGTGGGGGCTGGGGGTAGTAAATCTTCCGTCTAATGAATGAGCACTCCCGAAAATATGTCACCCATTGGCCCCGCACGTGGTAAACATTCAACTGGAGCCACATTGGAGGCTTTTGTTCGCTCCCCTCTCTCCCTCCAACACTGAGGTCAGTACAGAAAAACTCCTTACTTGCTGCTGTCTTCCTCTATTGTCCTGCTAGCATGCATCACCCACAACTCTCAGACAGTCAGAGAAAAAATACGCTTTGTGTGTGTGAGCCTGACTTCACAAAACCTGGTTAACTTTGAGAGTTTTATGATCCACACCAAAGCAAATACTGCTGCTTGATGAGGCACTTTGCCAATGTGTTTGTGCAGAGCAGATGAGCAGAGAGAACCGGTTTGAAATGTAACCGAAATTAGACAAAAAGTGTTTGCTCAGTAGGTCCTGACCAATATGGGTTTTTAAAGAGATATTTTACCCATTCTATTCCATGTTATGACAACGGGGGCATTGTGTTCAGATGAACTGTGTTTGGTAGCAGGAATCCCCTAGAAACAGAGCATCAGAGATGTGCAGAAATCTGCCGAATGTGGTGAAATCCACTGAGTGACAGCATTGATTTAGTATGCCTTTATCGCTACCTTCACACTGCAGTTCCAAGTGACCTGAATCCAATTTTCACTCATGTGATTTACTTTTGACAGTGTGAACAGCACAAGTCACATTGAATCTGACATTTTCAAATCAGAATTAGGTCACTTTTAAATGTGCTACTGAATCAGATACATAACAGATTTTTTTGAATGCGACTGCAATCTAAACAGGTCACATTTAATGCAACTTTGGCGTCACTCTGACCCTCCCTGCACTGTTTTGTAAATGAATGATTAATAAAGTTGATTGAAAAGAAAAGTGTGCCACAGGCGGGAGCCAGGAACCGAAGCAAAACAAACATGGAAGACAGCAGTGAAGCAGGCGGCCAGTGGAGGGAGAGGGAAGTTTTAGACCTCATTAGTATTTGGGGTGACACTTCAGTGCAAGCTAGACTTGAGGGGTCTTGATGTCATCAATAATCAACTGCGCATGCGGACCACTTCAGAAGCGTGAGCGGTTCACACAGCAATCTGTAGACAGGCCACATTTAAAGACGTAATGCCAAACAAAAAAAATCAGATTTTAGCAATAAATTGGAATTTTGCGTTAAGACCCGCAGTGAGAACATAGCCTAAGATGGTGAGTGAATTTTTGAGCTGGAATGTAATTCGACATTTTCTGTGGATTTTGCTCCGGGGTACTCGGAAGGCTGCATTCCTAAACAAATAACTTTATTTCAGAATATTTAACATTATTTTACACAACATCATACATACATTATCAACTCTAGATTCTAGAATTCTAATTCTAGAAATGAACACAGAGAAAATACATAATAAATAAAAACAAAATAAATAGCTAAATATTACTGCATGTTTACAATCAGTCAATTGTTGACCATTTAAACAATAATAATAATAATAATAATAATAATAATAAAAATTAGCTATATGACAGTATGTCTAAATCACTCCAAGCATACCAATAGATAATATATGTGTGTGATAGGTCAGTATTGGTGGGCTGATATATGGGTCTGGCTCTTTCGCTCAGCATCTGGCAGATACTGTTGAGAACTACCCTTTTGAAGATGAAGAGAAAGAGGTAAAATGAAGGGTGGGGTGAGATGAACTGATACAAAAAAAAAGTTGCATTTGAAGGTTTCCAGGATATTGTGACAATAACTGCCTGGACACAAACCTCCCAGTCCCAAGATCTGAAGAGTGGGAGTAGACCAGGAGAAGCTATTGTACAGCTTCAAAAACAAGTGATCCGGTATCAGGGCAGCATATGCCAGACGTGTGTTCGTCGGGGAGGAGGGCTTTGGCTCTGACACAATATGAATGCAGGGAGGACCCGGTGTAGAAGTGCCTGTGATCTTCGTAAACAGCCCTGCACTGTTTGTGCATGAAACGTAAGACTACAGTAAGTCTGTCAGCACTGCTCTAATTTACAGAGCTTGGTCGATGACAGCACGCTACTCGCAGAGTATTGGAGAGATGCTCCTGATGTTTGAAGCTCATAAATATTTCATGTGTGAAACAACTTTAATACAAGCCTAGTTTCAAATCTGTAACTTCTGAGACGAGGCTACAAATGTGTCTTTCTCTGAGTCGCTCTATAGAAATGAAGAGCATTTCAAATCATCCCTTAACATCCAGATACCTCTTTCTTTCTTCTTTACAGTGTGTTTTTATTATGAGAGCTGCTCTTCAAGGTGAAGCAGGACATCTAAAAGCTTCTTTTGAAAGCGGAGAAAGTCAACAAGGTAAATGGTGGCGGAACACAGCACATACCTAACAAAAGCAGGGCTTTGTATACAGCTCGGAGACCCCATTACCAAGTCAAGGAGCTCTTTCAGCAACTCCAAATGTGAATGTGAGTCCTGGGGGGCAGTTAACAAGACTGCAGCCCAGGTAGAAGCAGCGTCTTCATGGACAGGCTTGCAATCTCAGCAAAGACAATCAGAGCGGATCAGAGACAAGAGCAGAGCAAACAAGCTTTTCTGCTGCGGAGAGAGGCTAACAGGCTTTACAGCACAAGAGCAGCTCAGCATGAACACTTCTACATGGGATGTAAACCATGCAGTAATTACAAGTTATGCTGAATTTACATGGAGAAAGATTCTGTCTGTTCTCTCATGTGACACACGCCTACAGTATTTATTCTAACGATAAGCAGAACATAACATTTAGAACACATGGAAATGATGCAGACAGTGACAACTATCAAGATATAAAGTTGTGCATCACAACAATCAAAAACAGTGATGGAACAGTTCATATACTGAGTCACTCGACTAAGTCACGACTGTTTGCTGTCCTGGCCCCCAAAGGTTGAAAGCAAAAAGCACTTATATGTAGCACTCGGCTTATTTGAAGCTACTGCACTTACTTATTAACTTGCTCTTCTGGTTTGTACCCTAATTGTTGAATGCACTTATTGGAAGTCGCTTTGGACAAAACCGCCAGCTAAATGTAATATAATGTAGTAGTGTTTGCACTGCTGCATTAGTGGCTGATGGCTAACACAGACATATTGCAAATTTTTTCAGAATAACAATGGCTATTTGAAATTGAAGAGATATTTCATGTCAACAGTTGCATTTGGCACTTATGGTAAATTTATTAAATTAATGTACAATTTGGGGCTGCGGTGGTTAGAGCAATTGGCCCATGCAAAAATGGCTGAAGGTCCTCGAGGCAGCGGCCGGAGTTCGACTCCGACCTGCGGCTCTTTGCTGCATGTCTCCCCCTCTCTCTCTCACCCCATTTCCTGTCTGTCCTATATCATAAAGGCTTTAAAAACTCACACAACTTTGAGGGAATGTGGAATTTTCCTTTAAAGAAATAGTTCAACATTTTGGAAAATATCCGTTTTCATTTTATTTCTGAGCATTCTGAGATAAGAATTCAAGTATGGAGCAAAGCTGGTAGGTGATTAGTTTGGTCAACTAATGACCGGGGGCAGGCTGTTCTCAATCACTTCCCATACATATAGCTATGAAAAGTAATGGACTATAATTTGTATGTAATGCACATATTTTGTACTCACATTGCCTGGGCCTCGCGCGAATGCTTCTTGCCTGCCTATACGTCATCACGCCCTAACACGTCAGACGGACTGAGGTCGGAGTTTTTGTGCGTCTTGTCCGATTGTTTTTGAATATTTTCATCCGACCAAATCTGCAGTTGGTTTGCACTTTCAAATAAAGTTTGAAAAAAAAAAGATTATGACAACAACAAACATGGTGACGTTCCTGCATCTGTTGAGAAGGAGGCAAAATGGCGGGCAGTGTTGTAGACGGGGGTGATCTGTGAGACACTAAATATATCCCAGAGTGTGGACGTAGAATTCCACACATTGGTTTGACAGATGAGATAAATTGACAACGAACGCCACTTTCAGTATTTCAGGATGTCCTGGGGGCTTTGTTTACTTGCTTGCTCCTGCTATGGACGGCACTCTTTGTGTCCAGTGCCTGACACTGCCCCCATGGTTTCTGGTGGTACTGCAATGTTTGGTCCGTATCAGTACGCAACAAGAACACCAGTCCTCCAATGGACCTTACATTGTTTTGGGACCCATCCACCACCCCAACTCTACTCTCTACCCAGATTTTAATTCAACATCACCTGATTTCCTTTTTTGCTCCCGAAGTAATTTCTACAGTAATAAATACGTGGATAACATACAAATTACAGTGCATCACCTTTCAATGTATCACCAACAGTGAATGAGGACAGTCTGAACGATTACATATGTTTGAGTGTCCTCACACTTTTGGCCCTTTATGGAAGCTTTAGCAAGGGTAGAATTGTCCTTTAATGATGTGCCATCACTGATCGTGCTCTTATAAAAGAAATCTAAATAAAACCACTGATCAGTTGCTTAGGCCTCACATTTAAATGTGCTCTTTATGATGTCAGTTCTGGCTATGCTTGGTGGGTGGAGGAAAAGATCCGGACTCCCCTCTCTCTGAGCCCAAATCCCTTCCGTCTCGCGCGAGCTAACAGCATGGTAATGAGATGGTGGCAGATGCTCGCGTGCCTTTACAATCCTCCCGACCCCCCGACGCACGCCAAGACTCCCCTTCTGTTTGAGAAGATAGAGAGGTGCTGAACACTTTCAGGGACCACAATTCATTTCTCACCATTAATTAAACCAGACTGTTATTGAGTATCACATCTCAGCTGTTAACACTGATGTATTTGTTATTATCACTTGTTTCTACTATCATCCAGGACAATTGTTAATATTTTCTCATTTCATATAGGCTTGCTTTAACTCCTTCTTGACATGGAATCTGAATTGAAAATAAGAAAACAGAGGAGTGTAAACAGACGGAGCAGCACATATAGTCCTATGTTCTTAAAAAAACGCACACGCGACACAAACCCCACCACCACCTCTCCCAGCCTCCACCCCCATCCCCCCGGTGCGCACCGACTCCCTATGGGGAGGGAGGATGGTTTGGGAGGGCCCCCTGCGCCGCCCTCTCTCCACCTGCTACGCAGCCTTTGTCATCGGGATCTCCTGCTTCATTTCAATGACAAAGTTACTGAGCCCGTCACCCTGCACCCCCTACACCCCCCTCCGACCTCCTTTCACTTATTCCATGGTCCCCAAGGACAGAATATCTGCATCCACCACATCACCCACCCTCCAACTGGCCGAAGCCCTTCTGCCTGATCTGCAAAGAGAAATCAAAGATCCTTCTGTCTTTGTGGCCTCGACTTTCACTGAACCTACACTGGCGTTTAGAATAAAACTGCAGCTTCATGTTAATATCACCATCATCATATGATAGATACACACACACACACGGACACACGTATATATATATATATATATATATATATATATATATATATATATATATATATATGCATTAGGTTGTATTGTGCCCCACAGCATCCCACACAGTGCGTTCCTCTGCTGCAGCTCTGCTGGGATTAAAGAAACTTCTTTGCTGGAATCTATGTAATGTGTGGAGCTTTTCTTTTTTTTTCTCTCTCTCTCTCTTGCAGAGGAAACGCGATTTGCGCGCGTTCTCTACTCCAGTAATGCCATTAGCCCCCATCAGCTCCTCTCCAGGGGGGTGTAGTACTATATGCACAGAGGCACCGGCTCGTGGCTAACGTTGTTATATGTTACAGGATTCTTAAATCTTCGGTTTATACTATTGTAGACATGCTGTCTGCGCCCGAGAGGGACACCACAGTGTTGTCGCTGTGCGCGGAGAGAGCTTGGCACCGTGCGTAAGGGTTCTGTAATTGCGTAATGGGCTAGATGAAACTCTGACTTTGGCGCCTCGTTTGTTAAAACACATAGAGATGTAGTTGAGTGAAGCAGCGTTTGACTCTCACAGCGCGGTGTGTCCAAACTGGATATGGCTTCATGCAAAAGTACTCTACGTTCATTTGGGAACTGAATGTAAATGTGAACATATCATCTTCGGAGCATTATTGAAGACTGTGCCCCCTCTCAGCTGATGCTTTGATATGTTTGATACATCACATTGAAGAAGAAGAAGAAGAAGAAGAAGAATTACTTTGACCAAAGAGACATTCAGTTATCAGTGTCTCTTCTGTCATCAGTTGAGGCAGTGTCCTAAACTCCAACTGGATGATTAAAACAATGTCATCAGAATATAACATCCATTCATTGTAACGTATCACGCACATTAGCTTATTCAAGTCATAGGAGAAGACTGGAGTCACAGAATTACCAGTGATGGACATTGGACACGGTAAACTGACGAAGTGTCCACAGTTGTTCATAAAAACATGAAATGCGCATCTTTACCGGGATTGAATGGACACTTTGCCCTTGGTGAGCCATCCAGCGTCAGTGTGTGTGTGTGTGTGTGTGTGTGTGTGTGTGTGTGTGTGTGTGTGTGTGTGTGTGTTCGTCAACTCGTGAGCCAATGTCCATGTGTTTTCTCAGAGACAGATGGCGGCGCAGAGAGCCCGTTCCCACGGGTCACACATAGGAATTTAAAAATGCAGATAAAATCCATCACAGAGACGCATCCTCTCAAAGATGCCGGCTCCAGATAATTTTGTTGTGTTGAAACTAATCAACGCTGCAGTTATCAGATATGACTCACCCTCCAAACGAACCTTATTGAGAATGTAAGTCTGCGCAGCGCGACTCATTACTTTACGAATGATTTTGGGGAATCTTTAAAACGGGCTTCTGAAATCTGTGACAGGCTGATGAGGATGTACTGCAGTAATGTTGGCTGTGATGTGAACTTTTGCACATCTTAAAGAGCGGAGAATGGATTAACACAAGCAATGAAAACACTTATCAGCCGATTTCATCTGTATGTTCCGTTTTCCCTCTACTGAATCATATCAGCAGTTATGATATCCAAATAAAGTCAGTGAAAAGTGCCTCTCATTACTGCTGTATAGTAAACTCACAAAAGACTGGATTAGAAGAGTTTTTTCACTGCAATATGAGGAGGATATTAGATTTTATCTGACAGGAGCTGGGGCTAATTCTCGCTTGGTGTTATTTGGCCGGGGGGCGGCTGGGTCTGAATAGATGGTAATTGTCGGTTTGGGCTTTCGGAGGCCCGGGCCAGATGGCCTGGTGTTTCTCTCATAAAGCTCCGCTCGCCCAGTTGTTTGCTCTCCGAGAGACACTTTGAGTTTGCAGGATGGTAATTTGGTCGGATCAAGAGATGCAGGCTTCCACATGAAATTAGTATGCAGCAAGAGGAGGGTGTTTGTGAAAAGAGCACACGTGGGGGTCAGCTGGGTGGATGGCAAAGCACTCGCCATACCTTAACCCTACATGTGTGTGTGTGTGTGTGTGTGTGTGTGTGTGTGTGTGTGTGTGTGTGTGTGTGTGTGTGTGTGTGTGTGTTGTGGAAGTTTTTTTCGTGCATATAAATGTGGAATAATTACGTTTTTCTTCAAGAACTGAGGCGCCAAACATACATAGCCAGGAAATGCGCAAAAAATAATTGTCTGACAATGATTTCTAATATAAAGTTACGCACATGTGGGTGCCAGTCTGTGACCAAGAGCCACATTAAGATATATATATATATATATGTTTTTGCGTTTTTGCGCGTCCTGTGCGCAAAAAATAGCAGACACTTTGGATAAATAGAAACATGATAAACCCCCCAAAACAAAATGATGACAATATTATGCTCAGCAGATTACACACTTTTCTAAACAGGCTAAGATTTCGCGCTTGGGTCTCACGAAGAATCACAGTTCTACTGTATGCTTATGTAGTTATAATACAGACATATTTTCCTGATGGATGGTGGTCACATAACAACAGAGACTTACTGAGCATATCTGGCTTTAGACAGACAGATATGGACTGAGATTTAGTGGCATATGCGAATCAAGGAGAGGCATGTTGTTCGTGACTGTGCGCAGATAAATTATATAGTTTAGATGGAAATCAATCTCATAACTCTCCATAATCATTTTGGTTTTAAGATGTGCGCACTGGTCACATAACCAACTCAGAGTGATGGGCACGCTTCCCTGTGGCATTATTATTATTATGAAAGCGACAACTTGGCGTTTTTACGCACACATGACAAAAGACCCGGGTTGGCACACGTAGTGAATTGCAACCGTAACAATGTAAGTCTGTCGCGGGTCAGTGTGTGGTTGTGTTCAAAGTGGCTGAGCCCAGAATATTCCCCATTGTTTTGGCACACTTTTTATACCGGGGTGTCTGCTGTGTTGAGGGGGGAGGCGGGAGAGAGACGGGGCTACCGTCAATAGTCCCTCCTGTGCTGCCCGAAGGAGGCCATTCTGGTGATTTAGGAGGAGAGGGGCGAGGGAGTGGAAGAGGTGGGGTGGGGAGTGTTTTGTGTGGAAATGAGACGCAGTTTGGGTGCGGGGCGGGCGGAGATGGAGACTGGAGAGGCGATAGAACAGAGCGCATGGAGCGGGGAGCGCACACACACATATACACACAGGCTCCCTCCTCCCTCTTTCTCTTTCTCTCTCTCTCTCTCTCTCTCTCTCACTCTCTCACCCTCACAGACTGGGAGAAAGCTGCGTCTTTTCTTCACCGAGATATACACTCTCATTCACAGGCGCACACACATGAGGCGACGGGCATACGCCGATATATGCAACAGATCTGTCTACAAGGGGATCGCCGCGGTTTGCCTTTGTGTGCAATTCTTTTCCAAAGGAGGGTTTACTAATGTATATATATATTTATTTATTTTTATTATCTAATTATCTATTTTGCGGAGTTTTGCGGCTGTGAGCAGAAGCGGAGGATTTAACATGCCAGACGTCTGAGAACACATCTATTCCCTCCCCCTCGATTTTTTTCCCACTGTGGAAGTAATCGCCACAGTGTGCGCACAGAAGATGAGGACAAAAATGATCCAAACCAAAGGAAATATATTCTCTTCGGCACTCTTCAAACTACTGCTTTTGGTCGCGTTTACGCACGGCGCCACTGGTAAGACGTTGAAATATAAAGTTTACGAGGAGCAGAAAGTGGGCACAGTTATTGCACGGTTAAAAGAAGATGTTGCCGGGGTGTTATCCAAACTACCGAGTTCCCTGACCTTTCGGTTCCGTGCTATGCAGCGAGGGAGTACGCCGTTCCTGTCTGTCCGAGAGGAGGACGGGGAGATCAGCATTGGTACCAAAATAGATCGTGAGAAGCTTTGTGAGAAAAACTTGAACTGCTCAATTGAATTCGATGTGGTCACACTGCCGACGGAGTATCTGCAGCTGTTTCATGTGGAGGTGGAAGTGCTGGACATTAACGACAACTCCCCGCACTTCTCCCGCGCCATTCTTCCCATTGAGATCTCGGAGAGCGCGTCCGTGGGGACGCGCATCCCGTTGGACGGCGCAATGGATGCGGACGTGGGGGAAAACTCCCTGCACACATATTCCCTAACACCCAACAACTTCTTTAAGATCGAGGTGAGGACCAGGACTGATGGGGCTAAGTATGCGGAGTTGTTGGTGATGAGGGAGTTGGACCGGGAGGTGCAGTCCAGCTACCAGCTGCAGCTCACAGCCTCGGATAATGGTGTACCCCCAAAGTCTGGCTCCACCTTGCTCAAGATCAGCATTTCGGATTCAAACGACAACAGCCCAGCGTTTGATGAACAGGCTTATATTATCAATTTGCTGGAAAACTCTCCCCTAGGGACTCTAATCATTGATTTAAATGCAACAGATCCAGACGAGGGCACTAATGGGAAAATAGTCTACTCTTTCAGCAGTCATGTCTCGCCAAAGATCTTGGAAACATTTAAGATAAACCCAGAAAATGGCCACATTACTCTTATTAAAAAAGTGGACTATGAAACCACTGCTTCCTATGAGCTGGATGTTCAGGCTCAAGACTTGGGCCCTAATTCCATTCCTGGACTTTGCAAGATTGTGGTGAAAGTGGTGGATGTAAATGACAACAAACCAGAGATAAACATCAACCTGATGACTCCTGGCAAAGAGGAGGTGGCTTACATTTCAGAGGGTGCTCCAGTTGACACCTTCATAGCTCTGGTACGTGTTGATGACAGTGACGCAGGGCTCAATGGCGAGGTGGTGTGCAGGCTGCACGGCCACGGCCACTTTAGACTCCAGAAGACCTACGAGAAGAACTACATGATCCTCACCAATGTCTCGCTGGACAGGGAGAAGAGGTCAGAGTACAGTCTGACGGTCATAGCTGAGGACAGGGGCTCCCCCAGCCTCTCCACCATCAAACACTTCACCGTTCAGGTGCTGGATGAAAATGACAATCCTCCAAGTTTTGAAAAGAGCCGCTACGAGATCTTTAAATCAGAGAACAACTCTCCTGGAGCCTACCTGATGACTGTGGTGGCCTCAGATCCAGATTTGGGCACCAATGGCCAGGTCACCTATAGCATCACAGATGCTCTGGTTCAGGAAAGCCCCATCTCCACCTACGTCACCATTGACCCTTCTAATGGCGCCATCTACGCCTTACGCAGTTTTGACCATGAAGACGTGAGCCGGATTGCCTTCACCGTTCAGGCACGTGACGGGGGAAACCCTGTGCTATCAACTAACACCACTGTCCTACTGACTGTTCTGGATGAAAATGACAACCCGCCCATCATCCACTCCCCCTCCCTCCGGAATCACACTGCAGAGCTGCCGGTGTGGAAGTATGCATCTCCTGGTCAGCTGATCACTGCGCTTAAAGTAACGGACCGCGACGCAGGCACCAATGGAGAGGTGAGCTGCGCCATCGTTGGTGGCAATGAGGATGGGCTGTTTGTGATGGATGCTCGGCGATGTGAGCTCAGAACCAACGCCAGCCTGGAGCAGGCTCCACGGGAGGTGATGGAGATCAGGGTGGAAGTGCAGGACAGGGGCACCATTCGGCTGTCAACAGGGGCCCTCTTCAGGCTCTCCCTGCAGGAGAATATGGACATCCTACCCCCTCTCTACCCCACTGGCTCCAGCCAGGCCCAACTGGATCTCTCCCTCATTGTCATCATCTCTCTGGGCGCCGTTTGTGCTCTACTGCTCATCGTCATGGTGATGTTCGCCACTGCACGCTGCAACCGTGAGAAGAAAGACCCCAGACACAACTACAATTGCCGCATGGCAGAGAACAGCTACCAGAACCACCCCAAGAAACCAGCAAGGCAGATCCACAAGGCGGATATCACCCTAGTCCCCACCGTCAACGGGACTCTGCCTGTACGGGCCCACCCACGCTCCCCCTCAGCCTCCCCTACACCTGAGAGGGGCACCTTGGGGAGCAGGCAGAGCCATCATAGCCGCCAGTCCCTCAACAGCCTGGTAACAATCTCCTCCAATCATGTGCCGGAGAACTTTGCCCTCGAGCTGGCCCACGCCACACCTCCTGTAGAGGTAAGACAATGGGAATACACTTTCTCTCATGCTTTGAGTTGATTTTATTCAGACCTAGATGCTCTGTAATGCCTGTTGTTTGTGCTAAAAGTAGCATAAACATGCAACTTTACGTGTTTTGAGGCTTGATTATGCATCTGTTAAGTATCCCAAATCCTACACTATGCATGTTTTTTTGTCCTACATTCAGTATTTGTTCAGAATGTATCCCATATTCTGTGAGTTTTTTTGTGTCATGTTTTTGTGGACCATCACATTCAAGAACAAGTCACAATATCATGCCCCCCTCCCCCACCCCAGAAACATTGTCTTGTGGCCTTGCTTGTTTGACTCCATTCATTTTCCCCTCTTCATTTTTTCCCCTTTATTTTTGTCTTTTTTTCTTTCTTTTTGTCTTTTTTTTCCTCTTGGGATTGTAGCAAGTCTCACAGCTTCTGTCCATGCTCCACCAGGGCCAGTACCAGCCACGACCAAGCTTCAGAGGCAACAAATACACCAGGAGCTACAGGTAATCATGCTTTGAAAACCATTATCGGCAGAAGTAAGGTCAGAATTAAGGGATGCTCTGTTGCACACCTCTATAATATCGCGCACATTATTCTGTCAGTACTTTCACATAGTCCCTTAAATCCATACCCAGTAGCTTTTTGGTTTAGTGTCAAACTGTATGCTCAATAACATTTGCATAATTTTATGTAAAACCTCTTCCGCAGAGCGCTCTCTGCTCTTCCGTGCACCTTTTTATCCATCAGCAGCATGGCATTCCCTTAACTATTTGACAATATTATTGGCAATGACTAGTTAGTCCTCTTTGAGAAATGTTTCAAATCTCTCTGACTGTCCTTCTGTACAGATATGCCCTGAACGAGATGGATAAGTTCAGTCTGAAGGACAGCGGCCGCGGAGACAGCGAGGCAGGTGACAGCGACTACGAGCCTGGCAGGGAGTCACCCATGGATAGGCTCCTTGGTGAGGGCTTTACTGAGATATATGCCCCTGATGGCCAGCACAGAACGCATGCAGGTACACCCCTGGCCCCCCATCCACCACACCCACCAACCCTCCCTTCATATCCCATCATTCCCCTCCTGTCTTAGCATCTAGTTCTGGATCCAAAGTTCAGTCTTTCAGTTGTTTTTTACTGTTGGTTTCCAAATACATCCATTCAATTTAACAGCTCAAGATTGAGCAAAGTTGGATTGAAGGAAATTTATTTTCACATTTTCATCTGCTTTGTCAAATAATGTCAGTTAATAGTAAACAATATCCATGACATTCCAGATCCCAACTTGACACCTTGAACAGTTTATTATAGTTGGCGATTCATTTAATAGATGACAAATAATCAATTCATTGTTGCAGCTCTATAATTAACATGACATTTCTGTTCAGTGTAATCAGTTATTCCATCCATTACATGCATCGGTCATCTACTCTGAGCCAACACTGGCCCACAATTTAAATACTCAACCTTGGAGTAGCAACCCCATCTAGAGGTCACATTATGAGCACAGATTGTGGCACATTTCTTGACTGATAAATATATATATATATATATATGTTTTCCATCTATTTTTAATAAAGGTATCAACTTAATGGGTTTTGAATGGAATCTCAAAAGTCATGTTTAGATTTTTATCTAGATTATCTTAATAAAATACTCAAATGATATGTAATGAATGAGTTTTTGGTTGCTGCAGTCATTTCTCCTTAGCTTTAACTGAACTTCACAAGGTATTTGGATTTTTTCTCCAAACACTTACAGTGGAGTCAAGCTTGATAGAGATCATTTCAGGGGCAGTAACCGATAACTCAATGTACGTATGTATGGCAAAATTAGACCTACTTAATTAGAAAAAAACCTAAACCTGTTCTATTGCTGGGACCGTGAGAATGCTGTGAGCCATAAACAACCTGAGAAACCCTGGATCAACACATAGTTTGTATCATACCTCACTCTACTCATCTGTTGCCTGTTAGCAAACCACTGTTTTAGCTATTTCAGCATGCCTTTTGGTTCTGCATCACAAGGGGCTGCATGCGCTTTTGCCTTGGAGGTTTGTGAATAGTTACCTCACTGTCACTAAGTTCTTGAGATATCTCTGCAGATAGCTCAACTGATCCTCCTTTACAGCCACCAACCTCTTCACCCTACTGTCACACTGCATGGAGTTTCCCCTCCTCTCTAAGCTTGAGTTAACAAGGAAGAATTTTGAACATTTGTTGAACATTGGTTGACCCGGCTGACATCGAAATATTGTACGCACCGAGCGAACTCTCGGTCCAATTCTTCCCTCTCTTAGCCTGTCTGAGCACACAGGTTGCAAGCTGCTGCAGCTTCTTTTATCACTCCATCTCTCCTCCCAGAGCTCCCCGCTTCTTTCCAGCCAGCTTCCCACACAGCCATCACTCGACACTGGATTTGAGCTACATCCCAATTAAAGTCGACCCAGACGGGCAGACAATCTCATCAGCAACACCTCCCCCCTCCCTTCCTTCTAAGCTCTGCTCGTTAGTCACTCTCCCTTTTACCGCATTGGAGCCTTCACTTTCAGCCGTCCAAACCCGAAGCCCACGTGCTCCTCTGATGAAAACAAGGCATTTAATTGCCATGTGACGAATAGTTGCTATGGAGTCGGCACCAAGTTGCGCTTGTGATTAAGCCCTGAAGAGCATAATTATGTCTCAAAGTTCACCTTTCTCCTTCTGTTTGTTCAGTCCGCCTCCCGCCCCTGTGTCCACTGCAGCGTGGATGATTTCAAGCAGTGTTTAGTCGGTGCCCTGTCATTATGGCTGGATATTGTAGACTTCCCTGCTCAAGGGAGCCCATCTAGATTCAGAAGATGTTTCACAGTATTGGTAGCGAATGTACTTCCAGGCTTGCAGTCATTCTCAAATTCATGAAGAATCCTCTAAGAAAACTTGAAATGATCTAAAACAGCAGGATTAACGACATTTACGAGAACCACTCCACTCCTTATTCTGCTTTTGGTTTTGGCCAAAAATAGTATGACACCTTAAAAATTCACATCTTCTTCTTTCTTTCTTAGAAACAAGAAAATCTCCAGTTTGTGTGTTAGCTACAGAGCTGGGAATATCGTTAGCTTAGCTTAGCACTGGAAGCAGGGGGGAACTGCTACCCTGACTCTGTCCACAGTTCAAAAACACACCTGCCAACACCTCCAAAGCTCACTCATGAATACATTACCTCATGTTTTAATGTTGTGGAAGCTGCGTCTTATACTACGTCACCTGATTTCCCCATTTGCTCCGGACGTAATTTCTACAGTAATAAATACATGGATTACATACAAATTACAATGTATACTGAATGAGGAATAAACTGTCTTGTCACATACAGGCAGGACTGAAGGAAGGCATGTAATGTACACAGAGGCTACTTCTTATTGTCTTATTGTAGTATGTCAGAGTCAGTTTACTGCTTGTGAGGAGGAGAAGTGAAAACTATTGTATAATATCTTGTGTGGCTCAGCTTGTGAGATAAATGTATAACTTTAAACCCATGTCACCAATTGAGAGAATGGAGTTTGAAAACTGGGAGAATTTACCTTGCAACTGGCAGGCAACAATTCTTGGCTGCCAACTTCAAACCCGGCCAGGGACTGCAGATGAAAACTAGCCTCCTGGCTAATTCTGGCATATTTACAGTAATGTTTATACACTGTCCTGGAGAAACTAAATTGAATAACTACAGAGTAGTATTATGGGAAGTAAAGGATCCAGGGCTTTTGGAACTTGACCCCGTACTAGGAACTAAATCTCAGCCTCTGCAGCTTCGATTTTGACAATTATTGTTTTAATAGGTCTCCCACAACTTTGCAAAACTACAATACTAAATAGTTGGTTAAATATGTCCTATTTCAGCAGTTGCCGCCTGCTCAGTCGAGCACCCTCCCTTTGCTTCTTATCAGAAATAAAAGAAGAATTTGTGTTCTGATAATATTTGCTAGAAAGGCAAGTAAATCAATCAGCGAGTAGGCTGAATTGACATTACAGTCAGACAGGCAGGCTTTCAGTTAATGTTTGCCTGTCATACTCTTTTTCATTTTTACACACAAATCAGTTAAATCTTTCATTTTTACCCTTTCATCAGCAGGGCACACAATCTGCCGCTGCCCCCACACTGTTTTTTCCACTTCCAGTGCACCCAAATGCACTTCTCATCTGCTCTAAGATGTATTATAAATGTTCCTTTCATGTTAATGAGGGGATAATGAAGTCCCTCAATAGCACGACTGAAAAGCGCAGCAGTCCTTTAATGAAGGCTTTAAGTTGGCATATTTGATTTGTCTAATTTATTCTTCAGAGATTTTCTATTTGAAGATTTAATATTGAAAAGAGTGACTTGAAAGGGAAAAATGCAGGGCTTTTAGAGGAGGAGTTAATTTGAATGGGTAATAGGCATTGATCGACCTTGCTGAATTGTCTCTCTGTGGTAAATACATTGGAAGGTACTGTAGCAGGCAGTCTTCCTGCAGAGAGCCTTTCTGACTAATTAGGGCACAGTTCTACTGTGTTTCCAGAGACAGTGCAGCGTAAACACCTGAGGAGAGACACTTATTAGCTGGATAGAGAAAGACTCGACTGACGGAATCATCTTTGCATCTTTTTGATTTTCTGTTCAAATGTATGGCTGTTCAGTTCCAACGTGAGAAAATGTGCATACACATAAAATAATGACATCGCTGTGTATTATCTACAATATTCTAATGTCAACACTATTCTGTATGCTGTAGACACAATAAGTAATGTATGCTCTAAACATCAACATCCAAGAAAAATGGCCTTGTTTTAAGCTGTGACAGTGCATGTTAAAGATCAATAATGGGTTTTAAAAGGGTTTTTTAGTGGAAGGAGAATATCCTCAGCCTACGAAGTAGAATTCAATCCTTTAGTTTGTCTGAAAATTTGGAGAAACCAAATATTGAGATCCACTGTTCACTGAAAAGAGACACTTGTCCGTTGGCTCCAACCTTTTTGGGAGTTATGACCAAGTAGTCACATTCTTAACTAACATACAATACATTTATAATTACTGAACCGACCTCAGTACGAATTTCCTAATCAATGTATTATTAATACAGCTGAAACAATTAGGCAATTAATTGTTTTGGTTGTTCAATCAACCAAAAATGACAAACAATCTCTGGATCTTGCTTTTCAAATGTGAGGATCTTGTGCTTTTCAACGTTTGACATCTCAATATTCCTGATTACTTACAAGTATTTCTACCTTTCTTTGCAGCTATGAGGCTCTGCACAGAGGAGTGTCGTGTCCTGGGTCACTCAGATCAGTGCTGGATGCCCCCCCTGGCCTCCCCAGCCTCGTCCTCCGACTACCGCAGCAACCTCTACATACCTGGGGAAGAAGCCCGCCAAGCGACTGACCTCTCCCAGGAAAAGACCCCGCAGCCTTGCACTGACACTGGCCCCGCCCGGAACCAGAGCTTCTCCACTTTCGGCAAGGACCTGGGTGGTGAGGACGGTGAAGAAGAGGAGGAGGGAGGGGACGTTGGGGGCGAGGCCACAGATGAAGACTTGTCAACTACATCGTTGCTGTCAGAGATGAGCAGTGTGTTCCAGCGGCTGCTACCCCAGGGTCTGGACTCGTACATCCAGGTGAACGAGAACCAGAAGGCGACTAGTCTCAGCGGGGTGGGTGTACCCATGACTGGATCTTTAGATCGCAGGAGGGGTCATCTCCCCGGCAAGCCCAACCCCTCTGTCCACCAGCAAGGCGTGGCAGCCTGGGCCGCCAACACCCACTTCCAGAACCCGGGAAGTAGCATCGGCCCATCTGGCCACCACCAGGGAGGCAGCTACCACACCCTGAAACCCAGCACCAAGCTCAGCTCCCAGAGCAGCGGCCACAAGGGCTCGCAAGCGCCCAAAAACAGCCCTCAGAACAGCGGCCACACCCCCAAACCTCACAGCAGCCCCCTTCTCACAGCACTGGTCAGCCCCACTCTGGTGCAGCCTTCTCCGGCCACAGTCCCAGTGCCGGTGCCGCTCCCCGGGCCCTCCTCGAAGTGGCTGCCGGCCATGGAGGAGATCCCAGAGAATTACGAGGAAGACGATTTTGACTCTGTGCTCAGCCACCTTCATGGCAAACGCAGCGACAGCCGACATGAGCTGGTGGACGCTAGCGAGCTAGTGGCTGAGATCAACAAACTCTTACAGGATGTCCGGCAGAGCTAGACTTCCTGTTTCTTATACTCTTTATTTATTCACCACCCACTGACTGCATCCTTTACTTCAGAATAAAAGTGAGGGACTATGAGTGGCAGAAGAAGGACAGAAAAAAGACAAAAAACAAGACTGCAATTGTCGTTAAAGTTGCATTTCTAATGTAATAATTGTGTTTTGTGAATGCTAAATATCCAAAAAATTGTTTGTAATTGCCTGTTTGGTACACAATGTACACTATGTGACTGTATTTATCTTTGTATTTTAAAAATACATTTGTATACTTATATTTATAAAAAAAAGTGTATATAAACTTAAAATAAAAGTCTATTTTTATATTTTGAATGCATGTTGAGTACAAAACGTTGAATCAAGACTTTGACATGCGATCGACATTCTACATATTTAAATTGTCTTTTGTATTGTGATTCTTTTTGTCACTATGATACAGTATGTATACATGGATATATTAGTGAATTAATGGTGTGTCTTTGTGGATTATTGTAGGGGGAGGGCGGTACACAAATAAAAACAATATACAAAAATTATTCAGGTGTCTGTGGTTTATATTTGAGTTTAGGTATGGTATTGGGAGGTTCTATAGGATTTTATATAGAACCAAAAACTGAATTATATTATTATATTATTAGTGGGTCTTTATGGTTTGCATGTAAACTCATGTAAAATTCATCTACACTGTCGATGATTGATCATAGATATTAGGCCTTCGTCAGGCATCAAACTCACAATATGTAACAACATGTTTAAAGTAGAACCACTGGCTACAACAACCAATCAGAAAGACGCAGACAGTTAAGATAGAAAATACAGGATGTATGAAATATAAATAAGCATTTATAATAATTAGTAGGTGACAGAAATGTCAACAAAAGGTAGACGTGACTCAAGTCTGTGGTCAAAGTATCAAATCCTTGGATAAATCAATTCAAGTAACTTCTTCCCTCCAAGATAAGTGCAGTCGTAGCTGCAGTATATGTTTTTTATGAAGAGAAAATTAATGATGATTAATGATATTAACCACCAATTTATCTAACCTGTCTGGTGGAAACCTCATATCCCCATATTTTGTCATTTTTATTTGTAAAAAAATCAGCTATTGTTATCTGTGTGTGGGTTTTATAAAGTTTTAACCAATGAAAAGCATTAAAAATAACTTGTGACTAAATCTTGTAACACCAATGGATCCTCAAACTGTCAGCAAAAACCTCCCATTCTTGAAAAATTACAGTTTTGGACATTCAAGGTTCCGCCAGACAGTAACAATTTGTAGCATAATTCTTGATATTCAGTCAAATAATTCTGGTGTTACGGTTTATTAGTGATATCAATCGTTATCCAGTAAATGTTAGCTAGCTAGAGTTGTGAGAGAACAGATTGTACCTGGCTAACATTAGTTAGTTACGGAGTTGTGAGAGAACATACTGTATCTCGCTAACAGTAGCTAGCTAAAGAGTTGTGAGGGAACGACTTGTAGGCGATCTGGCTAACGACAAGTCATTTGAGTCATGTCTCAAGTCAAAGTCATGAGTCGCTATCTTCCACGTCCAAGTCGAGTCTCAAGTCATTCATTTTCTGTCAAGTCAAGTTACGTCTTACAAGTCCACATTTTTGCCTCGAGGTCCACTCGTTGGCTGTTATGGGTGTTGGTTATGGAGCTTCCCACAATCACACAATCTTCCTCAACAGTTTGAACAGTTGTGAGGGAGCTCAAATTTCCATTTTCTGAGCACGATGATGACTAATCTATGAGTCAAAGCTCCAGAACAGCTGCTGGAGTGGACCTTGTGGTAAGACTGGTGCAACTGCTGCTTACAATTTCACTGAAGTAAGAAGTCAAAAAAATGCACAACATATCAGCTCAATCGTTCAGGCTAAAGCTTTCAAGGAAATAGTCATCAAAAAGAACCATAAATTAATAGTAATGAAGACAAATGTTGAGTGTAGGGGAAAATTAATTGACTTTCTTATGCAATACTGCAACATTTAGGCAATTAACGGATAATTAGAAAACTATTTTTATTAGATTATCTGTTAATTGTTTCAGTAATTTATCAAAATGAAAACATGCTTATGGCTTTTCAAATATCAGGATTTTCTGATTCTCATTCTCATCATTATGAAGTGAGCACTGAGCCCCCCCCCCCCCATCGATTTTTCTTCTTTTTTAACAATTAATCAAGTGACTGTACAACTAACTGCCAGATTACTGAAAATGGTAATTAGCTGCTGCCCAACTCTTGTTTATTGAAAATCCCCTTTGAGTGCCGTTCATCTAACTCGGGGCATTAAAAAGCTAGTGAAGTGTATAAAAACAGTGTGGATAAAGAATACAGGCAGGTTTACCCATCACTAAGGCTTCATCTCGGGTTCTTGTCAGTGTTTGTGTGACCGATCCTGCTTATGCTGAAGAAGATTTAAAGCATTTTCACGAACACTAAGAGCCTACTCACACTGTCCTTTTGGCCGCGGCCAAAACCGGTTTTTCAGCTAAAGCCTAGTACCTTTAAGCAGTGTGAGTGCAACCGCTCCGCGCACAACTGCGGCCAGCGGGCCGTCCACGGCCCGCTTGAAAGAGGTGGGCTTTAGCGGAGCCGTCTGCACATGTACGAGCACGAGCGTGCGCACGTGTACGAGCACGAGCCCTACGGCAGTATCGTTATGTCCGCCTGTTCGGACATGTAAATAGAAGGACGGACCATGCGCGGACATTTAACAACAACAACAATGGCGGTGAAAGGTTCACGTTGGTGTGATGCGGAGGTGGAGTGTTTACTGCAGATTTGGTCGGATGAAAATATTCAAAAACAGTCGACAAGACGCACAAAAACTCCGAGGTCTATGGAAAGATTTGTAAACAAAGCCACACACACGCGATCAATGCGTGTGACGTGTTACGGCGTGATGGCGTATGGACAGCAAGAAGCATTGGCCGGCCCTGGCAGTGTGAGTACAAACGGGGCTGGGGCGCGGGGGGGAGAGGGAGGGGGGACAAGTACCCTAAAGTCCGGGTCGCGGTCCGGGAGGACAGTGTGAGTACGCTCTAAATGACTTGATACAGCCAGGATTGTTGTATCAGCCCAGAAAAACACAGAGGCTCGGCATTCTGTCAGCAATCTTAGAGCCACTTGAATTCACAAAACAAAAGGATCAAAGTTGTGGTGGGTGATGGGAGAAAATTTGCCATGGAAGCAGATGGAAATAACTGCTGTAGAGAGAGACAGAGTTTCATGGAGGGAGTTGGATTTGATGGAGACACCTCCCTCCTCTGTTGCCTCAACAGCTAGATAATGGGTGACACCTAGAGGTTCAGCGTGTGCACTGTACACCAATGACTCCAGCACCCAGCTCTTACCACCACATTTACTATTACTATTAGCAGCACCAAACCTGGCAAGGAACTAGAGAGCAGCAAAAGCAGACAACTAGACAGAGCCCCCTGGAGGAGAAATCATCAACCTGCAGCTTTCCGGGAAGCAGCTGAATGGGACCTGCAGGGAAAATACAGCACACTGACATGCTGAGGATCAACAAACACAGGGCATTACTGTCCATTACTGCGGCTGGACATCACATTGAAAAACCTAAAAAAATAGATCAAAATTTAGAACAGAATAAATGAAATGAACGTAAATATCAATTAACTTAATTAAATATACTACAATTTTACTTTAATTTTACAATCTCATCAACATCACATACACACATACACACACACACACACACACACACACACAGAGAGAGAGAGAGAGACTCTGGTGATCAAATTAGAGAATATATTATAAATACAGTAGTTTATTTGTTCTGAAATGCTGTCATTTTTGATTTTTCAGAATTTGATAGAATATCAGATGTCTATACCACTGCTGTGCTAGTATGTTTTTTAAATAACCAAGGCACGGCAAAAATCTTTATTTTGTGAAAAAACAGAGTGAGCAAATGTAGGAGATTAAGCCTACTTTTGTTATGGCTAGAATATAGTAGTCGCTGAATTAATTATGAATTAACACGACTCGTTAAAATTTAGGATTTATTTTACCTCGAAGTAAGGGCACCACACCAAATTAAGACAGGATGTTTATTAAACTTTGGTGAAGGTTTAATACCTGTTAGTTATTTAAAGTAATTGATTGTTAAAATTTATCAGTCTCGTCTTGAACGCGTTAATTCGTACCACAGCCTTATCAGTGACCAACACTTTCTGCACAGAACGGAAGACTCTCACAACGACGTAAAGTTATAAACATTTATTTGACTACCTAGCAAAGAGAATACAGAACAGTGCAACATTGAATAGACAAGTGGAAAAAGGGTTAAATGTGGATATAAGAAGCTTGAGACTCGAGGGGGGCTTGTTTATAATATCACTGGTGGATACAAAACTTGCTCTAATTAGCCTGCCAACAGAACTCGGATCAGAATCTAACTGTCACCAACGTTTAACCAAGGGTTGCATTAAAAGGCCAACCTTACTTTGCCGTTGATATTACAGTTGCCCTGGCGTCTTACAGTACCGATGCAGATTCCGTGAGTCCGCGTCCCGGTGTTTGGCGGACCTCGGCTCGGTTTGTAGACTGGGTCAGCTGTGCGGTTGGCTCGGCGGGTCTCGTCGGGTCCTGTCGTGGCCTGGATTTGGTGCTTCAAGTGGCTTGCCTCTGGAGGTGATTTGTGGGTTGACAAAAGTTCTGACCGGTTCTGTGAGCTAGAGTTGCGAGTTCGATGCAATTTGCCGGCCGTACAAAAAGGCAAAGACAGCACGAGGGGTTTAACTATACTTATAAAAGATTAAAAAAAACGTGTCGTAGAAAACTTAAAAAGTCAAGCGATAAAAATAGATTAATAAACGATAAACGAAAATACTTAAGTAAGAAGACAACTTCTCTTGCTAACTTTAGGTTAACAAAGTTAGACAAAAGAACAAAGGGAGCAGAGGGGGGTCAGAGGTGCAGAGGTGCAGGAGAAAGTTGCAGAGTGAGTCAAGAGAACAAGAGAGGGGACAAGAGAGAGGACAAGAGAGGAGAGTTGGACACCTCTGTTTGTTTGTTTATCTCACAGTTGAACAAAGGGGTGGGTTCTGGTTTAACCCATCCCTTGGGCTCTGAGCGAATCAACTGCTTTTTACGCCGGAATTCTAATTCTGAGATTAAACTATCTTTGGTTGATTTTCCATTATTAAGCTTTCTGATATCCAATTTAACCCAAATCTTTAGGCAGACAGTTTTAACAGATACAGATACTACACATCATCACACTCTCCTGGATATAGTGACAGGCCTATTATTAACCACATAAACATAATCACAACAAGATACAAATAATGCATATACTGTTACACACTTGCGAGAATGTCTTTGAACAGCCAGTTGCGATGAAACATCGAACTTTAACTGTTTTTCCAAACATCTACACAAAGTTCTGTTGCTTAGATTTTATTCATGAAAGTCCATCTGCCTCCCAGAGACAGCTCCTCCAGTTCGATGTGCGGTCAGATTTGACGTTGATTTAGGTTAAAAGGGGGTCCTGAGACCCAGAGTTCTAGGTTTTATTACCCCAGGAGGGTCCGAGGTGGTGAACTCCACCTTATCTCTTATCAAAACAAGCATACAAATTTCTTATCTACCGTTGTCTTCCTGCGACGTTGACCAGACAACCAGACACAAAAACTCCTTAAACACTACTTCCTCATGGAGGTCCTATACAAATTTAAAGAACACTTTCAGATCCCTCCTAGTTATAGTTTTTCCAGATGAAGGCCACTGACCCTCTCAGCAATTGCAAGAGAAGTTGGGTGCTCCAAGTCTGTGATTTCAAGAATATTAAAACCCATTGAGAGTCTTTGCATAATCCTGTTCTCTCTTTTCACTTTGAGAATATTACCTTCAACAAAACTTCATTATCTAATTGTTATTCTTGTAGTGAGTTGGTTGCATGTACTCATCTTATCACAATTTACCAATATAGATTAATTAGGAGTTGTTTAATGTCTGATTTTGGCTTTTTGTTTAATTACATCAGTTGTAATTTTGTAACTATTTGACTTGTATTACTGTATGTGTAATGTGATGTACAAGTGTTCTTGGCAGGTGCGTCGCTAGCTAGTAAAAACATTTGTGGCAGTAGCCCAGAAGAGTCCTTTTCAGACGGGTGTTCAGGGGTTTCTCCCCCGTAAAAATGTAAAAATTGGGCTGATGAACATGCAACTGTGATTTAGTTTGAGGAGAGATAAGACCAATGGTCATGTGTGACTGAGTAGGTACTGAGTAGGACACCGGCAGCTAGAATGAGACATGAGAACAGTCTACAGCCTCAGAAACTCTGTCATGCACCGACCTGATGTCAAGTGGACCGGGCTGAATTCACTGCAGGTCTCCTGAAACTGTGAAAACTAGAAGACATCACTTCTCCCCTGACCGGCAAGTAAGTCTGCTTTTAAGTTTTATTTTTGAGTTATCACTTGTCAGTGTGTGGACCAGTGAAAACTCAACTTTTTACTGTCAACAATGTTGCATCTGTGGCTGCTGGTATTGCAACCACATACAATTCTACTGTACAGGGCTATTTTCATAATTTTTTATGTTTTTTAAAAAAAATGTATTTGATGGCACAGAGGTCTGGGGCTGTTCCCAAGAGATCCATGGCTATAGCCTTGATTTCCCAGGACTTACAAGGCGCATGGTCCTTGATAGAATGTCAGACATAATCTGACTGAATTTATACTGTATAAGGAAAGAATCCAATGTGGTATGGTATGGTAAGGAGCAGCTGCAGCGCCTGGCTCTACAAATTGCAGCCTTGGTCTTGTGAGATTATCGTTGCTGTCAACCAGATGTCTGGAACAAAACAGACAGAAATTCAACTGACATGCATTGTGTAGTGATTGCTGACGATCGATTCTACACAGGCCTAGCTCATCTAAAACCAGCCCATTGATATACAGCCACATACAGTAATTGAATGCACATGGAAATCAGAGGAGCCGCTCACAGTGTAGAAACAGCATCTAAATAACCAAAAACTAACTGTATGATCAGAATAAAATAGGGCAGAGCATCAGGGTGGTGGATTGGTTCCAAAACTAGAGATGCACCGATCCAGTTTTTTCCAATCCGATCGGATACCGATACCTGGGCCGAGCGTATCGGCCGATACCAGATACCGATCCCATACTACTGTTGAATGAATTATTTATTTGAATTGAATTGTCTTTATTGTCATTGTACCAGTACAACCAAATTTACAGTACAATCCCTTAAAGTAGAGAAATAATTTACCATTAAAAGCATCAAAAAGAATAGGCTAGACCTTTAAAAGACACATTTAAACCGACAAACTTACACACAAACACACACACACACACATGCACACACATACACGCACACACACCATAGCAGCTTAAGGAGACAAAACAAAAATCAGTAGATTGCAGCGACCCTGAGGATCATGTCCCATCATAGGCAAAGGTATTTGCAGTGTTCAGCAATGTTATAGATTTTGGATGAAAACTGTTCTTAAGTCTGTTAGTCCCAGCATTCAGAGACCTAAAACGTCTGGACCAAGGGCAATAACTCAAAGTGTTGGTGACCTGGGTGGGACGCATCCCTTAGAATGTTTTTAGCCCTACTAAGACAGCGAGAGCTGTACAGTTCTTCCAGGGTGGGGAGTGAGCAACCAATGATCTTTCGGGCTGTGTTAACAACCCTTTGGAGGGCTTTCCGCTCAGCCACTGTGCAGCTGGCAAACCACACACACATGCAGTAAGTCACGATGCTTTCTATGGAGCAACGATAGAATGACACCAAAAGTTTCTGAGTCAGATTGTTATTCCTGAGAAGTCTCAGGAAGTACAGTCTCTGTTGTGCTTTCTTGATGGTGGTTGTGGTGTTAATGTTCCAACCGGAAATCCGTTACCCTTTCCACCTGTTCACCCCGATGAATAATTCAATTCAATTCAATTCAATTCGGGACACAGAGAGCAGCAAATAACGACAGTGCAACTATTAAAAACATTTTAACCTATCAACGTGGGTTTCCTCCGGGTTCTCCGGTTTCCTCCCACAGTCCAAATACATGCATGTGTTAGGTTAATTGATGACTCTAAAATTGCCCATAGGTGTGAATGGTTGTCTGTCTCTGTACGTCTCTATGTGCCCTGTGATGGACTGGCGTCCTGACCAGGGTGTACCCCGCCTCACGCCCAATGTCAGCTGGGATCGGCTCCAGCCCCCCCGCGACCCCGACCCCGGGATAAGCGGTTGAAGATGAATGAATGAATGAAACAAGAATAAAGTGTAAAAGAAAAATAAGTGTCAGGATGTTAGTGTGTCAGTACAGGTTAGAATAAGTGTCAGGATGTTAGTGTGTTAGTACAGGTTAGAATCCAGTCACAGAGTTAGATACGAAGAACAGCAGAGAGGAAAGTGTCTAGATGTTAGTACAAGTTAAATACACACAAGTCACAGTTAGATACTGTTGTGGGAATTTTGGATATTTGTAATTCATAATCATAGTTTTGTCAGGTCAGACACAGTTCAGTGTCTCCTCTGTCTCACCTTTTTAATGGATAATGCAAATAACTAACTCATGATGATATATTGGCATATTTGTGCATCTGTACCCTGTGTTAGAGACCTTGTGATGAGAGAGGTTCAGAATGTTCAGAATTGTAATGTCTAATTCATGTTTTTGTTTGGTCTAAAGACGTCACCCAACCAAGGCTATTCACGTCTTGTCCCTCTCCCTAAAAGACTGTGCGAGATTTGGCACATCGTCATTTCTACTAGACTCTAACTTTGTGAGGATGTAGGGATGAACGTATTTTTGTCTGCAGAGGAAAATGCAAAATAAAATAAAAATAATAATAAAATAAACCACGGAGAAAAAGCTGATCCTGTTTGTTGATCTTTGGTGAAGAATCCATTTCCACAACAATTTGGCGTCCCTGGGTGGGCACCCGGAGTGAGAGGCACAGGCTGGACAGTACTGACGGTGAAGCCTGTGCACAGTGGAGTGAAGCTCCTTCCTCAACCTCGCCACAAATTCAGCTGAGAAGTGGGGGCCTAACGTCAAACAGCAGGCGTGTCCTCTTACTGCCTACTCACTGCCATTGCCTACTGAACAATGGCAGACCAACCGCCAGGGATTCTGACACAGGGGTGATTGACTGGCTGGAGGGCTGGGAGTGAGGGGCGCATCTGGACCGGACACAGGCCATCCGAACGGAACACGTGAATACACCAACACATCCACACTCTCTCCACGACACAGTTTAAATTCCGTACTGCAGGCTATTGAACGCTTAGAAAACACACACACATCACAAAACTTTCAGGAATGTATGCTTCACTAAACTCTGCTGCCTATAAGAATCTACCCACACTAACACTCACTGTTGGAGACATACCCCTCACATTCCTAGTAGATTCCGGAGCGACGGAATCTGTTATACAACACACCGATTTCAAACACCCAAAACAAGCAGGAGATGTGTTAGAGATCTTATGTGTGTGTTAGGCATAAACATTAACTCAGGCCCTAAGGGCCTAACCATAATTAAAAATGATTCATACACTAAAGCCTTTCTGACTTCTCTTGATAATGTGGCTACTTACCACTATCTATGGCTCCTCCCCCATTCGAGCCTCACTGCTGCGGCAGCCACAAACACACGCTGGTATTTTGTGTCACACTGACCTGCATTGTGTTGCACACATCTGCTTAGGGAAAGATATGCTATTTGAACAAACATGGTTTAAACAAAGTACTCTGTGTGACAGTTTAGAAGTGCAATGCCTATATTGGGATAACACACGCTGTGCAATCTCTGTGTGCCTGCCTAATGTTTCTTTCCAAGTGCCCCAGTTCCCGTATGTTTCCCTGATCAAAACACAGGAGCCGCAAAATCTGGAACCTTGGTCGACAAAATGCATCAAGGCGACCGGATAGAATCAAACGGCCGACCCCGCAACTGAGCATCATGAAGGTTTAAAGGTGCATCGAGTAACAATTCAAAAGGCAGTTGCTGCTCTTGAGAACGGTCGAGATTTAAACTTCAAAACCCAGAGCTATACTCTACATCACACTTTACTGCACCACACGGAAAGATAATGATTAATAATGTCACTGACGTACCAGAACTGAAACGAGTGCCAGCGCAAGTGTGGGCACAACACCGGCACAATGTAGGTTTGCTTAAAAAAAGCCAGGACTTGCAGGCGGTAAATGCGGCAATCCACGCACGTGCCCCTACAGTACCAAATCCTCATACAATTCTTTCACAAGTTCCACCTGAAAGTAAGTGGCTTTCTGTTATAGATTTGGCTAACGCTTTCTTTAGCGTCCCCATACACCCCGACAGCCAATACTGGTTTGCATTCACATTTTAAGGTAAAGCATCAAGTTTACCCGACTGTGTCAGGGGCTGTCGGAGTCTCCAACCATCCTCAACGCTACTCAGCGTGAGAATTCATTAAGTCTGCCACAAAACAGCGCCTTGCTGGCACATGTGGGTGATTTAATGATTTGCTCTCCCACACAGGAGGCTTGCGTCGCGGACACGCTAGCCTTGTTTACACAAATTATATCGCAAGAGGGGAAAATACTTTCCCAAAAGTGCATCTCTGCCATCCAAGAAATCCCAAAATCCAATCACAAAGAAACAGGTTATGGGTTTTCTTGGCATGACATCATACTGTAGACAGTGGATCCCTGACTAAGCAAGCATCGAGGCACATTTGGCGGCCATTGCTCATGGTCAGGGTCTAGCAGCACGGAACAAAGTCGCTTGGACGCCCGATGCAGAAAAAACATTCCACGATCTAAAGCTAGCTCTACAGACACCACCCACTCTGGGCCTCCCAGATTGCAACCGGCCATTTACACAAACCATTGATAAAAAGGGACACTACATGACCTCCGTCTTACTGCAGGATTATGGGTGGCAAAAAAACAAAACAAAAAAAAAAACGGTTGCATACTTCTCATCCAAACTAGGCCCTATGGCAGCCGATCTCCCAGCCTGCCTTAGAGCTGTGGCAGCTGCGGAGAAGGCAGTCATAGCTTCTCGCGACATTGTCGGTTACTCTCCACTAACCTTGTTAGTCCCACATGCAGTCTTAATGATTTTGTTAGAGGAAAAAAACTCAAAAAATCTGTCCTCCAAGATGTGAGAAGGAAATCTTGGCGATCAAGAAGGTGGAACGGGCCCTACCAGGTGCTGCTCATCACAGAAACCGCAGTAAAGGACGCAGAGAGGGCCACCTGGATCCACACCTGCCACTGCAAAAGAGTCACAGAGCCATCAGACGACGCCCTCGTACAGACAGATCCGAGGGAACCAGATGGCATCGATCTTCCAAGGTCAGCCACTCCAGGGAGGGTTGAGACGCCACCTGGACCTGTTGCTGGCTCAACACGTACTACTCCTGCTGCTGAACGAGTCCTACTCCAGCCTTGCAGATCGAAACGGACAGGGACTACACATCGTGGACATCACCCCGGTCACCCGACCGGAGCAGAATGCCTGGTAACGAGCTGTGGCTCTAACCGCCAGGCTGATAACGAATGGCAGTTGTTATGTCTGTGCCCAACATCCTCACGGTGTGGGCATGGCACTGCCTGCGGCCTCGCTCCCTGGTTGGGGGTTCTGAACATCAGTGCCGTCAACTACGGGGGATCGACAGACAGATTCAGAAACGTCACAACTACACTGAGTCAGGTACATCATTCAGTGATGACGACAAACCCCACAAGGTTTGTGCTGGACATCACTTGACCAAAATCTAGGCACGTCCTTTTGCAACTAGACAGTGAGCGCCACGTGCAACAGCGCATGGAACGCTGCCTACAACGACCCTGAGTGCAAGAATGCGGGCCCTTACCTGGGCAGACTGAACCTCACACACACCCACAGCCTGGCCTCTCAAGGGGGTGTGTGCCACATAATCGGGACAAAATGCTGCACCCATGTGCATTAGGTGACAATTTGACTCATGTTGTTGCCCACTTGAATGAACTGTTGAGAGAGAGGCAAAACTCAGAAGCCCATGACGGCTGGGACCTTGGTCCTGGCTCACAATGGGGGGATGGAAAATCCACCGCTGTCAGATTACTACTCCCTGTGTTGATTGTGGTGGTGGTAATGTTGTTGGTCATTTGTTGCGTGCTGCATTGCTGCAGAGTTCTCGTGGTCTCCTTAGTGAGCTCCGCCACGTGGTAGTACCCATGAATCACCATGACCCCAGATGAAGATCTGTGGGTACCACCGTTTTTGGATTCAGATACTGAGCCAAACTGATGTAAACACAAAATGTGAATGTGTTAGAGTGGGATTAAACTACAACCACATGCGTGATGACAACAATAAAATTCTCACCCTTTAGTGCAAACCATGACATGTAATTGTGTGCAAAATGTCTCACTCAGGTCTGCCTGCTTGCCTGTCCGACCTTAGCTCCTTTACCCTCTACAGCTTGACCAGACCGCTACAATGGGGGGGGGGATTGTTTAGATATCCTTCGTCTCAACCCGGTGAAGAGTGACAACAGACTTTGTCAAGGGGGCTGTAGAAATTAGAAAGTTGCTGAGCGGTGACGGTGAGTGGGGGCCCTGTAGTTAGAAGTTTGGCCAAATACATGTATGCTGTATCCGCACCTTCTTTTTAATCATATTTTATCATTTTTCCCCTTCAGGGTGGGTGTTTCAGACCATCAGGTCAATTTCTGGCCTGTGGTAGTGAAAGAAAGAAAGGGGTTTATCTGTATTATGCTATTCATCGTTTGTTCCTTTCCTCCTCACTCATTTATTACATGATAATTACCTTTGTGACTATTCCAATCACTGTTTTAACCCAAATTACCTTTATTCATGTATAATATAAAAAGCTTTTTCTCCAAAAAAAAAAAAAAAAATTAAAAAAATTGCTAAAAATTGAAAAATAGATAAATTACAAATTTCCTTCTGTAGTGAACATAAAATGTTCAAAGGGGGGACTGTTGTGGGAATTTTGGATATTTGTAATTCATAATCATAGTTTTGTCAGGTCAGACACAGTTCAGTGTTTCCTCTGTCTCACCTTTTTAATGGATAATGCAAATAACTAACTCATGATGGTATAATGGCATATTTGTGCATCTGTACCCTGTGTTAGAGACCTTGTGATGAGAGAGGTTCAGAATGTTCAGAATTGTAATGTCTAAGGCATGTTTTTGTTTGGTCTAAAGACGTCACCCAACCAAGGCTATTCACGTCCTGTCCCTCTCCCTAAAAGACTGTGCGAGATTTGGCACATCGTCATTCCTACTAGACTCTAACTTTGTGAGGATGTAGGGATGAACGTATTTTTGTCTGAAGAGGAAAATGCTTTGGCAAAATAAACCACGGAGAAAAAGCTGATTTCTGTTTGTTGATCTTTGTTGAAGAATCCATTTCCACAACAATACATAGAACATCGTCGGCGTGAGATGTAGAAAGTCATGCGTGTATCAGATGTAAGCAGACATGTGAACGGGTGTATATGATGTAAACATGCAGTAGACTGTTGAGACAGGTATAAACAGAACTGTAGTGCAGAAAATATATAAGTGGACAGTGATCAGATTCATATGTGATCAAACATGATACATATATGTAATGAGCAGACGTAACAGAACTGTAGTGCAGTAATAGAGTATAAATATAATATATAACTTTAAGCTATATGCAGATACTAAATAATAAAGTGATAGTGGTGCATGGCAGGAAAACAGCATTCTAAATATATGCTAGCTCTGTGTAACCAGATGAATACTGAAAAATAAAGTGACCATAGTGCTAGGATGGATACAATATAAGACCGGGTGTCCAGGGTGGAGAGGGGGGTGAGGTGTCCAGGGACGGTGTCTGGAGTGTGGGGGGGGGGGGGGGGGGTAGGGGGGTTGATGCTGTCCGGGGGGGGGGGGGTGTCCAGGGGAGGGTGTCAAGAGTTGGGAGGGGGATGGTCAGAGGGGTCAGGAGTTGAGGAGCTGGACAGCCCTGGGGAAGGTTGCTCTTCTCCTCTGTGTCCTGCAGCAGGGACAGCGAAGATGGCGTCCTGAGGGGAGCCACTCGAACGCTGAGAAGAGAGCATGAGAGGGGTCCTGCATGATCCGACCAGCTAACCTGAGTGTCTGCTGCTCATAGATGGTCGACAGAGTTCTAACAGGAAGTCCAATGATCTTAGAGCAGACCGTGGCTATGCTCTGCAGGCGGTTTCTGTTCTGGAGGCTGGTGGAGTAGAACCAGCATGTGATGGAGAACGTGATGATGCTCTCGATGAAGGAGTAGTAAAAGGTCAGGAGGATGTTCTTGCTGACTCCAAAGGAATTTAGCTTCCTAAGGAGGTATTTCCGCTGCTGAGATTTCCTGAGAATCTCCTCTGTGTTGGAGGAGAATTTCAGCAGGCTGTTGAAGATGGTGCCCAGGTACCTGTACTGTACCTCAACTGCTTCAACAGGCTTCCCGTGGATCACGGTGTTTGCTGATGCAGCCAGTTCCCTCTGCTTGTTGGAGAAGGTCACCACCATGTCTTTGGTTTTGTTGACATTCAGCTCCAGGCAGGAGCTGTCACACCACTCCACAAACTCCTGAAGAGCTGGTCCGTGGTGATGAGATGGGCCTGACAGCAGAGACAGGAGGACAGTGTCGTCAGCGTACTTCACCAGATGACAGTTAGGCTGTGTGGTTCTGCAGTCATCGGTGTATAGGATGAAGAGCAGAGGTGAGAGCACACAGCCCTGAGGGGAGCCGGTTGAGGTGTGTTGGAAGTCGGAGAAGGTGCTGTTGACCAGGACTCTCTGTGAACGGTTGGTCAAAAAGTCCAGTATCCACAGAATAAGGGTTGAGTGTCTGTTTTGGCTTTCCTCCTGAAGTCTATGACCAGCTCCTTGGTCTTGGAGGTGTTCAAGACAAGGTTATTGTCTGAACACAACATTGACAGCTGCTCCACCTCGTCCCGGTAAGCCGACTCATCTCCCACAGAGATGGGCCCCACAATTGTGCCATGTGAGTGAATGCATCAGGTTTGACATAAACATTTAGCCTTGTTAAAAGAGGTAACAAATTAACACAGATAGAAATGTACTCAATATTATTTAATAACAAATAACAGTGTACATTAGCAGCAAAAATATACATTACAAAATAACATTTCCATGTAAAGTGAGCTGCAAACAGATTTTTAAAAATGTATAACAAAATCTAGAAGCTGCCTGAAACCCAACAAACAATGGCTGAATTAACTTGCTGTGCATGATATTAATAAAAAAAAAGAAATGACTGGATCTGCCTCATTCATCCGATATCCGATCCAGCTAATTAGTCAATATCGGATCGGTGCATCTCTATCCAAAACACAGGAGACCGGTGTTCATGTCACATAAGGACTAAGCCACCCCCACGACCTTTTTTTCTAATCTTAAATACATTGTTTTGTTGCCTAAACTTAACCATCACCTTCTTGTTGCGTAAACCTACAGTTGTAGTCTATAAGATTTTCATCTAGTTAATTGTCTATAAAAGAGTAAGTTAAAACAATAGTGATTGATCACATGACCCACTAATGAAAGCACTTGTACTTGTCTCTTTGCAGAGAAATACCATCTGAGTGTCTGTGGCAACATTCCCTCGCTATAGTCAAATGTTAGAAGATAGAGGAGATTAATGATGGCAGCCGAGCAGACATGTGGCTTGGCAGGTGCCCCGTGTGCACTGTCTAACCCGGTTAAAGCCATCAAAAAAGCTTTTTTCATCCTCTAGTTGGCTACAATCTGGCACATTTACATGTACTCCAGTATACGTTCATCAATGTGCACAGAAATAAGATATAAATGAATAAATAGTGATGCTTTTCACATCAGTCAGCAACAGTTGGTCTGCCCAGGTGGAGCTGATCACTAATGATTATGCTGCGTTTCATATTCAGAAATCGTGAGCTTCCAACTTCTGACAGGTAAAAGTGCAATGCAACGGAACATTAAAGTCGGAATTCTGAGTGTCTGACCGATGCAGCAACATTTCATTACTGCTAACTCACAATAGAGGATCACCAGATATGTTGAGCATATGAAGGCATCACGCCACCTTTGGAACTTTGGAAGAGGCTCACCTGCAGTTACATCTCACTGCCAAAGCTGCCGCTAGAAACAACTATCTCAATTTTTACGGATTACAACTTTAACCGTCACCTATTGTTGCCTAAACTTAACCATCACTGTTTATTGTCTCAATGTAAATGTCACCTTTTGTTGCCTAAATTTAACCACCAGGGTAACCTGTCAATCTGCATCTCATGGCGTTATTTCTGAGGATAAATAAATTGTTGTGCATACTTTTTCACAAGATATCATACGAACCCGTTGATTAAAATACATTGAGACATTAGCATAGAAGCTATACTGGTAAGTGAACCTATTTATGTATTATTTATGGACTGAAATATATTTCTGTTCCAGTAACAAAAAAAACAAGACAAGAACACTCAGTTGCTTGTGATTCTTATTATACTGCAATTTGCAGATCTCTGATAGAGTGAGTGGGCATCAGTGACAGGGAGGATTGAGGTGGAGAGAGACAGTATTAGAGGAAGATGCAGATGAGAGAGAGAGTAAATCTGAGAGTGTGTGTGTGTGTGTGTGTGTGTGTGTGTGTGAGAGAGAGAGAGAGAGAGAGAGAGATAGAGAGAGAGAGAGAGAGAGAGAGAGAGAGAGAACTTACAGCTTTAATGCAGTTTGTCCCTTTTCTCACAACAAACACTTTTTCTGGTATCTCTTCAGAACAGATCCCCTCAGTGACAGCAGGAATGAAGCCACCAGTGTCACTATTGTCATGGATACACTGATACACAGTATGTGTGTATGTTTAGGATGTGTTGATGTGTGTGTCAGTGCAAGTGTTTACATTAATGCAGAATGTGAGATTAATGAGATGTCATTCAGGGGGCCGTATACCTGTGTGTGCATATGTATCGTGGCTGTATATGCTGCCATTATCAGTTTTGTATTGATTGTCTCAACAACAGACAGCAGCAGCAACCATCTGATTGATTAAAGCCGTTCATCTTGTTGACATGCTGAAACACTTGTGTTTGACACATTGATTATCTCTTGGAGATGATTTCTGCACACATAGTCTGTATGGTGACATCACTAAGCCAAATGTCCACATCCTACCACTCTCCTCATTACGTTACATTCATTTAGCTGACACCTTCATCCAACATGACTTACAATAAGTGCATTTAGCCATGTAGGTGAAACCTAGAAATTGCAAGAGACAGTAGGAGAAAGTGTTTATTTTTAGTTTTATATGCTAAGGTGAAGTGTAAATCTGACATAAAATCTTCGCATGGTCTTTTTCGACACTAACATACATCAAATAAGCCATCAAGACATGTATGAACTATTAATGGAGAAATCCGGGAGAGTCACTAACAGCCTGACGTAGCTAACTCTGATTAGCTCGGGGCAGTACGGTGAGGGCATCAAAACGTCTTTTTTAACCACTAATACTGCTCAAAATAACACCAAACCTCTGCAGTAGCATGATAAGAATCCCTACACATAAAACGAAGCACCAACAACATAGTTAGTGAACCCAGAGTTTATTAAAAGAGTGTTTTAAAGACTTAACTACTGGCCCCTGTACCAGCTCCTCTCATAGTAAAGTCCATTCAAGTGGATTACCAAAGTCAATCCAAAAGGAAGGAGCCCATTGGTGCTTTATTTAGGAATCGGTCGCCTCTTCCAATTTATTCTGGGGACATGGGAAAAAAGTGTCCAGTACGGTGCAGTTGATGAGTGATGGGGAATCCTCCATAACAGTCACGCAGTGTGTTGTGGTATTCAATGATTCCAGGCCATGGTGAAAAATGTCTCTCTGTTGGCAGCATAAACATTCTTCTTCGGTGCCCATGGACTCACAGTACCACAGACACCAAAAAATGCCCTCACACCGAGGCTGATGCTTTGTCTGATGCTACCTCTACCTGGAGCCCCTACAGACGTCTCCAGCCCCTCGCATGACATTTCGGTGCTGCAGGGAAAGTTGCTGTCTGGGACTTTTCCAAACCTTGTGCATCTATTATTAACTTATATTTAACCCAACTTCCACAAACCACAAAGATTACATGTTGTTCTGGAATAAAACACCAATGGTCTCTTCCTTTTGGATTGCATTCGGTAATCGACTTGAGCTGGTACGGGGTCCAGTAGGTAAGTCTTTCAAAACACTCAATAAACTCTGGTTTCACTAACTACGTTGTTGGTGCTTTGTTTTCTGTGTAAGGGCTCTTATCATGCCACTGCAGAGGTTTGGTGTTATTTTGAGCAGTATTAGTGGTTAAAAAAGCCGTTTAATGCCTTCATTGTACTTCTCCGAGCTAATCAGTGTTAGCCATGTCGGTTGATAGCAACTGCTAGCCACTCTTCCGGATTTATCTGTTAATAGTTTGTACACCAAAAAACTGTCTCGATGGCTTATCCGATGTTTGTATTTGTCGAAAACGACCATGGGATGATTTTACGCCAGAAATACACTTTAAGAGTTGTTTTCAGTCTCAGTCCACCATTGTGGAGCCAGTACAGCAAACATTCAAGATTTCGTAGGGCAGTAGCTGGGCCCCTTCATAGTAAGGGAGTAGCAGCCACTTTGGCCGTAGAGGAGCGTAGTGGAAGGACTGGGGTATATGCTTTGACCATGACCTCGATGTAGTAAGGGCCTGAGCCATTCACAACTAGACAGGCAAGTGCCAGTGACTTGAATGGTATTCAAGCGGCCACCAGAGGAGAGGGTTAGAGTGGGAGAATTAGGTAGGTTGAAGAACACTGGGGAAGAGAAAAAGTAACTTCATGATCATTCTCCAAGGATGGAGCTGAAATATTCATAAACGGAATATAAATTCTTCAAGTAGCACATACAACATTTCTAGGAATTATTAGATGCAAGATTAAATTGTAAAAACTATTTTGAATGTGTATGCAAGAGGTCTTTGAAGCTAGTTTGATCCTTCCCTACTTCTCATTTAACTATAACTACATATTTATTATATTTTCATTATTCTCTTATATCATCTACTGCAGTAAAATGTGTGCTACATATCCATTATCAAATTACTTGTAATTCAGGAGAGAATGATTTCACATTCTAAAACATAGGATCCATCTGCACCTCTGTCTGTTGAAAATATTTATTGCTGTCTCGATAAGGTAAATTGGTAAAATGTTTAGGTGCATGAATTGCAGGCAAAATCTTTCCCAGATGCATTTATATATATTTTTTATCTTAAGACATTCTCTTCTACAAAGCTAGGCAAAAAATTATTCCATTTATTATTCTTATTCCTTATTTATTGATCATCTTTTATTGAAGAAGAAATAAAAAAGAAAGACTACACATCATGCATTTTACGACCCCCTACACACTACAAATACATTGTTAATCAGTCCAAACCTGATAACAAACCTTTTATTATTATTATTATTGTTGTACATCAAGACATCAATTGTTTCCAATTATCTTTCCTGCCAGGTCTTAAGACACAGATAAAGACATTCCTTATTTTATCTTGAACATTATGACAAGATGCTTCTGTTGGTTATACATCGAATTATTCTATTTTTAATTTTGTCCTGTTTGATTTCCTTCTTTTGTATTTTGTTTTCTCTTTTACATTACTGTTTATGCTTGCTTGTGATTTTTTAGTGTGAATAGGGTTGTACCTTTGAATAAGCCATTCAGGCTTCCTTCCTCTCCTGCACAGTCTTGTCTTTTTCATTGCATCAATTTTGTGTCTTCTTTTCGGTCAAATAAAACTAAATAACGGGTTGTTGCAGCGATGTTGGCAGCAAAGAACAGCTGGTCGTCCAGAACCACACCCAGGTTTCTTGCAGTCCACAGAGTTCTCCTCAATCATTCCTGCTGTATGGCTTGATTTTGCACGTGCACATTCGGTGGTACCATTACTAGGCTATCCTAGTAATGTATCCTAGAGGCTATCCTCAACCCCATCAGCCCCTTGAATGCAAATAATCTCTGAGTGAGTTCATGTGTGGACAACATAGACTGTAAAATGGACGTAGAACACCCGTCAAGGTCTGTTCTCTCAACTTGATCCGATCGTCCTCGCTTACGGGAGTCGCCATCTTGTCAGAGTTTGACTCCGCCTCATTTCTTCTTACCAAAAAAGGGCATTGATCTGACGTGACAATATGCACGTTCTCCTACTTAAAACGATGACAGAGGCCTGTAATATTTATCATAGGTAAACTTCAACTGCGAGAGACAGAATGTGAAAAAAAATCCTGGAAATCACATTGTAGGATTTTTAAAGAATTTATTTGTAAACTATGGTGGAAAATAAGTATTTGGTCAATAACAAAAGTTCGACTCAGTACTTTGTAGTATAACCTTTGTTGGCAATGACAGAGGTCAAAGGTTTGATGAAGGTCAGGTTTGCACACACTGTACCTGGTATTTTGGCCCATTCCTCCATGCAGATCTCCTCTAGAGCAGTGATTTTTTGGGGCTGTTGTTGGTTGAGGTCTGGAGATTGACTAGGCCACGCTAGGACTTTGAAGTGCTCCTTCATTGCATGGGCGGTGTGCTTGGGATCATCGTCATGCTGGAAGACCCAGCCATGTTTCATCTTCAATGCTCTCACTCATAGAAGGAGGTTTTGACTTAAGATCTCACGATACGTGGCCCCATTCATTCTTTCCTTAGCACGGATCAGTCACTTTTGCAGAAAAACAGCCCCAAAGCATGATGTTTCCACCCCCATGCTTCACAGTAGGTATGGTGTTCTTGGGATGCAACTCCGCATCCTTATTCCTCCGAAGACGATAAGTTAAGTTTGTAGCAAAAAGTTCTATTTTGGTTTCATCTGACCACATGACATTCTCCCAATCCTCTTCCGGATCATCCATATCCTCTCTGGCAAACTTCAGATGGGCCTGAACATGTACTGGCTTAAGCAGGGGGACACGTCTGGCACTGCAGGGTTTAATTCCCTGCCAGCGTAGTGTGTTTCCGTAATCTTTGTTACTTTGGTCCCAGCTCTTTGCAGGTCATTCCCTAGGTCCCCCTGTGTAGTTGCTCAACGGTATGAAATCTTACGTGGAGCCCCAGATCGAGGGAGATTATCAATGGTCTTGTATGTCTTCCATTTTCAAATAATTGCTCCCACAGTTGATTTATTCACACAAAGCTGCTTGCCTATTGTAGATTCACTCTCCCCAGCCTGGTGCAGGTCTTCAATTTTGTTCCTGTTGTCCTTCGAGTCTAGACTGTTTGAGGTTGTGGACAGGTGCCATTAATACAGGTAATGAGTTGAGGGCAGGAGAGCGTCTTGAAAAAGTTACAGGTCTGTGAGAGCCAGAGATATTGCTTGTTTGTTATTAACTAAGTACTTATTTTCCAACATAATTTTCAAATAAATTCTTCAAAAATCCTACAATATGATTTCAAGTTTTTTTTTTCACCTTCTGTCTCTCACAGTTGAAGTGTACCTAATGATGAAAATTACAGTCATCATTTTAAGTGGGAGAACTTGCACAATTGGTGACTGACAAATACTTTTTCGCCCCACTTTATCTCCGATGAGAAGTGATGGCCAGCAGCTAGCTGTAACTCACAGACAACGTCCCCAATTATTCATAAACTTTAACCTCCAATAAAATAAAAACTAGCCTGGTACAAAAAATATCACCCTCTCAGTGTTGCCATGGAGATATGACCTAAACATACATACTAGAATGATTTTTTTGTACCAGGCCTTAAACAGGTTTAATGATGCTACATTACTGTTGGCTTATTTACACAGCTAAAATATGGTTGAGAGCTGTTTTAATCTCTCTTTTTAAACATATCTGTCACCATGGGATAGAACGACGAGAGCTTTGAGAATAGCTCAGAAAGCGAACCTTGGGTTTATCATTTTTATCACAGTATGTTCCAGAAGTGAAGAATGAATCCACGCTCAAAACTCCTCAGGATAATCCACAGATCTCACTGCAAGTACTTTTCTGAGGCGCTATTTCTTCAGAATAAAGTACACTGTGGTGCCTTGTTTGGAAGCCTGTCTTCACTGCGTTAATGCTACAGAGGAGTGACGGATGGATCTCTTAACTAAACTACCACAATAACTTGTTTCTAGTTGCCACTTCATACTGTACTATGTTTAGCAGAACCTAGTAAGCGTACATTGCTAAGAACCCTCATTCATGAAAGTAAACATATCACCATGAGGTGGATCACCACTGCTGTTTTCACTTTGATTTCCACCTCTCACAAAGCAATACAGCTGCTTTTTGTTGACAAGACAATACCCTCCTGTTTTCATCCAGAGGTTGTTTTTAACGCAGTTTATGGTTTCAACAATAGCTGTTTTGTGCATAAGTGCTTTTGTGTGTGTGTGTGTGTGTGTGTGTGTGTGTGTGTGTGTGTGTGTGTGTGTGTGTGTGTGTGTGTGTGTGTTGGATGTAGCAGCTCACTGTAGTGTGACAGAAAGCTTACAGCCACAGTGGGAGGTGTGTTGTACACACACATACACTGGCTGGCAGTGGTTAGATAATGGACCATCCACAGAACAATACGTGACTGCTGTGTGTGTGTGTTTGCGTGAGTGAATGTCTTATTATCTCGGTGCGTATGTGTACAAATGTCTTTACCTTTTTGTGTCCTCCATTTGGAGTGAGCATTTTTTGATTTCCCGATTGTTTTGTGAAACACATTTTGTGTAATGACGTATGTGAGTCAGCGCCTCGACACGCAAGCATGTCCAGTGGGCTATGTATCTGCTTTGATGCACCAGGGTGTGTGTGTGTGTGTGTGTGTGTGTGTGTGTGTGTGTGTGTGTGTGTGTGTGTGTTAGGGCCACTAAACCAGTGTTATCTCGTTGTATATGGCAGTAAACACCTTGCTGGGTTGCTAGCTACTATCTGTGGACACACTGGGGCTGCACCACAACAGATTAGCCTGATATTGCCGGTTGTGTGGTTGTGAGAGAGAGTGTGTCAGACATACAAAGCTGATGGAAGTCTATGTGTGCGGGGGTTAATATTTTCTAACCTTTGATGTACAGTACATGTACGGTGTGTGTATGTGTGTGTGTGTGTGCGTGTGAGAGAGAGAGAGAGAGAGAGAGAGAGAGAGAGAGAGAGAGAGAGAGAGAGAGAGAGAGAGAGAGAGAGAGAAAGACCGGTTCATTCAGAAAAAGCCTTGAATTTCAGAGAAAGCAAGCCCTGAAGGACACATCCGCCTTGAAGTGATGGGCGGATCCACAGGCACCACAATTAATCTGTCCCGACGATCGCGTGGGTGGGTTCATAAAACATTTTTTTTCATTAACAGATGTGTTGCAGGTTTTTTTTAAATAATACATGATTAAGGACATTTTTTCATTACATTCTGTAAATGTAGTAGAGAGCAGAGCTGCTGCCCACTAGAGTGGGAGGCAAAGCCTTCAGCTACCAAGCTCCTCTCCTGTGGAACCGACTCGCAAGTGTTATTCTGGAGGCAGACACTGTCCCCATATTTAAGAGTAAACTTAAACTTTCCTTTTTTCTCCCCTTTGATAAAGCTTACAGCTAGGACTTACGAGCCTTAAGCAATGTTGTTATTTTTAAGCTGATTTTGTTCAGCTTAATTATGGCCTAGTCTGCCGGGGGATAATACTTTTCCAGATACTCTAAGCTTCTCTCCTCTCTGTCTGTATCATTCGGCCAACATATTATTACGCTCTGAAGAAACTAGTTCTGCATAAAACATAAACGCATAAATAATGAGTAATGACTGGAATTTCAACGCCAAACTTTTTTTTGGTAGCTTAGTATGACTCGTTTTTTTATGAACTAGAGATTGTGTAGATATCAGACTGTGGGGCGGAAATCCTTTTCTAAAAGACTTTTCGTGGTTCAGAGGGCCAAGAGGGATATTCAAATCATGATTCAAATAGATCTATTTTATAAGATAAGGAAGAGAGGACAAGAGGAAAATATAAAAAGTAATAATGCAGAAAAAAATTAAAGATATGTTTAAGGGAAAAGACCGCAGCAATGATGAAACAAAAAACGTACCAGAACAATAATCTTGGAAGATGAAAAGTCAAGATAGTTTCAACTGTTCAGTTAAAAAAAATGTAATCAAAATAATTGTGTTGTTGAAATTATGTGTTTGCAATTTATTTATAATCAAAAACTGATACAGGGGGATGAAAGAGTGATAGTGTGATAAAAAAGTACTAGAGTTCCAGTGAATGTTTGATAAGTAGACTATGATAAATAATTAAGTGTATTTTTCTGTGCACTGCGCGCAAACTATTGGTCAATATGATAGTACCGGCAAGAAATAAAAACTACTTTCACTCCTGGGTACAATTTACTGTTCGACGTCAAACAATGTCAACAAAATTGCGTTTTTTCTTGGTTTTCTTGTCCACACATGACTTCTTAAACCGGACTTTTCCAAAAAGTTCACCCTGGACTCTGGTTATAAAAAACTCTGGTTTCAAGAGCCCACCACTGTGGTTCACTGTGGATGAAAGGCCAAACCCTGCAGAGAAACACGCTTTCAAAAATATCTGCGTTCGTGTGGATGGCCCCTAAATCAGTGGAGTACTCTTTGGTGCCTTGATAGATTTTTTTATGTACTTGTTATGGTAAACAGTTGTTACATGAAGCACATAATTTATCTGGAGTGGTAGGACATCAGGACGATGGATATACGTAGCTCAAATATTCTCTCTCTTTTAACTCTGTTTGGGTCTTCACCAACTCCTGAGAATTTACCTGTCTCTTTAGCTGTTAAATGTTCCACTGTGTTCACCAGCTGGTCTCTAACTGTGTCTGTCCACTGTTTGCTGCTGAGCAAGCAGTGGACAGTGGGTTTAACATTGTTATTGAAAACAACTGCTTCTGCCTAAAATCACATTGATGACAGCGGTGAGAGTGAAGCAAACAGTGGTCTTAGGGGTCTTCTAGTCTTGCTTACTGGATGTACAGGCTTTCTCTTTCCTTTTGCCATCTCCGCTATTAGCCTTAGCTCCGCCCAAGACGATTCTCATTGGTTTATAGAAATACAAACTGTAGCCTGACTGTTGACTGGTACATATACCAATAAAAAAGTATATATAAGTTATTACTGCGGAAATTACGTCCAGAAAATTAGATGAAATAGTGTTTCACATACTGTATTAGACAGTGATTATTTACGAATGATGTACCTGTTGTCTAAACTTAATGGTAGTTTTGGTGCCAAACCTTTACCATAGCCTTTTATTGCCAAACCTTTTATTGCTAATCTTATAGTGTAGTTCTGGAGCAAAATCATCCCATGGTCTTTTTCGCCAATTATATAGATCAAATAAGCCATCGAGACAGTTTTTTTTGTGTATCAACTATTAATGGAGAAATCCAGTAGACTAGCTAACAGCCCAACGTGGCTAGCACTAATTAGCCCGGGGCAGTACGGTGAAGCCATTAAAACAGCTTTAACCACTAATACTGCTCAAAATAACACAAAACCTCGTCAGTAGCATGATAAGTATCCCTACACATTTTGTAGTGGAGTAGAAGTATAAAGTAGCATGAAAAGAAAACACTCAAGTAAAAACAAGAGCCTCAAACTTGTACTTTAGTCCAATAATTGAGTGAAAACCTCTGGTTAACAGGTATGTTAATTTAATGAGGATTGTTTTTGACAAGGTTGTTGCTTTGAGTTGGCCTATCAGTTCAAATGCTGTTGCACTTTGGGGCCTATTTCTGCTATTTACATTGATAAAATAAAGACAATATATGTACTCCTATGTTGCCGTATCTTTTAACAATATCCATTAATGTGATGCTCATATTTTCTGGCCCCTCGTTTTGGATCATTTTCGTGAACCGTCCCCAATTCCAAATTAATTGAATAGCCCTGATCTACAACATCAACATAGCAGTACTTTCTCCCTTGCTCCCAACAAACAAGAGACACAATTCCTGCGGGGGTAGAGGTCACTTGAACTTTGGTACATCGATACAGCCCTGCTCAGTTACTCTGACAAACTCACTTACAGAAACCACTTCTTGTAATTTGGGCGAACTAATCATACACGCACATGCTCTTTTCCACATACACCTGTTCAGTATTCTCCCGGTCACACATAATCAGCTTGGAGTTGCTGTTGGCCACTGTGCAGCTTCAAAATCAGAAGTAGCTAAAAGAAGCAGCATGACTGATCTGCTTCGCACTGTGTGTGTGTACACTGACATACATCTCACACCTGAGTCACAGCGTCACACTTGCCAAGAAGTCCCCTTATAAGAAGATACAGTAACACCCAACTTGGCAAACTATAGCTCAGTAGCACCATATAACCTGCCATGCAACATATGTTTCTCCACGCAGCACTGCATCAACAGTGCCTGATAAATCACACTTCTCCCTGCCAGAGACAGAAACGTTGCATCCACCGTTGATAAATTTCTCAGCTAACACAGATGCCTCCCATATTTATGAAGACACGTTTGTCATCTGGCGAGGTGCCGCCTGACACCTTCTTGTACTGCTGTGTGTGAGGATGACATAAGTGTGTCTGTGGGGCTGCAGCTATCGATTCTTTGAGTAATCAAGTAATCTTCTGTTAATTCCATTGATTGATCAAATAATCGGATCCGAAAATTCAGGTCTGTAAAAACTACTCTCCTATGATTAATGTTTTGTTCACAGCACAGAGAAAGAATGGGGGGATGACCAACTTGTGGCACCCCCCTGGTGGATGATGGAGTTCCCCGAGTGTGTGGCATGCTTTCAGAGCTCTAAGAGCTCGAGATCTGCAACTATAGTGTGGGCGTCCTGAACCCAGCATCACATGAAGAATCTGTTGTCACTAAAATCAGCAACTAGCAGTTGTATCAGAATGGTAAGTGTAGTTAGCATCTTTTATGAGTTTCTCTTTGTTAGTGACAGTGACAGACAGCTGTGATGACAGTGTGTTTTCTCTCTGTACTGACAGTCCACTCTGAGCTGGCGGTTCAGGTTTCTTTGCTGGTGTTGAGTTGAAGTTTTTTCAACGATGAATATTGTTTCACACGTTAGACAGTGATTGGTTTATGGATTAGTGACGTACCAACTAAAGCTTGCCTGTATCTTAGAGCTCAGAGAAGTTCAGACATCTCCTTCTTGAGGAGAGGAATGTGAAAACACCTCTCTAGAGACCATAGTCAGTGTCAGACCTTTGAGAGGATGGAAACACAAGAAAAACACTCTTTTGAGTTGAGAATAGAAATAGTTTATCTGTCAGAAAACAGAACCAATGTAGTGCATTTAATTGCAATATTAAAGAGGTATACAAGTGCCATATAAATGTCCTCCACATCAGACTTTAGGTGAGAGGTGCCGTATCATCTGCATCTGAGCTGGTTGAAAGTCTCCAGAGTGTCAATACCTTGGAACGTCATAAATGTTACCTTGTGTCTGGCCACTGCGTGGAGACCGGATTCTGTATGTAGGCTGGCTTTGTTCTGCTGAGTTACTGAAGCTTTGACATTGGGCTATTGTGCTAAGCTAGTGGTGTTTTACGTACATAGTTTTCATTTAGTTTCATATGGAAATTATCCTAAACTCTGGACACTTTCTGTCCTTTTCTCTGGCCTGTCTCTTTACTTTGCTCCTTGACATTTTCTCTCTCTTTCTCCACTTTGTAATCTGTGCCATCATGTCTTCCAGCATCTTCTATTACAAGTTATATTTCATATTTTACTTATATACTGGTTTTAATGTGAATTATAAACATGGGAAGTTTTTGTGGAGATATAGTTATATAACATTTTTTACCCTACTCACCTCTGGTGTCTGTTATGTATGGAATTTTACAGTCCATATTAGTTTGGGCTGCCCAAGAAAATCTTGGTCGACCAGTGTTCGTCATTTAGAGTGATTATAAGACTAATTGACGCATATATATATATTATTATGAATAACAAAATTCAACATAATTAATAATCATTATTATTAGTACGCACAGCCACCTGCTATAAGTCTGCCGCCTGTTAATGACACCAAATCGGAAAAAAATCAGCAAGGAGACGGAACATGTTCAGGTAGTTAGGCTAATGTTACTTACATGTTTAAGGTGGTAGGTCATGTTCGGCTTATGTTACTAACATGTTTAAGGTGGTAGGCCGTGTTCGTCTAATGTTACTTACATGTTTAAGGTGGTTGGTCATGTTCATCTAACGTTACTCACATGTTTAAGGTGGTAGGTCATGTTCGGCTAATGTTACTAACATGTTTAAGGTGGTAGGTCATGTTCGGCTAATGTTACTAACATGTTTAAGGTGGTAGGCCATGTTTGGCTAATATTACTCACATGTTTAAAGGGTAGGTCATGTTCATCTAACGTCCCTTACATGTAAAGGTGGTAGGTCATGTTCGTTTAACGTTGCTCCCATGTTTAAGGTGGTAGTCATGTTCGTCTAACGTCACTTACATGTTAAGGTGGTAGGTCATGTTCGTTTAATGTTGCTCACATGTTTAAGGTGGTAGGTCCTGTTCATCTAACGTTACTCACATGTTTAAGGTGGTAGGTCATGTTCGGCTAATGTTACTTACATGTTTTAAGGTGGTAGGTCTTGTTCGCTAATGTTACTTACATGTTTTAAGGTGGTAAGTCATGTTCATCGTGGACGAGTGATAGGCAAAGTTTTTCTTGCAAAGTTTACATGTGACCTTCTTTGGGGTCATCCTTCTTCTTTCCAAAGTGATCCCATTTTAGACGTCTTTCCCGACATGATTGGCTATTTAATTATTAATTGTCTAACTGCAACAGCTACCTGCAGTGTTAAAAAAAAAAAAAAAGCACTGAGAGTAAGTGAGTTTCACGACTTTCTGTATCTGGCCCTTCAAATTAAAAGCCCTGCACTCTTTTAGGTCAGCCGTAAGTCACATAGATTTTCACTTAATTTTGACAAGAAATAAGGGCTTTATCCACTGATCACATTTCTGATCTGGACATGTATGCAAATTAGCACATATTTCATGAGATAATGTCTCATTTGTACATTTCAGAAAGTGGATGGGGTGTCCTGTTGTATGACTGTAATCAAAATGTAATAATCCATGTGGAAACAGTGTACAGAATATTTACAATAATTAATTAGATGATTTTTAATAATCAAGCTGCTCAAGGAATTGTTTCAGCCCTGTGTTGTGTGTGTGTGTGTGTGTGTGTGTGTGTGTGTGTGTGTGTGTGTGTGTGTGTGTGTGTGTGTGTGTGTGTGTGTGTGTGTGTGTGTGTGTGTGTGTGTTTGTGTGTAAAGCAGAGACTGACTGTGGGATGCTGATGAGCACTTGGCTGCTATTAAAAAGTAAGTGTATGTTTGCACTCTGACACACAGACTTGTTTTCTCCATTAAAGAGTCTTTGCAGATCATGTCTTGATTGTGCCACAGCCATTTTATGACTGTGAATGTGTGGTCACCCTCTTTTTCTCTCTCTCACTGTGTCTTTGCACACATCACAGATTTTCTCCCGCCACTGGGTGGAGCTCTTCCTATTCCTCAGGAGCCTTCTTTCACTCTCTGCTCCCCTTACTTCCCTGTGGATGTGGCTGCCAGCAGCAAATGGATCAGCGGTGGATAACAAAAGGATGGATATGATCCCTCGATATCCCCCCTTTCTCCAACTCTGGCCTCTTCTCCAACTGGCACCAGCATGTGTCTCATATCTGGCGCGTCTCTGCTCTGATTTAGCTGGATAACATTTACACCTGGTCTTAAAATGCATCTCCGGTATACACACTTAAATTGTATTTCTCCTCCCGTCTCCAAAGCCTCAACAGATTGCTGCACGCATCTGTTGTCGTTTTCCCTTTTAACACCAATAGTAATGCATAAATGATGAGTTCAACCATGAGATACAGTTTACACACCTCCTCTGCTGCAGATCACCTTCAGTCACAGGGGTAACTGTTCTGCCACATACACTCAATAAGAAAAATATGAAAAAAGTAACAACAGGAACAAACAGCATGTGTTATTGTGAATGCTGACATATTGTTATCTAAATATTATATGCTTTTTCTTGTCATGTTTAGGGGCTTTTAATTGGGGGAGACACCCCAGGCAAAATAATAATTTGGCCAATTTTGAGATTTTGGGATATTTTCCTTCCTTATAGTGTAATTCCAGCGTAAAATCATCCCATGGTCTTTTTCTGAACTTACAAACATTATTACATTATATTACATTACATACAATCATCAATGGGCTCCTTCTGTTTGGATTCCATTTGGTAATCGACTTGAATAGACTCTACTAACTAAACTCTGGGTTCACTAACTACGTTGTCGGTGCTTTGTTTTCTGTGTAGGGACTCTTATCATGCCGCTGCAGAGGTTTGGTGTTATTTTGAGCAGTATTAGTGGTTAAAAAAGACATTTTAATGCCTTCATTGTACTGCCCCGAACTAATCAGTGTTAGCCACCACAGGCTGTTAGTGACTGTCCCGGATTTCTCTGTTAATAGTTGTTGCGCAAAAAAGTTCCAATGGCATCCCAATCTATATTCTGAAGGTTTCTACAGAGGGGTTTGTTCAGATATCATTCAAACATGGCAAAAATGATTTGTTTTAAGAGTGTTGGCAGTATTTTCTGATTCATGGAGTGATAAAAAGAGATATCCAACCTTTGTCTCCAATATCAACGTAATGAAATTGAACCTGGCTTTATCCACTGATCACATTTTTGATCTGGACATGTATGCAAATTAGCACATATTTCATAAGATAATGTCTCATTTGCATATTTCAACATAACATTTCAGAAAGTGGGTGTGGTGCCCTGTTGTATGACTGAATTAATCATCCATACGGAAACAGTGTACAGAATATTTACATTAATCAGTTAGATGATTTTTAATAATCAAGCTGCTCAAGGAATTGTTTCTAATTTCTTATCTGCATTTACATAGGATAGGTAAACTCTATGGAGGCTTCTATGTTCTCCCGGTCTATAAAAAACTATGAACGAGACACATAAAGCACTATGTGTTACCGGTAGGGCTAAACGCGTTTTCACCCAGAGCCAGTGTGACTGTGGAAGACAGAAGGAGCTCAGCGAGACATGTTTGTCACTGCCTTGGCAAACTTGAAAGCGTGCACTGCACTTTTGTTTGTCGCCGAAAAAGCAAAAAAGAGAATTAAAAAGGCAACGTGACCATACACGTGGCTTCTACTACATGCTTGGGAAGGGTGAGATGAGGGGTATTCCGGTGGTTATAATCTCTAACTCACCACTAGAGGACGCTAAATACTACAAAATGCTCCTTCAAAGGGGCGTTCACACCAAACGCGATAGATGTGAATTGAGCGGCAACTCTACATTGAAAATCAATGTAAATGGCACGATGACACGTGATTCAGGCGAGCATTCAGAGAGCATCTGAAGCAATTCAGGCTGCATCATGCCGCGACATCCAATCAGCGACGAGTTCAAGCCGACGACGTCACTTCCCTCACGTACGGTTGTTTACACTCAGACAAACATGGAGAATAAGCTAATTGTACCTGTGTGTGGGCTCCCGGTGCTCTACGTAAGTTTTTAAGCTATCTGTGGCTTGTTTTACTCCTTTGATGATTGTGTTTCATGTAGTCTGCCGGAAATCCAGAAGAAGAAGAAAGCTGTCATTGCAGAGTGAAGCGTGTCTTCGGTCTGTTCTACTGGAGACTGTACAGCAGCCTGTACAGCTTCACAGGTTAAATCACTGGCGGCCTGATCTCATTCAGATCCCTGGTTAGCAGTAACATCAGTTCCTATTTAGCACAACAGCAGAGTAGGCTGAGCTGGAGGTTAGCTTCAGTAAGCTAGCCGCCCTGACTGTGACCTGCGATTGAAGCGATGAAGCAATGATCAAAAATGTGACAAATTTGAACAAGCGATACTCACGTTCCGGGCGATTTAATCGCCTACATCGCCTTTCGTGTGAATGCACCTTTACATGTCTTCTTTCAGACTGGTGGAAAGAAAACATCCAAAATACACATTTAGGTGTTTGTTTTACTGCACTTAGTCTGTTTGTTTCTGTAGTTTTCTTCTAATTTTCACCAAAAGTTAACATTAGATAATTCCATTAGAAAAATGATTTTTTTAAAAGGCTGTTGCCAGTATTTTCCAATGCATGTGTGTGTTGTGATAAAAAATAGATATCCAACCTTTGACTCAAATAACAACAAAATGGAATTGAATCTTGCTTTATCCACTGATCACATTTCTGATCTGGACAAGTATGCAAATTAGCACATATTTTGCAAGATAATGTCTCATTTGCATATTTAAACATAACCCAATGCACCTCCAGTTCTCATCCAGTGCCCAGAGGTCCTCCATCATCAGAAGCCCTGCTCCACGTCACATCCATCCAGATCTTAAGGCTCTTCCTTCATTCCCTCTTTACTACCATCAGTGTGGTAACTTTAATCGGGGGGATATTCCATTGTCTGTCTTTATAAATTTAGCGTAGTGATGGAGTTTATCAAATACTGTAAATTAAACTTGTTATCACTTTAAATGAACAGCAAAATGAGATGCTCAGAGCAAGTGCTCCAGGATCAGGTAGAGGAATCATGCTGGGTGGATACTGAGAAAAAACCCCTGATATGATGTAAAAGTTACTCAGGGTCCACATCGTCTCATTTCTTCCAGTCCTACTCTTTGGCTTGCTTGTCTGTTCCCTCTTTCATCCCCTCCTTCCTGTTGTAAATCCGTCTTCTCAGCCATGTGTGATTGACTCTAGCAGTGCTGATTGGTTCTAATTACTCCAACACGTTGCTGATTAAACTTCTGACACACATTGGAGCACATGAACAGATGTGCATGTGAGGATTTTAACACAAAGTTTGCCGAGTTGTCTTCTCCCTGACAAATCCTCAAGTATGACTATGGTCTAAAACATTTAAAGGAGTAGTTCAACACTTTTGGGAAAGATTTTCTCATTTTCTGAGTGAGATGAGAGAGAAGATGGACATCAGCCTGCGTACGTGTGGAGTACAGAGCTAAAGATGTGAGGTGTTGTTGTCTAAGGAGAAATTCAAATCAATAAATTCAAATTATTTGAAAATTGAAATATATTTTCAAAAATACCAAAAAAAAAAGAAAAAAAAGAGGTTTGAGTTTGAGTCGTATATCTAACTTTCTGTTTAAAAAGAGGTTAATATCATGCCACAGTGTTTGACTAAAAGAGCATTGTTTCATCTGTGATGTGGAGGAGCAGAGGGGATCAATATTTAAAATAATGTTTATCTTACAATAACAGAATTAAAAGGTTAACATCTGTGAAATCAATTTAGAAAACCTCTGGCACCTGATTTGAGAAATATATTCCTGGGTAATAACCTTGTTTTTTCCCATTCTATATCAAAATACCAATTACTCCAAAAAATATAGAAGCAGGTTTACTAATTGTGCATCTTTGTATCAATAATTGTATACTCAAAAAAGGATCTGAGTTGTACTCAGTATTGTATTAGTTGCACTAATTAACTGCTCTCTTAATTGTGGATGCTCATGGATGTTTGAACAGTGTTGTCTGGCCTCACAATAACGCCTCTCTCTTCCAGGCTCAGCGTGACACTCTCTGCACCTGTCAGAGGACAACACAATCAACCACGGGGTTATCATGTTTCAAATAAATAAATACACATCATAAACAGTCACTAAATAATTTCTGTAAAATGTGCATACGCAATGCGCAACTGTTCTGTGCAAAGGTTTCTTAATAAATTATAATATTGCTATCCAAGTGTAAAGTGCCGTTATTAAAGTGCATTAGTTGTATAACGTGAATAATAAAATCCAGGTAACCTATAAATATCCCTGGCCCCTGCCATCATCACCAGTAGCGAAGTGCTCTTTGTCACAAACTTTTTTATTTAATTTAATTATTTTTCAACCTTTTCAAAGAGCTCTATTTTTTTATTTTCAGTGTTTTTCATTTCCATACACTGCAAAATATTACCTACCTGTGGCAATAAACTTGTCAACTGTTAACTTCATGCTATCGTGTTTGAATAACTATTATCAGCTCTCCAAACCTAGAGAGATTGTAGGTCATAGTGTGTTCTTCTGATCAGGCTAAAGGCCTACATACAAATTAAGATCATCAAAGAAAGAAAGGGGTTGGAGATCCCAGCCAAAAAGAACAGAAGATGGACAAGTCACAGGAAGGCCAGTCAATGGGCTGTCGTACCGAGCTCATCCCCCTAAACTCACCTACAAAAGTCTAAAGCTACATCCCCAGTACTACAGTTCAGTTTAAAAACTAATTTCTTTGGTTACGTTTACACCTGGGGTCCACACTACTCCTGTGTTTATATATATATATATATATATATATATATATATATATATATATATATATATATATACTGTATATACATATTCACCATTCATTGAGCCCTTTTCTTTAAAACAAGAGCTCAATCTAGTGGGCTCAACAAATACAACTAATGGTTCATGAAGCTTAATTTAGACATCACTACCTGTGTATGTGCATTTGACATTGATATGCACAGATGGTGTGTGCGCATGTCTGTTTATTTTGTTTAAAAAATGAAGAAACACAAGTCGGGTGCGCTGAAACAGAAAGAGAAAGAGCAGAGGAAGGATGTTGTGGCCTCTTGTGTTCTTCTTCCCACCAACTCAACCCTCCACGTCCAGCCGGTGTCTTGTTGCCGTGATAGGGGTGAGGATGAGTTGAATGAGGGCACAGCTGTAGTTAGTGATGGAAGTGGAAATGATGATCATTACAATGATAATGACAGGCTTATGGAAACTTCGGCTGCAGAACACGTCTGTTGTCCTGTCGGGTTGATTATGTTTGAATGGATGGTGCAGACTATTAGATTAAATTAAAATACTTGTATACCTTTGTCTGACCCAGGTTTGAGCAGATTATTGGTAAAGTCCATGGTGCTGGCCATGGTGCTGAATTAACACACCCCATATCCACATTCTCTCCATTCCACCCTTCTGTCTTTGTAAGTTTCCCCTTATTACCGCAACTGATTGATCAGCCGTTTCACTACAGGCATCAGTGCACATTGTCTAATCTTGATACAGCCAATATGATATAAGGGCCCATTAGAGGTCCCCATCCCCTCTGTAATGAGGCACTGGCTCCGTGCCTGGTTACCACCTTATACGTGTGTTACTTTCAGTAACAGTTCCACCTCGTTGACACTCCAAGCGAGTAAGGGTACGTCCACACAATCGAGAACAGACTTTTTATTCTCTGTCATTCTCTGTCCACACGAAACCAGTGAAACCGACTCAAAACGCCGTCATAGATGCCTGGCCTGTGGGCGACGCTGTGTATAATACACAACACAAATCTGGAGACTTCCCAAATCCTCCTCCAGTCTAGAGAGAAATCTGTCGACTGTTTCTGGTGTTAGTGGAGACTTTTGTGGAGTTTTGGACTCTGATGCACCAATCACTCTGCAGTTAGAGTCCTCAACGAACAGAGGGGGCTGCTGGGAGCCCCTTCCCCATCCCGAAGCTCTCACAGGCAAGCTCTTTCTCGCTATTAGCGACTTTTCAGATCTTCTTAACAACTTTATTTATAAAAAGTGACTAGCGACCAATTTAGCAACCTATTCAGAGCATCAGGGAAAAGGGAGAAATAGTAGGTCGGCCTAATTCATTAACATGCATGTGGCTCAGAATCCAGTTCAGTCAATGGGTCCATGTCTCTCACGCAGCAGCACTGTTGTTGTTTTGTGACACTGCAGGGTTAAGGTAGGAGCGATGACGGAAAGTGTTGTCAGGTGTGTTAGTATGGACAGAGATTATTTCTGACATGGAGCTAAAACTTTTCTATCGATCGATTTTGGTAAACGTCGTAAAGTGGATATAGCCTAACTGAATCCGACCAAACACTGCTGTTCTCCATCCAAACTAGAATAAAAAACAACAACCCTCTAAAGACATGCTGAGGAAAAGGGAGGAAAATCATTGACTGCAAGTGTTCTTATAAATGTTTCACAACAGCTATGACAGTTATGATAGCATTGTTCTCCCCGAGGAAATTGCTGGAATCTGAGAATGCAGCAAAGGGCAAGGATCATAAGCAGTCATGATCAGATGTGTTGTAAACAAAGAACCACATGAGACACTAACTTGGAAGAGACAATGAAGACAGAAAGACAAACATTTTACTCAAACTGTTAATTTAAATATCCATCACAGTTTACAGACCCACTTCCTGCTCTAACTTTGATCTAGCTTTAGTGTGCATATAATTTCCTACGCAATTGCAGGGATTATAGTAACACTGATTTCTAGCTGCGTTCCCAGATCTCAGCAATTATTTTGTTGAGCACAGTGTTACCATAACTGATAAACGTGATAACCGGCTTTGTGATTGTTTTTCCTTTGATGCAGACACACATACTTCCAAAATGTTTGCATTATGCCTTTAATATTAAACCCAATGCTTAATATGGAACTAGCCTAACTCAAAAGTTTTAAACTGGTTATCATGAATAAGGCAAAAAGCAAAACACATACACACACACACACACACACATACACACATTCCACAGGATGGCAGGGATTACTCATTCGGGCTCCACAGCGCAGTGAGTCAGACGGCAAAATCAATTAAGTTCAGCTTATAGCTTCACAAGTTAAAGCATCTGCAAATATTTGATAAATGTCAGCTCTCTCATCGCTCAATCTCTTCCCACACTGGCCAAATCCTCCGTAATCACAGGAAACTCCACTCACAGAAACAAACCTGAGAATGTGACAGTTTTTTATGTTCAAGTCACCTCCTGTTACCCCAGTGTGTGTGTGAGTGCTGTAAATATGGAATGAGTACGATGTCGCTTAGCATTTGTGGTGATGACATGTAGATAATTATCAGCTCATTAGTTATTGTGTTTGAATGTGTGTGATCTCAGCTCTCTGATGGGCTGTCTGTATCTGTGTGGAGAACACTGGGACGGATCAAAAAAGGAAACGTCAGCAACTCAACAGTCAGCACATTTCATAGCCCTATAGAATATGTATTAATAGAGGAACTGGTGATACGATCTGCGTCCTTATAAGGCCCCAGAGTAAGAAAATTGAAATTGTATGTATGAAAATTGCTATGCTTACTTAATTCTGCTGCTATAGGCCTAGTCTGTCGGGGGATAATCCTGTTCCTGATACTCTGAGCTTTTCTCCTCTCTGTTTGTATCATTCATGTCTCATCAATGCATGTTACTAATTCAACTTCTTCCCCAGAGTTGTTTGTGCTTTTTCGTCTCACAGGTCTCTGCTGATCGTGGTGGTGCCTGCTGCCATGGTCCTGTGTGACGCTTCCTGCTACTATAATTACTATTACTCATATATACTATCATTAGTTTAATAAAAATGTGTAGGCCTAAAGACATCATCAGTAATATATCTCACTGTATCACAGCTGTTATTACCACTACTCATCATTGATCATATTTACCACCATAATTATTAGTATTTCCATATTCTGTCACCTTAGTGATGAGATGAGTGATGAGTGATTATTATAGTTACTGTTAGTTTTGTTGTTGCTTGCATCTCTGGAAGTGTCTCTCTGTCTGTCTTTGTATCTGTCTTTGTCTCTCTTTATCCATAAGTCCATCTTTTCTCTCTCTCTCTCTCTTCTTTTCTTCCTCCCCAACCGGTCAAGACAGATGTCCGTCCTCCATAGAGCTGGGTCTGTTTGACGTTCCTGCCTGTTAAAGGGAAGGTTTTCGTTGCCACTGTGTGCACAAGATTGCTGTTGCTACTCACGGGGGAATGGTTCGGTCTAGAGTCACAGAGTGTGTTCTTTGCCTACTCCCTCTGTAAAGTGTCCTGAGATAACTTTAGTTACGAATTGGCACTGTTAATAAAATTGAATTGAATTGAATTGATTTGAATTGAATTGAATTGAATTGAACTGAATTGAATTGAAATTGAAGCTGACCATATTCAGACAAGAGAGTAATGAGCAGCTTCATGAGCTGTGAGCTCTGGTCGCTGGTATCGTTCACTGCAGACACAGAGCCAGATCCCAATCACCAGCTAGCGCTAGCTAACGGTGGAGTGATAGATGGATGGGAAATTTTTTTAAAACTCTATTTTACCAGCATTTCCCTTGATATTGGAATCTTTTTTTCAAGGCACGTAATACTTTAAAATGACCCAATGAATAACTACTGAAAGTGCAAAGCATCCCCATACAGCTTAACAGTAAGTATTTTTATAAAATCTAAGGGACGCAGGGGTGAAGGATCTCCCGTAGCGATCTGTGTGTGTACTCCTCTGACCCTCCAGATTTTCATAGAGGGTTCGCCCGAAGTTGTTGAAGATGTCCTTCACATTGCTCCTCATACACCTCAAGCACAGCTCCCACAGAGTCCACCCCTCCCCCCAGCACTAAGCTAGCTCTTTTCACCAGCTTGTCCAGCTTCTTGCTGTTTTTTATCAGTGTTACCGCAGCAGACAGCACTTACAACAATAGTATGGTAAAACAAGTAAAGCAGTCTCCTCCGTCCTGTTTTGTAGAGGGCATCTGTATTAGCAAGTTCAAACCGAAGGCTGATCAAGAAACTTTCAGGTGACCACAATGTTACAATGAACTCTGATAAAGTGAAAACGCACTGTGAGTGAGTGAAGTCCTGAGACTAACAGAGAAACACCCAAAAACAAGTTCACATCTATTTTAATGTACACAGTGTAGTGGATATGCATCCCTTAGCCTCTATCCTGTCGCTAGCATTCCCTGCTTTATTTTCTATTTTTCTATAAATGGGACCACCATCATGCTGTTTTGAAGACTATTTGAAACTAGAGAATGAGACTATAAACTCATTGGGAAAATGTTTACCGAGGTAATAAATCAAGTGAGACGTAAGGTCACTTTCTCATTGGCTTTTATACAAACTAACTTCTTTTTGCAGCCAGTGGAGTCGCCTGCTGCTGGACATTAGAAAGGATGCAGGTTTAAGGCACTCAGGTCTGGAAGCCATCGATGGAAGAATCTCCTCAAAACAAACTTTATTGTAACATGATTAGTTGGTATGTTGGTGTAACAAGACTATTTCATATGTTGTCAAAACAAGACAAGAATTTTCTGAACAGACACTGAAGCTCAAAGCTGTGTTTCTCAACCTTTTTTGAATGTGGGGCAACAAGCTGGCATGGGGTGGGAGGCTTTTACCATACTGATCCCAGTTTAAAAATCCTCTCCATGCATGCTGTACAACAGGTACAACAAACATTACTACCTACACCATTCTGCACAGTAAAGTGAACAACATCCAGTTGATTTAACAATAACTAAAGCACATAAACAAGCAAATGCATTAAGTCAAGATAACTTGTCGAAATAAAAAATAACTGATAAAGTAAGTTAAAATAAGATTAAATCATTCAATTATACTACTAATTATAGCTGCTTGTTAGCTCAATGTTTTGGGATGTTACTCCTGTCTGATGAATGTCAGAACCAACGACAGCATTAGGAGGAGACAGCAAGCTGGTGTGGGCGAGCGCAAGACATAGAGTGTGTATATACAAACAGAAGAGAAGTGTGAAACTGAAACTCAAGTTCATTTAATTAAACTGAGCACTTAAAGGGGCAGGGACAGCCTCATGAATTCTTATCTTCCAGCAGATAAAAAAGAAGCTTGGTTGACCAAACCCTTCTTTCAAATGTATGCATAGCCCTCACTGTGATACTGTTCTGCAATCGAAATATTTTGCTGATGTCTACACAAACAGTTCTCATTTGATTTCAGTAACTGTCACAACACTTTTGTCAGATACCGCCTGTCTTGTCAATGCAAGACGTATCGCCTTGCTGGGTATAAATATGCCATTAGAATTAGGAGCTGAGATTACCCCATGGCTGGACACTCCCGGAATCTTTTTACAATGCTAAGGATTCTTTATTGTGCATACAGGCACTGAACACATTAAAGTGTCAATGAGAGGGGGAGACAGAATACAGAAACTTAACTAAAGTAAGCTTTCTGGACTTACTGGATGCACTAAAGTATACAGTTCTCAATCAGTGCGTTCACATGCACAGCAGGAGCCCTAAAATGGTCTTACGCCAGTAAAGGGAATAATCAGATTATTGAAGTTCCCCACGTGTACATGAGAGGGGGTTGAATGGGAAAATGACGGAACTTGACCTCCGGTACAGTAGGTGGCGCTCCACCAACATACAGCTGGTCAGAATACAACTTTTTCCCAATTCACCTTCGTCAAAATCACAAACGGCTGACTTTTGGACAGAATTATGACAGAAACGGGTCTTCTTAGTAGTGATTTTTCTTGCGTTGGCAAAGTCTTCCCTTGGTTTAATGGTAAAGCTTGTGTTGTTGTTGTTTTTTCACATTGTTTTTCAGCACCTTTGCCTCCTCGTTTATTCTTTTTCCGGGTCAGAAGGGGAGGGAGAGTTACAACCCACAGCCAACCCAGTTACAACTCGCAGACACGAAACCTGATAATAACTCAGAAGGCTGTTTACATGCACAAATAATCGGGGTACTGAAGGAGTTCTCTAGGTCTGTTAACCGGGGTATGAGAACTCTGGGGACAGAGAATTATACGGAGTAGAACAATTTAAAAAGGTGTGTTTTGAGGTGGGACTTGACGGTCTCAATGGCGTCAAGAGTGTGTGTGTGTAGTGGGAGTGAGTTCCAGGGTCTAGGTGCTGAACAGCTAAAAGCCTGAGCGCCCACTGAGGTGAGTGAGAATGAAGGGGTGGAAAGCAGGGTGGCAGATGAGGAACGGAGTGAACAGGGTGGTATATAAGGATGAAGCATATTAGAGAGATATGGGGGTGTGTGGTTATGAAGAGCTTTGAATGTTATCAGAAGTAGTTCGTTCTATGTCTCTCATGTGCTGCTTCATATGTTCTATTGTAGTTTTTTTTTTGTTCATGTATGATTGATAGATATGCTATTGTTGTTTGTTTTTTTATGCAATGTTGCTGTATGTTGTCCTGTTGTGTGCATGTACTGTCTGCTCTGGTAGGCTACTGCCCGTCTACCACATCTTCATGTGCCGATGCATGCCTCACTATATGGGCTTTCGCTATTTACCTTTATTTGTCCTTGTCTGATGCTGACTCTTGTTTGTCCTGCACGCTTCATGTATTTCATGCCTTGAACTACTGAATATTTCTACAATATATTTGGTTATAATGTATGTTTTATCAGAAAGGGTTGTTCTTACTTAATGTGTTGCTTTTTAAACCCTTCTTTTTTTTTTTTTGCTTTTTAGGGAACCTATTGTTACATCTGGCCAGGGATTGCAGATGGAAACTAGCCTTCTGGCTAAATTTGGTATATTTACATACATGTATATTAATATGCACTAGTCATTATATTCACATTACTGGTGGTTATTTATCGAAAAACTCATAGTGTAAATATTTTGTGAACGCACCAATAGTCGACCCTATAATATTGCCACATGTTGATATTGAGGTATTTGGTTAAAAAGTATTATGGAATTTGATTTTCTTCATATCGCCCAGTCCAGCACGAGCTGCAGTTTGTCCAGAAATATCTTGCCCTGGCAGATGATCTCCAATGTTTTCCAAAGTCCAACTATGTTTTATTTACTTTCTGAAATGATGAACAGTGTTCTCTTCAGATTTTTCCCCCAAAAAACATTCAGAGGTATGAACTAAATGGTGGATATTTTGTACAGTTACAACTCAAATACATTGAGAGAGATGCAGACTCATTAGATGGAGTCCATACAGTGGTAACAGCCTGTGTTGTGGGTCTGCATGCTGTGCTAATTAGAAGTTGTCCTGTTTGAGTAATCAATGGAGCCAAATGTGTACGTTTCAATAGACTTTGTTAAACACAGGGGAGATAAAATATGAGGTACAATATCCCCCAAAAAATACACATATATATATACCATATATAAACATTGTTAGTTTTCATGGTGATAAAAAATATCAGTAGGGCTGTATGTGTGTCGCAGTTTGCTGGATGCGGACTGATACAGCTCAGGAGATGTTCTCCAGAGCAGCAGGGAGTGAGGAGGAGGGAGCAGCAGTGGATCAGTTAGACCCAACATACTGTTCAGCTCATTTTCTGTAGCCAATGCAGCATGAAAACATGGAGGAACCAGCAGCCAGCTGCCTATAGCTAGCTTCCTCAGCCACACCGGTCACAGAAAATGAGCCCAACAAAGTTATCAGTCATCTGGCGATAACAATGTGCTTTCCTATGCAGTCTCAGAGGTGTTGTTAGGCATTATTTGTTAAATGTGATTCATTTAGCAGCTGGCTCCACTAACATCACTACTCCGCTGCTTTTTTAGGCAATTGTGTAAAACCCTACCTCGGTGACTTGCTCCAAGTGGGTTTATACCATAGACTGTATTAAAAATGGTCGTAGCCTCTCCATCGAGGCCCGTTCTCTCAACTTGATCCAATCATACTCGCCTCCGGGAGCCCCCATCTCGTCAGAATTTGACTCTGCCTCATTTCCTCTTACCAAAAAAGGGTATTGATGTGACTTTGGGGGGAGGGAGATATGTCCATCTGGCTGATGTATACTTAATTAGCCACATTAGCACCACCACCCGGAAGCTAGGCAAGCAGCCCACGCTACTAGATAAACAGAAGTGGTCAATGTTGAGCTTTTTGTCCGGGACCGGGAGGGAACGGGAGTCATTTTTTTGTTTGACGCGGGAGGTCAGTCTCTAGCAGAGTCAAGTCAGATCTGTTCAGAAGTTTATATAGGTGTGTGTACACATAAAAATGGCTGACTATTCGGTTTTTGATTTGAATGAGAACCGAAGGCCCAACTCCATGAAGAAGTATCAAAATAAATAAACATACAAGACCATTGTATGCTAACTTGAAATTATATGACAAGTACAACATTGTACATCAGTCACTTCGGATGTCCAGGAATGACAGTTGGAGTAACAGACTAATATGTTTAAAGGCTGAACAGATGCCACTTTCAGTTTTAGCAATGTAATAAGTCATAGATTTGTTTCCATGTTCATAAAAATGTTACTAATGTTCACCTGTTATATAATGGCAGTTCTTCTCTGACCATATCTAATCAGTATGCTTATTTCTTCTTATTTTTCTATCAGATGAGTGATCACACAAATTATTCCAGTGTGATGTGGGAGGATTTTATTTAACCTGCCTCATGCTGTGGTAAAGAGCTGCTCAGTGTCCTGTGATGCTGCTTTAGAGGCTTTCTCACGGTGCCAAGAAGACAGTTTTGGCATGAGAATTCTCAGCACAGTATACAGTATATCCCCAACAACAGACACTGTGTTTATCTGTACCATCCTACTCAATACGATGTACTTTAACCAAGTAAAGGCTCATGATCAGATTCACATCCCACTCAACTCCAGCAGGTAAATATCAACCAAATGCACTTAGATCCTTGCAAACACTCAAATAAAATTCTTTGGTTTATATCATGCAGTAACAAGTCCACATTTGAAGCTGTTTGGCAGTGAGAAAATGGTTAACAACACCTCATATCCTTCAAACAATATTGTGTAGGTACTTTAGGTTTAATTGGATCAAAAGTGTGAATATCAAATGAAATATTTGAAAAAGAAAATTAATAAAGGAAAATTACTAAAAATTAATAACTTTAATTATTAAAACTTCACACGGAGATCCAATTAAATGAAGGGCCTTGATACACGTTCAGATTATGCGATTGAGTATTCTCAATAAACTTATCGTTAATCAAGTAAATATTAGTTGTCACCGATAATTATCAAAGATAATAATAAAATGTACTTTAGTTAAACCAGAGTTCCTCAGGGCACCACCGTCATAGACGGAGTGACAACTAATATAAAAGTCTCATTAAATATATTAAACTACTAATTTAGGGTTGAACACCGATAAATGTAATAGTTTAATTAGTTGAAGGATTTAAAAGTTATTTTCTAAGTAGAGGCTGGCTCATTCATCTTTGTGTAATATTAAATAAACAGACATATGGTAAACACAAACATTTATTAACAAATTAATTAAAGCAACAAACAAAACACAATAAACTAACTAAAGCTAACAGCAAATGTGTGTGTGTGTGTGTGTGTGTGTGTGTGTGTGTGTGTGTGTGTGTGTGTGTGTGTGTGTGTGTGTGTGTGTGTGTGTGTGTGTGTGTGTGTGTGTGTGAAACAAAGAGGAGAGGTGGGGCCTTGGACCCCTGCAGAGAAGGTGTGAACATTTAAGTTACACAAAGGCCTGCAGCCTGGAGATCTCAGTTCTTAATCAGGTTATGACAAAGTTACAATTCTATCTAGCCATTCATACAGTCTTATAACATGTAGTAATGCCCAGTTGGTGATTAGTTACCAGTCCATGAGATGGAATTTAAGTTGCGTTGCTTGATGCCAGTGGCTGGTTGAAGAAAGGAAGCTGGTTGCAGAAAGGTTCTTGTCTTGGTTGTTGCTCTTAGGCAAAAGAGGACTCAGATCGCTCTTTGTTCTGCTCAGTTGAGTTGGTAACCGGTTGGTTAACCTTTGCTGGTGATCCTACGCCATAGGCCAGGTCCAGGGCCTAGGGACAGCGGGCAGCTGGTCTCCTGGATCCGCAGGAGCGCATCGAGTTGAGTTTGAAGGAAGAGAGGCCAAGAGAAAGAAGGAATGGGTGTTTCCTACACTTTTATAGACCCTGGTGATGTCATCACCAGAGGTCTGGTCAGCCAATGAACAGTTAGGGGGTCCCTTGAATAATTCACACCTGGGTGTGACCTGTTGCGGGGGAAGGTCGCTGAGGCCTTTGTTTCAGCAGGCTGACCTTCTTTTAATCAAACTGAAAGTTTGAGTTAATCAAGAAATGAACAATCCTCTTTGGGGTGCCGGTTGCACCTACAATTGGAATGTTTTAGTTAATTTTCCCCATGTGAGGCCAGCTGGTGTTCATCTGCTGAACTGAGCTAGCCTCTTCTGATATTTTTATAATTAAAATACGTCATGAATTTCAAGATCTCAGGTCTGTTACTCAACAGAAATAAACTTCCACATTCATCCACTCCTCCTCTCCTTAAATTCATCACTGAATGCATTTACTAAAAGTTGTGGTTGTCTGGTGTCAAGTTGTTGATGATAAGAAGGTGCATGTGTTCTAATGGACGGACCTAATTAATTGGCAACAATCTATTAACTGGAAAATAGTATGGAAAATATCTGCCTCCTCTTATAACCATCAAATGATTGATTATAAAAACATTTATAGATTTCACTTGTGGCCTAGAAAATGCTTTCATCTCCAGCTGTCTCTCCCACCATTTGTTCACTGGGAATACTGTTTTATCTTACCTTTCTCTTACTTTTGTCTTACAGTGGGTCCTTTTCAGTGTGCCACATCATGTCCTAGAGGGATTTATGTAGGTAGGTAGATTCGGTAGGTGACGTATCACTCTGAATGGGTTAAGATCGCCGGTGATCAGCTGATCAGTGATACAGCGATGTGCCGTTCTTGTGAACAAAAGAGAACAGTTGTAGTTTGATTTAAGGTGGCCCATATGATTCAGAACCTCAAGGTATGTACAAGAAACATGAAAGAAAAACCTCTACCTTAAAAAGTCGCTGTAAAAGTTGTTTGCTGACAGACAGGCTGTCACCTCGCTTGCAGTGCGGTTTGTGTGTGTGTTTGTGTGTGTGTGTGTGTGTGTGTGTGTGTGTGTGTGTGTGTGTGTGTGTGTGTGTGTGTGTGTGTGTGTGTGTGTGTGTGTGTGTGTGTAAATGTGAGAGAGAGAGAGAGAGAGAGGGGGGGGGGGGGGGGGGGGACATGCAGCAAAGGACAGGTCAGAATCCAAGCCCGCTGCAAGCCTGTGCAAAGATATGTGTGCACGGATAATTTTCTGCGCTGTGTTCTTCTACACCACTGGATAAAAGTGTCTACTCTACTTCACAGTGTTGTTGTGGCGTCTGTACGTGGCGTCTGTACGATCACACGTCACATCCCGCTAAAGCTAGAGCTAAATCCAATCAGCAACGGGCTTCTCTCAGGGGTTTGAAATGGCCGTTGAGCGACTCACATGCAAATTAGGGGCATTTCGGTGAGATCGATCCACCTGATTGTGGGTATTCGACCATAGTGGATGTGCACCTAGACATTCCTAACTTTAGATAACTGTGTAAAGATGATGAATGCCACCTGTGTGGAAATGAGTGCATGTTCATAAGAATTGTAAATTAGAATAATTAACACTCCAATAATTCCATATCTGAAGAGTAAAAAAATGAACTTTTGGAGCTGGGAAACTGAAGTCCTTCCTAATTGAGTTAAAGGGCCTGCTGAGGAAGGGGAGAAAATAATGAGTGATGACTGCAACAGGAGGGGGTCAAGGGGAAGTCTCTGTCACAAAGATGGACGAGAGAATACGTACTATAATAATTAGCCTTATCTCCCTCTGATTCCACTCTTTTATTCTCCTGTCCAAATATTGTAAATGTAAGTTGTGGACACATAATAAATTAATAACAAAAGGCTATCTGAAGAATTATATTTTAATTTGAATTGTCAGTAAAAAAGAGTCAGAAAAACAAACGTGTCTCAAACATAAATATGAAGTGTTATATACAATTTTTAAACTAAAGATTACTTCAAAGTAATGAGAAGGACTAACAGAAGAAAACTGCACATAACCCCTACAATATGAGAACACTGTTGAATGCAGCAAGTACTCCTAAATCACTCATACAAGCCACTTAAGAACAAATCTGTTCGTACGACTGGTTCCTGCATTAGGCACACTGTGTGATAATAACAAAGTAGTATTTATGAAGATGCAATGTGGGATTACTTATATGTGAAGTCTCTTTGGTCCAAAATATCACATGTATTATTCAACAAAATTGCCAGACAGAATGCTGTTTTTGAATGTTTTTTTGCAAAACCCCAGATCAGATTTATAAAATGTTCTATGATCTATGATTGTCCAACAACAATCCCCTAACTTGTAATGTTAACCCAAAGCATGGTGTTTAACTTGTATTTGTTGTCACGCTGCGGTGAGATCTGTCCTGTCTTTGGGTTTTTGTCTTGTGAATTTCCTGTTTTATTTTGAAAGATAACTCTCCTCTCGTTCCAGGTCACTCGCCCTTCCTCTTGTGTCACCGGTCTGACGTCATCCCCTGATCCTTGATTGTTTCCACCTATGGTTCCCCTCTCTTCATGTGTATAAAGTCCGTCTCTTTTCCCCTGTCCCGTGGCCAGATTATTTCGTACTTTACGTCTAATGTTTCCAGCACTTTTTCACAGCCTTGTTCAAGTCATAGAGATCTTAGTATCCTCGCTCAGGTGTTTGTATTCCCTGTTTCTCATAGTAAGTTTAACCCTTTTTTGAATGCTCTTTTTCCCTTTGTTTTTTCCTCCTGGACGACTTTGTTTTGTACTTTGTTCTTTAACATCGATTATTGTTTGTTCCTCCTGTACGGAGTGATATTTTGTTTGTGGCTTTTTGGCTCTGCGCCACCCATTATTTACTCAAAGCTCAAAGCTCCTCCGCACAGCCTTGCGCTCTCCAATTGAGTGCTCCTCAGTGCGCGTGCACCAGTATTTGGGCTTGGTAGTGGGACACTTTTTTCTGAAAGCTGAAAAATGGATGTGGACACGACAAAAATATTTTCGTGTAAAGTTAATATTTCATCTCCTCTCTTTATGTCAGAGTTTTATACTGCAGAGTGAGAAAGAATGACAGTAAAGTGTTTACCTTTATGTCACCTCCTGGGTGCCGTTTCAATGCATTTACCATAAATGTCAGAATACGGGCGCACTACAAATAAAGGGCCGACTTATTTGTCTACGGAGAAGCGGATGACGGCTCTCTTGACCGCAGTGGGCATTAATAATGTTGCTGAGGAACTTGACTTTCATTTTGCAAACCTTGCATATTGAATGAGTTGTGTCCAGCTTTTCCTTCCCTGGAGGTGAAATTTTAAATGCAAAAAAAGACTTGCCTTCAATAACAGGCTTCCTGCAACAGTGGTCTATGGAAGCGGCAAAGTGTGCACTGTGAGACGTAAAAAGAGGTTTTGAAAATTGATTTTTGGAAGTTATGAATCGATTATGAATCTAAGAAGATAGGAATTGATTATTTTTTACCATCATGAACTGATTGAAAGACTTTAATTTCTGACAATTTTGTAGGCACAGACAAATATCGTCCTGCTCATAGGGGCGACAGATCAGAAAACACTTCTATGTGTCATTCTATGACATGGACAAATATTATGGATAATTTGTCATTTGATTTGGAGCACTCTCCACCAGTTACACCGAAACCAGTCAGCAACCATGTTCCATCATATCAGTGTATATTCCATGTATCAGAGTGATACATGTCTGTTGGCATCTGTTTTGCAGAGCCCCAAGGGCTTTATTACACTCCCTGCTGAGCCTCGCTGCTGCTTGGGTTCAGTGGGGTGCACCCTCAGGAGCAGAGCCTGTTCTGCCATAATATTAATGTAAAACTATCAATGCGATGAATGATCCTACATCCTGCGGCATATCTCGAATGGAACCCTATTTCTTATTTTAATTTTCTACATTTACTCTTCCCTTCTTTCTTAAGTGAAAACTCAATTCCTCTCCTCTGAATGATTATGGAATATTTCCTCTTCCATTTCCTTTCCAACTTCACAGCAGTCCCATTTGGAGCCAATTTGACTTACATTTGAAGTACAACTTCTGTATCCATTTTGAACTTTGAGGGCTAGGCTAGTTGTTTCCTCTCTTTTCAGTGTTTTTATTCTACCTAAGCTAACCACATTCTGACTCCACACCGACATGATATCCTCACATCACTTTTGGCAGGAAACTGAACCAGGATTTTCCCCAAAATGTCAAACTATTCCTGTAGGGTACTTTCAGCAGGTGAAAATGTTATTTGGTGAAGTAAATATATGTACAATAATTATATCCAAACATTAAAACTAAAGTAATAAGTATAATTATCAATAATCTCAGATTGCTTAAAGCTGCAGTCTGCAAGTCTGGCAGTTTGAGTTGACTCAATCAAATTTTGAATGTTTACAACTCTCAAGCCCCTTCCCCACTACCACCGAGCTCCTCAGCTCTCTCCAAGTGAGTGTTCGTCAGTGTATGTGTACCAGATTCCTGTGAACGCACCCATGTCTAGTATCATTAATAAACGGCATGGAGTACACTGAGGTAGGCTGGCTAACTTACTCATAGATAACAACTGCTAATGTCATTTAGCGTATGCCTAGCTTGAGGCATGTGCCTTTGATATTGTAAGATGCGTGAGGAAGGAGGGGGGATCTGTGGCGTCTGCACGAACAGTGAACTGCGCTGAGTAGACAGGATGAGACGGGCGCTGTCAATTTTTGCAAAACAAACAAGGTGCACATAGAGGCACGTTTTTTTTTCTGGAGCATAGTGGCGGCTTCAGTAAATATGATCTTACAAATGTTGCAGACTAGTACTTTAAGTAGATGTTGCTATTAAAAAAGAAAAGACTTTTGACACATTTGACTTGGGAACTGGTGTAATCCCAGCATGGACTGGTGGCCAATGCTTGTCATGCCTGCTCATGATCTGACAACTCTCCATTTATGCATGTCCTTTTTGTGCATGTGTTCATTTTGTGCATATGTGTGCGTGTGTGTGCGTGCGTGCGTACGTGCGTGCGTGTGTGTGTGTGTGTTATGCGCAATAACAGAAGAGTAGAACAATTAAATTTTCCCCGAGGTACACATGAAGGTATGCTTTCTTTTTATTTTCTCAGGAGTTGGTGGAGTCCAAAACAGAGCAAAAGGAACAGTGAATTGGACGCACATTCATCAGGCTGACACAAACGCGACTGAAAAAGATTGCTAATGTTGCTCTGTGTCTAATGAATGTGTAAATAAAGCTGCAATGATATTCTATAGACCTGTATCGGTCATACCTTATTGACGTCACTCAGTTTGGCCTTCCACGCATGGGCATTTCCAGATCTATTGCAGATGGTAGCGTTTGGTGCCATGGCCCTCATGATGGTCACTTCCTCTGGGCAGCTCACGGACAGTCCACCCAATCCCATGTGGACATGGGTGCATGATGATGTTTACATCAGGCAGACCAAAGTTTGATAGCAAAATGAGAGTACTGCTGCAGTGCTTAGCCACCCAGCCCGGCCATTCATTTGTCTAGCCAGGTATTAGTAGACTTGCTGTTATGCTGATGAGCCAACAAGAGTGGCCCTGGGTGAATGGCAGCAATGCCTCCTTCCTGTGCTCCCATCCGCCTGAGAAATGAGAGAAGAAAAGAAAAACACTTTTCCAGTCAGATGAGCTACAATGCCTTTCTGATATTGGCACATTGATTGGATTTGTGTGTGTGTGTGTGTGTGTGTGTGTGTGTGTGTGTGTGTGTGTCTTTAATCCACATCAGGTTCCACACTCTGTGTGTAAGCCTCTACAAGTTTACCCCAACCTAGTCATAGGTCCCACTTTGCCTCACCATTTGCATTTGTCTGCTTGTCTCCGCCCAAGGAGAGCCAGGTATTCTGCTGGCTTTGACTACAGAACCCCAGCCAAGTAGGCCGAGAGAGCATGAAAGTGATGAAACGCATTGAAAGTTCATTTTCTCTAATCATTATTCACACACGGGGATGGATTTGGAGTTCCGGTCGGATGATGTGCTCCGTCAAGGGAGACATAAAGAGACTTCAAAAATCACAAGAAAGCTGGTATTTACTCCAAGCAGAAACCATTCAGAAGCTCAGAGAAGCAGTGATAGACTTCCACCACACGTAAAGTGGGAAGAGACAGCACAGAAATATATTCAAAGTCCTGACAGTCAAAGAAGGAGAAAAAAAGCCTTCCTCATTCTTATGCATCCTCTTTTGTCTTTGTTTGAGGCAATATTGGCTGACAGAGGGGACACAAAATTATAAATCTACTCGAAGGGAAAATGCTACACATGGATTTTTATAATGATCTATTTATAAAAAAAAATCTCTTTACTTTTGAGCTCCCGCTCAGCGACTGTTAGACAAATGAAAGCACTTTTTCTGCAGTATAATTTGGATTTGTTATCACATTCTATTACGTTAATGCCAGCACGCCAGTGATGCATGCTCAGAGGAGAGAGAGAGAGAGAGAGAGAGAGAGAGAGAGAGAGCGCGAAATGGGAAAGTGTACAACTAGAATGAGCTTCATATCCTTTAGGCAAGGCAAGGCTAGTTAATATTAAAGTCAATTTATAACCTTTCATAGCGGGGGTCTTCAGAGGGAAATTAATCTTGCATGAAGGGTGATTTCTGTGACAAATTACAAGGCTCCGCAGAATGACCGTCGCTAATACACAGTTCACCTCTTTTGCAATCTGGATAAAGAATGTGGAGAGAAGTCTGTATGTGAGAATGCCAAAGTAAGCATATCCACATTTACTGGACTGCTGTTTAACCTCACAAAACCATCAGCTGTGGATTAAAGTCCCTGAATCCGTCATCATTTGCCGCAAGAATTTCAAGAATAACTACTGAACTGTCAATGAATATAGTTGAATGTGAAGTGGTCAAGTCTAGCAAAGTGGACTGAACAGTCAAATCGTCAAAAAGTTTACCTTGTGGTGAAGATGGTGCATCAACTTTATTTTTTGTTTCAATGAGTTGTCTTTTCTCCTTTGTTACTGGAGCACTTATGGCTTGTGACAGCAATGCAAACATTAATCCTCTGAGGTCTAAGGCTATTTTCACGATTTAATATAAGGAAATGGTCAGAACAAACTCAGCTTTATGTAAAGTGAAGTCCAACTTTGTCCTAGAGCAATTTGTAAAGGGATTATTTGGCCCAAATGCTGAAAACTGAATTTGGCTTTTTCAAATTCTTCATATCTCTTATGAAAACATACCTTTACTCATGTGGACGAACTGTTTTGATGCTTGAAAAGTGTTTACCAAAGCCTTAGGTTCACAAAAGTAGTGTAATATATGAATAAAATAGTAGATAAATGTAAAATGAATGTCTGAAATGGAATGAAATGGGACTTCATGCTACATATCTAGCTTCATGGGATGTGTGCAAATGCAGAAAAATAGTATTACAACTGTTTCTCTTCCAAGCCAAATATTAATTATATACAAAAAATACACAATTTACATAATGTGCATACTTTTAGGCTTCATATATTCAGCTGTGCCATGTGCTGGTGAGGTGGTGATGGCTGTGGTGCAGGCACAGGACCAGGAACACAGGACAAGGAGGATGTGTTCCTGGTGGCAGACAGAAAAGGTACTGGTACATTTAGTATAAAAATCACATACAAATAAAGAAATGCAATTCTATGAAAGACAGTTTTATCTGCACAGAACAGTGTATTGAACTAGTGGCCACAACATATCCATTTCTCTTATCAATATACAAAACTAAATAACTATGACAGAGTAATACTTTACTAATGGACAGTCGGTTTTGTCAAACAAAGATTGATATACAGACCAATTCAGGCATTGTGCACAGAAGCACACTTTGGCCAATCTGGTCACAATTATGCATTGTTTCTGTGAAGTAAAAACACTTACTCATCTTCAAATGGATCTCTATTGTTCCTCTCTGTCGGAGGAATCAACCCTCTGGCCCAGAAGCACCGTAATCCATGTCACAGCCAAATCAGTTCCAGAAAGGTGCTTGTGTTTTTCACTATTGTGATCTGCTGCCAGCATCAGGATGCAGTAAAAGGATCAGACTAACTTTCTGACAGTAGTGGGTGGGTCTTTAGTGATTTTCTTTGGTTAGTTTCAAAGAAAATGGTGATGGACACCACGGTCCACTTACCACACGCTGTGAAGCAAATGATGCCGGTCACAACTGCTCTTTCCTGTCTATTAATTGTCCATGTGAGTGACCTATGAGCTTACTGTAAAAAATAATGTGGAAGATGAGAGTCTGCCATCTCCGGGAATATATAGATCACGTTTATACGCTGTATAATCGCTAAGATATTTGCAGTATATAAACAGTCAAAAAACATCACTATGACGCGCCGGCACGGGCATCGACCTCAGAGGGTTTAAAATGGAGAAGGAGGCTGTCATGCCCACATCTTGCAGAGACCTGACTCCATTGTTGGATCCCTGTTGTCCTGTCGTTGAACTTGACAGACAGTGTTTCAGGCAGACAATGTGCAGGACTCCTGTGGGATAGCCCGTTCTCATTCCCAGGGTGTCAAATATGGCCGATTTGTCATGATCCTCTGATTTTGATACCAACGCACAAGGCAATGAACATTTATACTAAGTTTCTACCTATTCAACAGAAAGTCAGTGCAGCAAATTTAAACATTATACTCAAGAACTGCACTTAGGTCTGACACTGTCCCATAATAAAGGATACAGGGAAATCACAATAGTGTTTGGCCAAAATTAAGTGAAATTAGTTTTGTTATCTGTGATAAATAGAAATAGACTAATACATCTTCTGATCGGCGATCAATGATATAATGAACTATTAATGAATGTTGCCTGTGCAACCATGCAAATTAAATAAAACTCGATTTTTGCTCAGATTTCCTTCATCAGTGATAAAGTTTCCCGTAGCAAATAAAAAAAATGTGTAGTATGTGCCACTGTACTGCACAGCATTATTAATGTAACTTTACGGCTCAACAACTTTGCATATATAACGTAATCCCTCATCTGAGAATTTGTATCACACACAATTGACCATAAAGTATTGTTTTTTTCAAAAGAGTTGATCAGTGAAAGGCGCCTTTTAGCTGATTTCAAGTCTCTCAACTCTAACATAAAGTGGCCCCCGGTCAGGTAAGGTATAGAAGACCGCAACCCTACGTCACATACCTCACCAGTGAAAACAAATGCAAACCTAGTGTTCCATAGGCGCTAATATGAAAAACCAGTAATGAGTACTCAGTTTATAAAAATAAATGTAATTATATTTTTTGGAAATTCAAGTAATATTTACATATTCAATGATATATATATAAATATGACAAAATGATGGCAGTGTGTGTGTGTGTGTGATCATCGCTCGGCAACAATGTAATATAGCTGTCTGCCTGACTAACGTTAGCCATTGCAGGAGGTTTCCAGGCCAGTTAACCTAAAATAGGTGAAATCGGGTCAGATCACGGCAGGATTTTTATTTACTGCCAGTCAAAGCCGGCAGTTTGTTTTCACCGGAATGTGCTACTGACATCTATGCAGCATACTGTAAGTTACCATGGTGATCTAACCAGGTTATAAGAGCGCCACCTTTGTAATATTGAAAACTCTGACTTTAGCCTCAACATGCCTTGATAAACCAACTAACTTTGCTTCATAGTACACCCCTCTGGAGTTGCACTGTTTGAGCAAACTTGAAGAAAGAAAGAAGGAAAAGGTATTTGGTTTAGGATGACAGGTGAGTTGGAGTAACCTTTACACTTTTCACATATGTAGCTAACTTTTGTGTTGAGAGGCATGTTGTCAGGGAAACACAAAAGGAGGGATTCCATACTAAAAAGACAAGATAACAACTTTATTTGTCAAACTCAGACAGTTTGAAGCCTTATTATCTTCAGTTGAACTTTAAATTGTTTCTTACAGGAGGACTGTGGATTTTGTCTCCATGTCTTAAAGTATAGTCACTCTACAGAGGGATCACTTCATGGCCAGCACGGTAGGACTGATTACAGTGACCAAAACACTTCCAATGTACAGTAGATACCTATCCATTAAAGCTATGGTCTACATTCTGAAAATCAGTTGAGCCTCTTAAGACAGATTTGAAAAAAGCATTTGTGTGCTATGACAATGCTATTAATGCAATTAATCAGAACCCCCCGTGCTCGTGCAGTCAGATCTAAACAGTAGTTACATGTTTTGTTGTATGTTTGTCAGGCTGGAAGCTCTGGGAGCACTCAACTTTGGGGTTAAATTGTTCCAAGCTCCTAGTTCCAACTTTCAAGGTAAATTGAACACACCATAAGGCATGTCTCTCACTCCCCAGGGCCCTAAAGCGGAGCTGGTAGCTGCGCCTGTGCCTGTTGCAGTGGTCAGACCATTGTTTACTATGACAGAGCGGGTGATTTAAATTCATGAAGAAACAAACAAAAAAAAAACTATCTAAGTAGGCTATCATACTGGTTCCTACGCCCGTTGACTTTTCCAGATGTGGCAGCTAATCGGTTTGTAATGTTGAGTAGCTAGTCTGACCTTAATAAATGGCATCTGCTCTTACCTGAAGTCGGCTAAATGTAAAGTAAAAATCTTTTTAGGCCATAGGTGAATAGCTTTAACATTTTTTTTTAAAATATTTTATGTATAATGCTATTTTAATAAGCAACTGTTGTGGAATTATAAGACTTAAAAGGTTAACATAATCCTCCTGCAGGGAATTCCTGATAGGACGACTTCTATCATTTAAAATGTGAATTTCATTTACTGTATGCATACTTATTTTTATTTATATAAATATATGTTGTTGTTTATACTTCTGAGTTTGTACACAAATGTTTAAATAAAACATTTTTTGCATAGGGCATGAAGTTTTTGTAGGTTATTGGCATTCCAGACAAATAACAGTTTCATCATATGTGGCTAGAGTTGATCAGGTCGGCCTTTGTTTAACAATGTTCATTGTTGTTTACCCATGTTTTCTAATAAGAATTCTCCAGTGGCTTTTTAGTGTTAACCATTGGCCCATAGGCTATTACGAAAGTAACTACTTGAGCGCTAGTTAAAGCCCAAATTACACAAAAATAACTTATTGAGTTGAAATCATTTGCTGACAGCTTGATCCCCCTCAGTTTAAAAATCTCATCTGCACCCCTGGAGCCAAAACTGAACCCTTTCGTGGCGGAGGGCTCCCATTGGTCAATTTCTATGCCTATGCTGATAGACTGAATGGATTCTTTTGGTTCTTTTTACTATTCATATTGTGTAGATCGGACTATAGGACCATAATGGCCATATAAACAATGTTAATAATAATTACCAATATTCCAACAGGAAGACCATAGCTTTAAAAGAGAAGGCCGTGTGTGCTTCAGTCCAGTTTGCAGTAAGCCCCAACGAATAACTGCGGGCTATCAGATGTAAACATCCATCTCCTTGTTCCCATGAACCTTTGTGATCTTATGTTATTTCATTTAGTTTGTTCAGATGACATTTTCACACTAGCTCACCACAGGCCTCTCAGACAGAAACAGTCATTTCCAGTTGACTCACTGTGGCTATTTCATGTTATCTTAAGACATCAGCTCAGCAGTCCAGCTGATCGAACTAAACACACTTGGTGTGAGCTCACATTTATTGAAAGACATTCAGGTCGAGCTCTGATCTGATGAAGGGTCCTCCCAGTCCACAGACAGTCAATATGTTTTTATTATTACTATTTCATATTAGATACCTGACAGATAAATAATTCTGTTGGGATGTAAGATGAATTTACTCAACAGTAAGTCAAATTTGCTTCTTAAGGTACCCTGTGGTGTGTCTCACCAGAGAAAAATCAGAGACAGATGTCTCCAAACCTGGAGGACTGAGAACCAAGTGTATATAGATCCCTAGAGGAAGGAGAATATATGATTCATTTTTATTCCTTTTTGTAATTTGTTTGAAGTAGCCTTTTAATCAACTGATAACCCACCCAAAACTGTATAATTGTTTCATGATGATCTATATAAAAAGATATACACTACGTGTGTGTGTGTGTGTGTGTATTTGTGTCCTTTTTTCCATGTTTTAGGCAATGACAATGTTTTTTGTTTTTGAATCTGTCCTGACATTTGCTTTTATCTGTTGCTTTGGGTCAATTAACCTGAAGGACCGCAACCGACTCCAGGGCATAGAGTGTGCCGTAAAATTGTTGGCACTCCACTAACAGACATTTCTCTTTTGTACAAAACTAGGGCACTGAACAAAGCGAAACTTGTTCCGTCTGACTCTGGCCATCCTCTAGCACCTGAACTTAAACTGCCTCCTTCTTGACGCAGGGATGAGATGCAGGACTGACAGATTTAAAAAATCCTGGGTTCCAGTGGCTATTGGCCTTTTTAGCAATTGATAGCATTGTGGTCACCATAAGTCTTTGTTTGTATCCAGTGTGGCACTGTTGCACTTGTTCGTTGGACTGATGATTGTTAATTGTCGTTCTGTGTCGTTTTCCCATGTCATCCATGTTGTTGTGTATTCCATCTCTTTTAATTATTAGCTTCATGTCATCGTTTGGGTCACTATTGTGCATTTTATCGTTTGTTTTTTGCATGGCATAGAACAAAAACTCGTGAGAACCCTAGAAATCCCTATCCACGGGCTATGAGGAAGGCGAGTTTGCCGGCGGGTCCACTGTCTCCTCCTCAGACAGGGAGTCCTCCCACCAGGTCGGGGCAGTGGAAGGGCCAGCAGCAGGTGTCCTATGGCGACGGCCCCTGCCGATGTTGCTGAGGGAGGGCTGGTCCGGATGTTGCTGGTGGAAGTCTCGGATGAGACCCTGGTACGAGGTACTTGCAGCCCCTTCGACGTCGGCGAGAGTGGATGATGCGGCGCACAGCATAGACGAGTCCCCCGCCAACTAGGCGAGGGGGAGGTGGGGGTGGAGCAGCAGGCACCAGCGGGCTCTCGCTGACCGGTTTGACCTTATACACATGGAATGTCAAGTGCACCCGCATAGACTGAGGGAGCGTGAGCCAGACTGCCACAGGGCTGATGACCTTCTCGATGGTGAAGGGCCTGACAAACTTGGGAGCCGGCTTGTTGGATTCCACACGCAGAGGAAGGTCATGGGTGGAGAGCCAAACCTTCTGGCCCACCTGGTACTCTGGAGCTTGAGAGCGACGACGGTTGGCTGCTGAGGAGTACCGGGCTGCCGCCTTCAGGAGGGAGGCCTTAGCACGGGCCCAAGTCCGACGACAGCGGCGGATGAAGGCTTGGACTGAAGATAGATAGATAGATAGATAGATAACTTTATTTATCCCCGAGGGGAAATTAGGTCATCGTAGCAGCAGTACAGAGCAATCAGAAGTACTAAAATAAGATAAAATATCAAATACAAAATATAAAATACAAAATATGAACAGCAATATAATAGAATAAAATAAAAGTACAGTATTGCAGATAAAACACTATATTAAATGTGCAGTGTGGATTTTAATGTGCAATTGGGATAAGGTGCATGTCAGTGATAGGTCACTATGAGTAGTGAGAGTTTATTCCCTGAGCGTTGCTCAGCGTTGTTGTGCAGCGTTGTAAAGTCTGACGGCAGCAGGTAGGAATGATTTCCTGTGCCGTTCCTTAAGGCAGCGGGGTTGAATGAGTCTGCTGCTGAAGCTGCTCTGAAGCTTGTCCAGGGTTTTATGGAGGGGATGGGAGACATTGTCCATGATCACCAGCAGTTGTGCCAGCATCCTGTGCTCCACAACCTCCTCCAGGGTGACAAGCTTAGAGCCAACAACAGACCCTGCCTTCTTTATCAGTTTATTCAGTTTGTTCGCGTCTTTTGCTTTGATGCCTGCACCCCAGGACACCACAGCGAAGAAGATGGTGCTCGCGACAACAGACTGATAAAACATCTGAAGCATCCGGTTGCAGACATTAAAGGACCTGAGCCTCCTCAGGAAGTAAAGCCGGCTCAGGCCCTTCTTGTAGACTGCCTGTGTGTTTGTGGTCCACTCCAGTTTATTATCCAGCACCACACCCAGGTACTTGTAGGAGTCCACAATGTTTATGTCCGTCCCACCAATGCAGACTGGAGAGGGCGGGGGCTTGTTCCTCCTAAAGTCCACCACCATCTCTTTTGTCTTAGCCACGTTCAGCTGCAGGTGGTTCTCCTCACACCACTTGACAAAATTGCCGACCAGGTCCCTGTACTCGTCCTCCCTTCCACCCTCTACACGCCCCACAATGGCCGTGTCATCAGAGAATTTCTGCAGATGACACGACTCAGTGCAGTACTTAAAGTCTGCGGTGTAGGTGGTGAAGAGGAAGGGCGACAGCACGGTTCCCTGGGGGGCACCAATGTTACTGATCAGGCGGTCAGACACACAGTTCCCTAATCTCACATACTGCGGCCTGCCCGTCAGATAGTCATTTACCCATGTGACGAGAGGAGAATCCACCCGCATGTTCTCCAGTTTGGCCTTCAGCAGCTCGGGCTGGATGGTGTTAAAAGCGCTGGAGAAGTCAAAGAACATGACGCTGCAGCAGGTAGATGAGAGCATCATCAACCCCAACATGGGGCTGATATGCAAATTGTAGGGGGTCCTGTGATGGGCACACTAGGGGTCTGAGGTGTGCAAGAACCAGCCTCTCCATGACCTTCATAATGTGAGAGGTCAGTGCAATCGGCCTGTAGTCATCCAGTGCCACAGGATGTCCTTTTTTGGGCACTGGAACAAGGCAGGATGTTTTCCACAGCAATGGCACTCTCTGAAGGTGGAGGCTCAGGTTGAAGAGGTGCTGGAGTACTCCGCAGAGCTGGCTGGCACAGGCCTTCAGCACGCGAGGGCTGATGCGGTCCGGACCGGCGGCTTTTCTCTGGCTGAGCTTCTCCAGTTCTCTCCTCACCTGGCTGGCTGTGATGTTGAGACTGGACTGGGGGGTGGATGGTAGCAGTGGGGGATGTGCGAGGGTCATGGGGGAGGGGGGTGTGAGACGGACTGTGGTGGGGGCTGTGGTGGGGGGTGGGGTAGGGGGGGCTGGGGGTGGTGGAACCTGGTGTCTGCTGCGGGGGTTGGGGTGGGGTTGTGGGGCTGGTGTAGAGCTGTGGGGGGGTTGTGAGAAGAGGTAGTTGCTCAGAGGAGCAGCAGGGGGGCTGTTGGGGGAGCTGGGGTCAAACCTGTTGAAAAACAGGTTAAACTCGTTCGCACATTGTTCATTTCCCTCTGCTGTTCCTCCTCCTCTCCTCTGGAAGCCGGTGATCTCACTCATCCCCCTCCATACGTCCCTGGTGTTGTTGTTTTCCAGTTTGGATTCCAGTTTCCTCCTGTAGCTTTCCTTACTCTCCTTGATGCTGTGTTTGAGTTCTCTCTGAACACGCTTGAGCTCTGCACGGTCCCCTGACCTGAAGGCCCTCTTTTTCTCGTTGAGTAGGGCCTTCAGGTCGCTGGTAACCCATGGTTTGTTGTTTGGGTAACAGCGGACCTCTTTACTGGGGATGGTGTTGTCAATGCAGAACCCAATGTAATCAGAGACGCAATCAGTAATGCCATCAATGTCCTCACCGTGTGGTTTGTACAGTGCGTACCAGTCAGTGGCTTCTAGAGCACCCTGCAGTGACTCCATGACCTCAGGAGACCATTTCCTCACAGTTCTTAGTGTCACTGGTTGCTGCTGAACCACAGGCGTGTATGATGGGGAGAGCAGGACGAGGTTGTGGTCTGACCTTCCCAGGGGAGGGAGGGCAGTGGGGCTGTATGCCTCTTTAACGTTTGCATACAGCAGATCTATGGTTTTATTGCCCCTTGTTGTGCATTTGACAAACTGGTGAAACGTTGGGAGAGTGGATGAGAGAGAGACGTGGTTGAAGTCACCTGTGATGATGACGAATGCTCCGGGGTGTTTCGTCTGTAATGGCGCGGTCGCAGCGCTGATGACGTCACACGCTGCGTCGGCATTTCCAGACGGCGGAATGTAAACAGTAATGGCGATGACGCTGGTAAACTCCCGTGGCAGATAATAAGGACGCAGTCCGATGGTAATGAGCTCGATGTCCGGGCTGCAAAACCGGTCTTTCACGGAGATGTGCCCGGGATGACACCACCTGTTGTTAACGAGCACGGCGAGTCCTCCTCCTTTCTTCTTGCCGCTCGCGGTGGTGTCTCTGTCGGCTCGGACCGTATGGAAGCCGGGGATGGTGGCGTTTGAGTCCGGTATCTGGTCGTGTAGCCACGTTTCCGTGAAACACATGATACTGGACTCTCTGTATTCCCGCTGCGTCCTGACGAGCGCTTCCAGTTCGTCCATCTTATTTGCCAGGGACCTTACGTTTCCAGTAATAACTGCAGGGATGCAGGGTTTAAACTTCCTCCTCCGTTTAGCTCCTGCTCTGCAGCCTCGCCGTCTCCTCCTTAGCTCCTTCGGTACTGTGGGTCTCTCCCCGACGAAGGGGTTTTGGGGCCCCAGGGCGACCAGCTGGTCGCGACTGTAAACAATGCCGGCTGTAGGGCAGGCACAGCTTCCAGTCACCAGGAGAGACCAAAGCACGAAAAAGCTAACCAAGAGATATCCAAACCGTATGATAAACATCTTGATGTGTGGACAGTGTGTATCCACAGCGCAGGGTACAGATAATAAATAAAAAAACACACTAAAAACACGACAAAAACCTAGTAAAAAGTACAAAGTACCGGGAGCTGCTACGATAGGCTGCCACTAGCACGGCGCCATCTTGAATTTAGGGCAAGAGGCTTCCCCTTCCAGGGCCGGGAAGAGAGGAGGCTGGTAACCGTAGGCACACTGGAAAGGAGACAAACCAGTGACCAGCTGGTCAGGGTGTTGTGGGCATATTCCACCCACAACAGATGCTGGGACCAAGAGGATGGGTTCTGGGACACCATACACCGGAGGGCCGTCTCCATTTCTTGGTTCATCCTCTCAGTCTGGCCATTAGATTAAGGGTGGTACCCGGATGTTAAACTGGCGGTGGCTCCCAAGAGGCTGCAGAACTCCCGCCAGAACACTGAGGAAAACTGGGGCCCATGGTTGAGGAGCAGCTGGGCTGTCTCCTTAGCTGATGGGAGCTTAGACAAGGACACAAAGTGGGCCATCTTAGAGAAGCGGTCCACAATATTAAGAATGGCTTTCGATGGTGGCAGGCCCGTCACAAAGTCCATTGAAATGTGGGACCAGGGGCGATGTGGCACCAGGAGAGGCTGCAGGAGGCTGGATGGGGGTTGTCGCGATGGTTTGTTCTGGTTGCAGGTCTGGCAGGCTCTTACATATTCCCGGGTGTCCTACTGTAACGTGGGCCACCAGAAATGTTGTAGAAGGACATCCCGGGTTCTCTGGATCCCAGGATGGTAGGTCAACCTTGAACCATGGGCCCACTGGAGTACATCCAACCTGAAAGCTGCAGGCACAAACAAGCAACCAGTTGGGCAGGCACTAGGACAAGTGTGACCCACTTTGGCAGCTCTCACTCTCTCCTCAATTTCCCAAGTCAGGGATGCCACAACACACATGGACGGAAGGATGGTGTCTGAAGAACTAGTATTATCATCCTCCCTCTGGAACTGACCCGACAGAGCGTCAGGTTTGACTTTGCGGGAGCCGGGTCTGAGGAGAGGGTGAAATTGAACCTGGTGAACGAGAGGGCCCCTCGTGCCTGCCGTGAGTTGAGTCTCTTAGTGGTTCGGATGTACTCCAGGTTCTTGTGGTCTGTCCATACCAGCAACGGCTGCTTGGTTCCCTCTAGCCAGTGCTGCCACTCCTCCAGGGCCAGTTTAACAGCTAGGAGCACCGGGTTACCAATGTCATAATTTCTCTCGGCTGGGGAGAGACGCCGGGAGAAAAGGGCACATGGGTGGAGCTTCTGGTCACTGGCTGCTCGCTGGGACAGCACAGCCCCTACACCCACGTCTGATGCATCCACCTCCACGACGAACTGCCACTAGGCGTCTGGGACTTGGAGGATTGGTGCAGAGCTGAAGCGGTCCCTTAGGGTCTAAAAGGTAGTATCTGCAGAATGGGACCATCGGAAGGGAGTCTTGGAGGTTGTCAGGGCTGTGAGAGGGGCAGCGATGGAGCTGCCCCTCTCTCTGAGTTGCGGATGAAACGGCTGTAAAAATTGGCAAAGCCCAGGAACGGCTGCAACTTCCTACGGGTTTCAGGGACTGGCAAACCCATCACTGCGTCCACCTTGGCAGGATCCATCTCCAGGCGACCCTGGGCCACAATGTAACCCAGAAATGACACGGATTGTGTGTGAAACTCACACTTTTCAGCCTTCACAAAAAGGGAGTTCTCCAGCAGGCGTTGGAGGACCGTCTGGACGTGATGGATATGGTCTTCACGGGACTCGGAGAAAATGAGGATGTCGTCTAAATACACAAAAACATACTTGTCAATCATGTCTCCGAGGATGTCGTTGACCAAGGCCTGAAAAGACTGCCGGGGTTAGTTGTCATGGCGACTACACACATCGGTCGGGAAGTAAAGTGTGACGCAGTTTTGGTCAGTTGAAAGTTAAAAATTATGACCCATACCTCATTCTACCAGAGGAAAATGTGTTTTCCCGACGATACATGTTTCCCCCCTTCGTAAATCTGAACCAAACCTTATTCCTAACCATAACCGAGGACGAGGTCGCTAGAGAAACATTGTTATATCAGAAGGAGAACATTATTTGACCAACAGACTTCAACAAAACACCTGTTCTGAAAAAAACAAGGCTGAACCAGACCACACATCAGCCACAGCTGCAACAAATTTGAAATGTCACATCTAGTTAACCCGTCCAACCAGTCTCAGAACCTTATTTTAAAAAATGACACTGAAGAAATTAACTCAAACTAGTTCAAATAGTGCAGATGAGAAGTCTCTTAATGTATTTTTTAAGGGACATGAATCTGAACTTTAGCATGCATGTCCACAGTCTCACACACAACTTTCCTGCTAAGGGACCTCAAAATGATCTGAAGGCCTTTCCCTCCTTCTGCCTACTGCTCCTCATCCTCTCTCATTTGTGCTCCACTACACTAATACATGCTCTGCCGAATCAAGCTGAGCGTTTTTCAATTCACTGCCTTTCTGTCTCTTTGCTTTTCACTCTGTCTGCCAACCAATTCTCTCTCTCTCTCTCTCTCTCTCTCTCTCTCTCTCTCTCTCTCTCTCTGAAATACCTAGAAAGATGTTTTCTGTAACCTCACCTAACATTCCCTTTACTCGTCTCCTTCCCTGCCTCTCCCCATTCTTTTTCTCTCATCTTCTCCCTGCTATCATCCAATTTTGCAGCTTCTGTACTCATTTCAATTGCATGTTATATTTATACTTTGGGCATTCAGATGAGTGACTTACAAGGAGTGCAATATCACAATAAGCTTCAATTATTTGACTAAGAATACACAGCAGGAGTGCAAATGTTCAGGAAAAAAGTGCAATATTTCTCCAACCTCACAATGATGTTGTAAGAAAATCAAATATTTTTAGTGGAATCAGAGTGAATCCAACTAGTCAATGGATTGCTATAAAACAGACATTCACTCATTCGGCCACTTGGGGCCAAACGACAGGGTTGGGTTTTCCACTGTTTACAGGGTTGTCAGTTTGAACCGTCTAAGTGTCCTTGAGCATGACCAAACTGATCCTGATAGTTGACTTGCATAGCAGTGTGTGTGTGTGTGTGTGTGTGTGTGTGTGTGTGTGTGTGTGTGTGTGTGTGTGTGTGTGTGTGTGTGTGTGTGTGTGTGTGTGTGTTGGACGAATAAGAGGCTAAGTGCTGCATAAATGCAGTCCATTTACCAGTTGGGAACACAGCATTGACATTATCACCATCCATTCCAGAAGTTGCCATTGGAGACATTTTTGGCTGTGTCTCGCCAATTTTATTACTGACATCATGAATGTTTTCTGTGTTATTGTATGTAAATCGAGATATGTAAATCTGGTTTATACATCTTTGTTTAAAGTGCTTTAGTTCAGGTGAATTGAGTTAGTTGAAGTGTTTTTATTATTGCCATAAATCGATTTTAAAAAATAACTAATTAATCACACAATTTGCCTTGATCAATTACAATTCATCACTTTCTTTTTTATTAAGACTAAAGTATGTAATAAGGGAAATTTAAATGTAAAATGATGGAATTTATGTAGAATCAACACAAATTAATTATTTAAATTCAAATACTATTGTTAAATAGCAGCTTTTTAACTTTGAGGCTTGACGGCACGTGGCGTCATAGTTCATAGGTCAGCCACCACAGGAAGTAAACAAACACAGCTGCGTTCATTTTGTTAAAAAAATGAACGTGTTAAATATTTCAACATTTTTAATTATGTTTGTTTTTTTCAAATTGTATGTCAAGAACTTTCTTACTTTTTTGAAAAGCGCTTCATAAATGAAGGTATTATTATTATTTTTAGCATCATCAAGGCACTGACTGGTGTATAATTCAATTCAATCCAATTTTATTTATAGTGCCAAATCATAACAAAAGTTATCTCAGAACACTTTACAGAGTAGGTAAAGACCACAGTCTATGACTTATTTGTGATTTACATGGACCCAACAATTCCCCTGTAGAGTACGGTGGCGTTGAAAACCTTCCCTCTATACATGATAATATACCGTATATTCACCACAAACCCAAATACATTGGTGATACATAATGATGTGTTCAAACTGGCTTCGAAAATTTGCTTCGCTGTGTTACTTGCGCAAGTTTGATCGATGGAGTTGAAATATTACTATACTTGCACAGATTTGTGAATGAGGAAAACTTCACGTTGTGCCATTTGTGTCATCCACCGCCAGTTTGCATTGACTTTCTGTTATCTTGCCCCCCAATTTTTGTAGAATGTGGACGGGCTGAACACAATATTATGTCCAACATGTTATTCTAGACTTCTGTGGTATTTGTCTAATGTTAATATTTCACTTCTCCTTACTCATTTTTATAGTGGTTGGGGCGCCTGTATACTAAGATTTTTCTCCTTGATATTGCAGGTCAGCATGACGGTTTTCCTGATGTTTCAAACATGTATATAGAAGTTGTATAGGTTAAGCTTTAGGCCCAGTAGGCCGTCTCTTTCTTCTATGATTAATGCACCTTAAATTACTTTCGCACTTTAAAATTTCTTGGTTACTTAAAAATACTTATTTGCATGGGTATTCTGTACTTCCGTTTAGAGAGCATTGATCACGTGACTTGTCACAGGTGCCTTTAAGGAGGTGTGTCTCCCCACTTTGTCTCATGTCTGGTGAAGGGCTGGGACCCGCAACATTACATGGTGCATTAAAAACGCTATTTGGAGCTGATTCTGGTGTGCAGACTCACCATTTGATCCTGAACACAACATTGCACTTGGCACTATCATTTTATACTACTATATACTACCTTCACTGCCTACTTTGTTCATACGGTTTTATTCATACCTCTACTATAGCGTTCCATCTTCATTATTTCTAATTATTATTATGTGCATTACTTGTACTCCATTTCTTTTGTCACTCCTTGTTGGATGCAACACTGCATTTCACGGTCTCACAATCTGTACTGTACTAATGACAATAATGTTACATTTTTCTTTTTTGTAAATAATAAATAAAAAAAGAGGGAATAACGCAAATTGATACTAAATATCTTTTGAGAGACTATTTTGAGAAAATGATACATATTAGGATGATGCATGTTATTGTAAAGCACAGTTTAGACCAAAGACCAGAAAGAACAAGATAAAACTGCTTTACAAGGTTGTATGTAAATGTTCTAGCGCTCTGAACTGCAAACTGACCCGTCTCGTCTCAACTCAAACATGCGACTCAGATTGTCAAGTTGGCAACAGCTGGTTTTAGAATGTAAGGCCTGTTTCAACAGCTAATTAACTTGTAGAAAAAATTGCTGCAGGTTAATTACAAACTGTCAGCTGTTTGAAATAAAAGTTTTGGACAGAGGCTTAAAGACGCACGCAAGAGAAAGAAAAAGAGACAAAGTGAAAGGGTCGAGCAAGCTATTCAATGAATGAGGAGAGGCAGAACAAAAGAGTGAATCAGTAAAATTAAATGGCATTGTCGTGGTTTCATCACTACTAGAAAAAAAGCGTTATCAAGTATCTCAGTATCTGTATATATCTCTATTAAAAAAAACTAAACCTACAGTGCAGAGTCATTTCTATGTAGGTGATACACCATTGTTTCTATTCACATTAGTGTGAACCGGCTCAAGTCTCAGGACGTTGTACACCTGCACAATGCAAGTAGTTGCAAGTTTCAACTTACCTTCTGAATCTTTGATCTGAACTTGGCAATGATATTCTGAATACAGCAAACTTGGACAAACGGGCAGACACAACCAACTATTTTACAGTATATTAGAAATAAGTGAAAGAAAGAGGACCATTTAAAACCTCAGGTAGTTTTGAATTATCAACACAATAGAATGGTCAGAGCAGCGGCCATTTTAATGTGGACTAACTTCCGTCTGAAGGAGCAGTGGAATAGTGACGTTAAAAGGTATAGAGAGCCAGTCTCTAAATGAGTCAAATTTATTAACTTGTTTCATTTCACACATAGGAAACCGCTGCATGTAACTGTCAACTGACCAAAACTGCGTCACACTTTACTTCCCGACCGATGTGTGTAGTCGCCATGACAACTAACAACAACTTTGTTTTGTACCAGTCAAATGACCACAGCAAACAGCTAATGTCCCTCTATCCAATTCTAGTTCTATCTTAGTCACACAGGGAGTCCATTGTGAGTACTTTGGGAATTTTAAATGACTCATTTATATATGCATAACCAAAAAACAACTGAGCAGACTTAAGTCTGACATAACACCCTTTCAAAATCCTGTTCATGGGTTCGAAAGCCCCATCAAAGAAAACAAACAAACAACAATGGCCAAATCTGAGAACCTTTTATGCAGTGTCGCCAACTCCTCAGCAAGGAAAGTAGTTATTGGCTGTCCTATAGGTTGCTAAATGATGTCATCGCCTAATTTGCATAACTGGCCAAGTGCATGTCATTGTAATATACGCTGTAGGCAAGAGGAATAACATTGTAGAAGAGACAAGAAGTGAGTAAAAACCACCCTAAAGTGTTTAGAACTGCAAAGTAACTTTCTTCTGTTGATTCTTGTTTTATTTATTTATTTTACCATTGAAATAGGCCATCACTTCTCAAAATAACTTCATGACTTTAATGCTTTGTCTAGACCCACATCACATCAATTAATTTTGTCCTGTATTGTTAGATGTTAGAATATCAACTCTAATCGAAAGACTGTTATGTTATTTACATCCCGCTCTTTAAACCAGGGCAGGATCAGTTGCTATGCACATGCTTGATTCATTTGCAGCCTGGTGGTGCAGTGGTGTGTCTCCTCTCTGCTCTGACTGCAGCTTGGAGTGCTGCAGGAGGTTACTGTGAGACACACCGCCTGTGAATGCAACACATATAAATAGAGCATATTCATAATATTCAAGTATGAAACATCAAGAGGAAACGTAAAGAAGTGTCCATCGATTTTCAGTTTTAACAAGTGTGTGTGTGTGTGTGTGTGTGTGTGTGTGTGTGTGTGTGTGTGTGTTACAGGTCACAGTAACCTTCCATTATATACAGTTTTTTTTTTAAATACAGTTGAAGGACCATATGTGTAAAGCACTGTCACAAAAGATATTATAAATCAGACTTTGAAGAGCATGCCCAGTTTCTTTTCCAACCTCTACTTTAGTCTGGATTCTTTGACCACTTTGCAACAGTGCCAAAGGCGCCCTGCCCCAGGAAATAGTGCACCTGGTAATTGGAGGATCTGGAACAGATCCAGTTGCCGGTGGCTACCTGGTCTTCTTGGGCAGGTAGAGGGGAAGACATCTTTAAAGTGACATTTGACAACTGCAGCAGCTGATGTCACTGGGATTTATTTTTCCACAAAATGAAATTAACGGACAACGGACCAAGGTCTAAGGCTGGAGTGTTTTGAGTCTGTGGTGGAGAAAAGAACGCTGAACAAACTGTTAGCCATCATAGACAATGATCAGCACCCTCTCCATCTGGTCAGATGGACAGCATAGCAATGGAAAGAAACATTTTATTTGGCCGAGTGGAAGCGTTAAAATAGAAAATAAAATTGGACCTAAAATAGAACCCTGCGGCTATTTGGGTTTTAGAGGATGAGTGGTTGCCTATGGCAACCGCACAGGTTCTGTTAAAAAGCAAGTGCAGTATCCCTGATACCAACCAAGGATTCAAGACAATTAAAAAGTTGTTATCTATTGTATCGAAAGTGGCACTTAAGTCTTAAAGGATTAAAATAGCGCGCTCTCCTCTGTCTGTGGTTAAAAGCTAATTTGTCAAAACTCGGTTCTGTCAGTATCCCCCTCTCTTCCTTTTGTGTTAGTTTGTCTCCCTCTGTCTGTGTTTCCCTGCATGTGTGTCTTCTTCTTGTTTTCTGTTGGCTAGGACCGGTAGGCGTTTCCCCCAAGCTGCAGCCTGTTACGCTAACCACCTGGTGACTACTTACACCCTGAGCTGACAGGCATGCAGCGCAGGACCGTTGTATTCCTTCATTGGTAAACTATTCCCCCCCGATTGGCATTCCTTTCTCGTTTGTGGTTTTCACGCTCCCCATCGATAAGTATATTTAATCGTTGTTTGTATTTTGTTTCTCCGTAGTTTCCTGTGTTCCTGTTTCCTTGTCCATCTCCCTGATCGTCCGTCGTCTCCTCGTTCCTGTTTTCCCTCAACAGTCTCGTCCATAGTATTCCTGTTTTCCCTGTAGTGTTTTACGTTTTGTTTGTAGTTTATATTAAACGTTTGTTTTGTACTTTTATCCCGTGTCCGTGTCTGCATTTGGTCCAGTTTTTTCTCTCTGTACCGTTCATGACATAATTTTTTGTTACTTTGAGGAGGGCAGTTTTGGTACCATGTAAAACTCTAAAACCGGCTTGAAATTTCTCAAATAAATTATTTTTTGCCATGAAAGATAAAAGCAGAGGAGAAACTACTTTTTCTAAACGTTCGATAAAAAGGGAAGTTTAGATTGGTCTAAAATTATGCAAATCAGTGGGGTCTACGTTGGCTTTCTTTAAGAGAGGTTGGACTTCCGCATGCTTAAAAACAGAGGGAAAAACACAGATCAAAGGACTGTTTAACAATAGCTAAAATACAGTTGGACCAACTGTGTTATAAACCTCTTTAAGAAATTTACTGGGAACAAAATCATGGCTGCATGTGGTTGGTTTCATGTCTGATAAAATGTCTGATACGAAAGAAAGTGAAACAGAAAACAAGAAATGACTCTATATTCACCAAGGTTATTTGGTATAATCTGAAGTATTCATAAAATCAAACATTGTTTATTTGAATTTGGTTCCCTCTTTTCTTGTTTTTTTTATTTTATTTTGCCAAATAAAACAAAAAAAATATCCTTTTTTCCCTTTTCGGTATTTCTGGTTTTTCGTTCATTGGTTGAAACAGAAAACAAACAGTCAGAACGTACATGGACCTGCATCCCACCCTTATTACTTGTACTCTGTTGACTCTGTCCTTCCTTCCTGTTACACTGTATGTGAAATCTGGTTGACATGACCTCTCTCACAGCTTCCTCTCCACTGCTGGAACATTGAGGCAGAAATTGGAACAGATTGCTGAGATGTTTCTCACCTCTTTTCCCTGCATCAGTTATTCCTGTTTGGGAAATGCTACTGTGGTAAAATAAAGAGGGAGCTAATTGGCCAGAGAATTGGATCCGATCCTTGCTTCCTCCACAAGTCACTCAGTCAGATGGAGTTTACATCAGCTCTAATGTTTCCATGAGCTCAGCAACATCTCATCTGACTGTTTGTATTTTCATTATAATTCTAATTTAATACCTTTAATGAAGCTTTCCTTAGTGCAAGAGGACTGAGAGGTGGACAGAGAGGTGTGACCATACATCGAATCGAGGCAAATTACTACAACATGGTCATGTAATGATCTAATTATTTCATCTCTATAAATGATGTAACATGACTGCAACCAAGTGGCCACCAACATTCATCATTCATTCATCTTCAACCGCTTATCCCGGGGTCGGGGTCGCGGGGGTGCTGGAGCCGATCCCAGCTGACATCGGGCTTAAGGCGGGGTACACCCTGGACAGGACGCCAGTCTATCACAGGGCACATAGAGACATACAGAGACAGACAACCATTCACACCTACGGGCAATTTTAGACTCATCAAATAACCTAACACATGCATGTCTTTGGACTGTGGGAGGAAACCGGAGTACCCGGAGAAAACCCACGCAGACACGGGGAGAACATGCAAACTCCGCACAGAAAGGCCGAGGTCTGTGACCTTCTTGCTGTGAGGCGACAGTGCTAACCACTACACCACCGTGTGAGACAGCTAAAATTGATAGCTATGGGTGTTAAAATCACTCAGGTCCAGGATTGTATCGGCTGTGTTCTTTCTGTGTGGAGTGAACATGGTCTTCTTCCCAAAATCCAAAGTTCATTAGCCCTGAGAAGAGTTTGAGAGCGTACTCACACTGTCCTCCCGGACCGCGACCCGGACTTTAGGGTACTTGCCCCCCCTCCCTCTCCCCCCCGCGCCCCAGCCCCGTTTGTACTCACACTGCCAGGGCCGGCCAATGCTTCTTGCTGTCCATACGCCATCACGCCGTAACACGTCACGCGCATTGTTCGCGTGTGTGTGGCTTTGTTTACAAATCTTTTTTTTGTGCGTCATGTCGACTGTTTTTGAATATTTTCATCCGACCAAATCTGCAGTAAACACTCCACCTCCGCATCACACCAACGTGAACCTTTCACCGCCATTGTTGTTGTTGTTGTTAAATGTCCGCGCATGGTCCGTCCTTCTATTTACACGTCCGAACAGGCGGACATAACGATACTGCCGTAGGGCTCGTGCTCGTGCTCGTACACGTGCGCACGCTCGTGCTCGTACATGTGCAAACGGCTCCGCTAAAGCCCACCTCTTTCAAGCGGGCCGTGGCGGCCCAGCTGGCCCCAGTTGAGCGCGGAGCGGGTGCGCTCACACTACTTAAAGGTACTAGACTTGAGCTGAAAAACCGGTTTTGGCCGCGGCCAAAAGGATAGTGTGATCACGCTCTAAGTCTCACAGCCTCTGGGAAGAAGCTGTTTTTCAGCCTGGTGGTCCTGGCCTTTATGCTAGACAGAATGGGGAGAACACTGTCTGTGGCAGGAGGTAAGGGTGCTCTCCACAGCACACCAGTGCCCTCTTGAAAGCCAAAAAGCATGCTAAAGTGCCCTCATGGCAGCCAAAACGTGTGCTAAATTACCCTCTTGAGTGTCAAAATGCGTGCTTAAGTACCTTCTTAGGAGCCAAAATGTGTGCTTAAGTACCTTATTGGGAGCCAAAATGCGTGCTTAAGTGCCCTCTTTAGTAGAGAGGACGCGCTATATATGCAAATTTTTCCATAACTATGCACACTGGGTCAGGTGCAAATCAGGAGCAAATTATCTGCTTTCGACTGTTCCAATGAGCTTATTACGTGAACTACACAATAAATAAACTAATAGGACCCCAGATATGATGCTCACGCTAGTTGTTGTGGCTATCACCGTTCAATGACCAACATACAGTATATATTTAGCAAGTGCATATCAGCTATTTTTCTATGTTTCTATTAATTGTATCCCACCTGCTGGGCGATCTTAGGACATATATTTTCCTTTATTTGGTTGTTGAGGTAGACATTCCCCGTGTTTGGGGTCGTCTCTAGATGTTAACCCTACATTTGCGAAAACTCACAAAAAGTCTTGCAAGGCTCACTTCCCAACCACCTATACTAAACCTAACCTTTCAAATCAGATGTCTAACCTTAAACATTCAAGTTCAAGTTCAATATGTTGTTAGCTCACTAACAGCATATTTAATTAACTGTTCCTATCAACCAACAAAAACCCATCACTCACTAAATGAATATTCTTCTCACTGTAATTTAAATTGGAGTGATTCCTGAGAATGAATAAAAGCAAGAAGAAAAGAAAAGTTGACCTTCTAGCACTATTTCTTACTGAACAGCAAACTGCATATTCGGATGGACAGAAATTGCTCTCGTCTCAACTCACCATTAATATATCAAAACTACAAAATTGGCTTCAAAGCTTTAATTTTCAGCCCAGGAAGAGACACTTGTACAGTAATGCCTATACCTGCCTGTCTCATTAATAATTCTGTACTTGCAGAAAGGTGCATCTCTTAACCTGCCTGACCAGCACAGGGTTAGGAGGAGAGTTGGTACAGGTTGGGACCCTAACCCTAATTTCCTATCATAACATACACTTGTAAATTTTACTTTTAACAACCACAATGTTTCGCAACTGAGAAATTGTTAAACTACAGGCATTGATAATGGCCCATTGGTTTCAATCTAACAAATAACACTGCCATGAAATATTATAGTAGACATTAGGCTAAGTTGACATTACTATGGAATCATTTATTTAGCTTGCAGATTAATGTAACATGTTTTTTTTTACCATTGCTCTAAGGTTAGAGGGTGGATGCTCATACTGTGAAGTCCTCTTAGACACATCTTTGATTTTGAACTGTATAACATTGACTTGACCATATAGTTGGATGTTTCCTCCAGTAAATCGTTCAGCCAAGGTGGTAAATTTGAAACCCCAAAAGTTGACGATCTAAGCTTGTGATCTGTTTAGGAAAGTAGATAAGGAGCTACATTAACCACCAGGCACAGGCAGGGACGGGGACAGGCAGGAATGGCACTACAGCATCACTGTAATCAGTTAGAGTAGAGAGGAGAATAATGAGAAGTGTATAATAGATGCAGGGGCTGAGGCAGGATGTTTCTGAGACTGAAGGAGGGAGAAAGAGACTAGAGGGTTTCACCATGATGTGACAGATTTAGCTAAATGGCCAATTTCATTTGCACTCCCTAGGCAGATGTATTTCAAAAGTTGAAATAAATTAAATCAGAAATTCTGCATGCTGCACATGTAGTTGTGCACAATAGCCAGATTAACTTTGGAGAGCCGCTGCCCAAACAGTGCAACTCAGACTCTAAGCCAGTAGCACAAAGCATATCCACGGAACCGAAGAAGAACTTCCCACTAGTGATGTCCAAATGAAGCTTCATGGACCATTCTCATTCTTTTCTGAGTCCACTAGTTGGAGCTCTCTGTTCAACAAATGTTTGAAAACACACTGAATCTCCATTCATTGAGCCCTTTTCTTTAAAGAGCGCCACCTAGTGGACTCAACAAATACAACTAATGCTTTATTAAACTTCATTTGGACATCACTACCTCCAACCAGTTGTGTTGAGGCTCTTTACACACTCGTTGCATCACACCTAAATCCGCCTAAAAAAACAGCGCTGATTGTACGTTCGCTTGGCAAACTTTAAATTTTATCCTTTGCTCGTTACCAGACTGATCTGTGAGTAAAATACAATGGAGCTTAAAAGATCAGGATGATCTCACAAGCGTATCATTTGCCCATCTCTACCATAAACATCTTTAAATGAATAAATTGAGTCTGACTTTAAAGCTGAAACTTGTGTCACTGTATAAAGTATCTGTTGTGACCTCTAGGATAATCAGAGCCTGAAACTTTAAAACCACAAACTAAAGACCTAGAGCATTCAGATTAAGGTATGGGTTTCTTAAAGTGTAATTCCACTTACGTACATCAGATAAGCCATCAAGACAGTTTTTTTCGTGTATGAACCGGAAAGATCCAGTAGAGTCGCTAACAGCGTGGGGGCAGTACAGTGAAGGTATTAAAACAGCTTTTTTAACCACTAATACTGCTCAAAATAACACCAAACCTGTATGTAAAATGAAGCACCTACAATGTAGTTAGTGAACCCGAAGTTTATTAAAAGAGTGTTAAAGACTTACCAACTGGCCCCCGGTACAAGTCGATAACCAAATGCCTCCGAAAGGAAGGAGCCCATTGATGCTTTGTTTTATGTGTAAGAACTCTTACCGTGCTACTGCAGAGGTTTGGTGTTATATTGAGCAGTATTAGTGGTTAAAAAAGCCGTTTAATGCCTTCACCCGAATGCCCCGAACTAATTAGTTTTAGCCACGTCCCGCTATTAGCAACATTACCGGATTTTTCCGTTAAGGGTTCATACACGGAAAAAACTGTCTCGATGGCTTATTTGATGTATGTAAGTGCCGAAAAAGACCACGGGATGATTTTGCGCTGGAATTACACTTTAATGTGGTGTGGAATCAACCTAAAAACTGATGTCATATGTAGATTTCAATGTAATAAGCTCTCAGACACTTGAACTATTTAATTATTTATTATTTCTGATGTATGACTGCAAAACCTTAACACAGAGTGTTGAGCTGCATCTCAAATCCATCTTCAGGTTCCCAGCTGTCAGATTATTTACACCACTTCTATGTGGTATCTACTGTTGACCTGCTGTCTCTCCCTCAACATCCCCTGCCCCCCACCCTCAACAGTCTTAAAAAGGGGGAGTCCATGGAAGCGGTTAGCTCCCTGCAGCTCTCTGTCTGACAACTCATTGATCTCCGCTCATCATATTGTTTAATGCGGAGCCGAGAAGTCACTGTAGTTGAACCTTCTCAATGGGAGTGCTAGTCAATATCTTTCCTTTCTTGTCTCTCTCCTCCTCACCCTCAACCCTAAACCTTCCCTCCTGTGCCCTACACCATCCCCAATCATGGATGTATCAATAAATATCTACCCGGGGCTCCTAAATGTCTGCCAATGTGGCTGCTTTGGAGGCCCAGCCTGATGGGATGGGGCCGGGATGAAATGCTCTCTTGCCAGCCATGGACAGGTATATTTAGCATTTAGCCATTAGCAATGCTCATTGATTTGAACCTAGGAGGAGAGGGATAAAGGTGACAAAATACTTCTGATTTTCCCCCTTTTTTCTTCCTTTTTTTCCATCTCTGATGTATCATCTTATTGCCTGCAGCTGCACTAAATCCTGCTGCCGACTGTAATGACTGGAAAATGAAATGGAGGTCGAGGGTTGATACTGAGCCTGAGAACATTAAGCGGCTGATCAATACGGCAATTGGATTTGCCTGGTCACATTAAGTGGTACATCTAATATGCCCTGTGCTCGTCGATGCTTGGCCCGTATCATTTAATTACGCTGTGATGTGTTACAAGTAACTCGCCTAATTCATTAACATTAAGGAAAGGCGGCCTTCTCTCTGTTCTCCATCTGCTTCTCTTCCATGTTGATTACACCAACATATCCCCTTGGAAACTTGATGTTCAATTAAAAAAAAGGTCGGCCATGCTATTGATGATTGTAATTGATTAACAAGATGAAATAGCCAGAAATAGTAACATGATATGCCACAGTTTGTGTGGTTTATTTATCTGACTTTGTTGCATGGAAGATGAGATTTTTGGATCTCGTACCCTGTGATGTATCAGTTAGTTCAGACAAACACATACAGTGCTTATCTTTCCCAACAGATCTTGAATGAGTCATAGTCCATGCATATATTATTGACTGATTTTAGCTTATGATGCAGATATATCGTTGTAGGCCTACGAGTCCGTGAAACTACACAATGAAATTGAACATTTCTGTGTTTCCTGGAAAAGTTCTGGCTTGGCTCAACTTATCAGCTTCAGCACGTTAGCCCAGTAAGGCAGGGTTTATATTTTCATTACAACAGGGCTACCTAAATGATGGTGTGTATTTGGTGGCGTGGCTTTTCGGGACAAGCACATGTTGGCTCTGTATATTTCCTCTGTTTTAAACATCAGTATTTCTAAGTATTCTTTAAGTATGACTCATGTCACAGAAACCCCTGAGAGTGAATCTTTTTGATAATTATACTTGACGGTGACGTCTCAGTGTTTTTGTTCTGGTTCTCTGCACAGAGCTCAGTGCCTGACAAAAGTCAGCAGCAGTGTCGGGGGCATAGAGGTCCCTGAAGACAATAACCTAATGTTTTTAGTTTCATAAAATGTACACAAATATGTAGGATATACAGATATTCATGTTGCAATATCTGCTATTGCTTTCAGAAGTCTCTGAGTTGTAGGAATGGCCATAAAACGGTTGTTTCTTTTATAATGTAAAAGTTTTTATTATGATGCAAAATCAGGAATTGTTGGTTTTTAATCAGCTGTAATCAAAACTTTTGAGTCTTGCAACATACTCTACACTCCACTTTGTGGCTAGACTAGAATTTCCACCTCACAGTTGTATGCCCCTGCCAACAGTCAAATTGCAGTTTACATCCAAACTGTCCAGACTTACATAATATCATCAATAGTGGAGACTTTGAAGGAATTGAATGAAAGGCATTAAGTTGTTTTTTTTGGAGTAACCTGGGTGGTTCACACATCCATCATTAACTTTCAACCCAGCAGCACAGAAGATCTTAACCATCACAGATTCAGGATTAGTGTCACCAATTCTAAAGAAAAATTTAAATCTCTGCGGCTATGATGTTATTCCCTTAATGCTGCAGTCTTCACTGCTGCGTAAAAGTTAACGAGTGAAATGAAATGAGCCATCAATAGGTTATGGTAACTGTTTAATTTGCTCCGTCTCCACTGTCAGCTGCTCTCTCTTCAAAGTGGGTCTCGTACGGCCCTTCCAACATTACACAATAAAATAAATTGAAATAAAAAAATGAAGTACGCTCTCTCTCGAACCGTTGAAGTGCCGTTTTAGATGCACACAAACACGTCACATTGAAGTGTCAAATGTGGACACAAATAAGAAAATTCACCATGGCGTCACAACAGTAATATACGTTCCTCCGGGTGGCAAAAGCCAAGGCGTTCTCCGACGGCACCATCATAAACAAACCCTTCCGACTGAGAAACCAGAGTAAATGGCTTGAATCGCTGGGTGATCTGCACCGAAGTGGAAGCAGAATTTATTTACACACTTCTAAAAATCTACAAGTGAAGTTTCATATTTGTAACTGAGCATTTACGTACATGTCAAATTACAAGTGACATTGATGAGAGGAAGCAGTAAGAACAATGCTCAGCCTGAGCTTTAAAAATGTAAATGAAGAAGACTTTAGGGTATATTTGGGAGCTGTCAAAAACATTTCATTGTGAAGGACTGAAGTATGGTCCTGGATGTTTTGACAGCATTGATGTTAATGTTGACGACCAGCTAGGGCTGAGAGGAGCATGCGGCAAATACACCGGTGTTAGCATCCTTTTGACCACTCTTACAAAGATAAGAGGTTAGACTTTAGTTTAATACCATTAAATTTACTCAAAATATTACACCATTGTTTATATTTGTAGGTTAAACGGGAATTTTGATAGAATTTATTCCAAAAATGTCCATCTGGAAACACAAATCCGTCATCTGTGAGAAAATGCCTCCACAAACACGATGATGGAGGTTTGTTCTCAGTCTGCCCAGTTAGAAGAGGCTCCTCCTCCACAAGGCAGTCTTAAGTTCTTCTCTGTTGCACTCATACCTTTAACCACGTCCACTCGCTTTAACCTCCTCATACATACATTTAGTTTATTTTTCTGGAGGACATCAATCCCTTCACCTTTTGCTGTATTGCTGTATATCAGGCAGCGCAACCCCAAACACAACATGTTTTCGTTTTTAACAATGTAACACTGTTAACAGTAAAAGCTGGATCGCCTCAGGTCAGTGGAAGCTGCTCGCGCTCGGCCGACCGGAAGTATCTTGAAGCCTGTTGTTTACAAAAATTCTGAAATGCCGTATCCTCCCTTATGTAAGGTTATAGGCTACTGAAATAGAAATGTCTAGAAATTGAATAGTGACCTAATGCAGACCGTTCCTGCAGCAGAAAAATAAATCATTCATCGGATTTGTGTATTGTTGACACGAAAAGTGACTGCACGGTCATCGTCAGTTAATTTTTTCTCTACATGTCCTTAAAAATGCACAATAATATTTTACTGTCTCCTACATTAGTGATTAGAACCATGAAAATGAATAAATGCCAATTAAATATGTCCAATTATCATAAAAATAGCGAACTAAAGTGACTGGCAATAATAAATTATTATTTTATTTAATTACATTTTTACGACCATGTCCATCAAAATGACAGACAATGAGAACGTCTAACGCAGGGGTCTGCAACCTTTACTGTCAAAAGGGCCATTTTTGCCCCCTCTTCCACCAATTAAAATTGGTCTGGAGTCGTAAAACATATTTGATGTCACAGTATATAGTTAATAAAGGTTTGTATATAGTTATATGCTACTTATGAAATTATAGAACGACAATAAAGAAAACTGTTGACATTTTATTCCTATTATTACCTGTTATAAAATTGTTGTTCGCTAATTTCTCACCCCACAAACAGAAATACACATGCTTCAAAGAATAAGCTTGTAGAGGTTGTTTAAAATAAAATAAACCTCTTTGATGATATCCTCCTTCTCTATCCTTGAACAATTTTTGTATGTTATCTGGTTTCACTTTAAAAAAAAATTGTGCAGTTTTAAATTTAACAATGTCCATCAATTGAAACAGTTTTGAATTAAAAACAGATGATCAGTGTGCTCATGATACCCTGAATGATGTATTAACCTGAAATCTTAACTAAGGTGCTCTTGTAGGTGTTGCATACATGGTAAAATAAGTGTGTAGTGTTTTCTGGTTCAAGATGTTTCTAGTTTTACTTAATATTCCAATGCTTCTGTCCATCTTAGTGCAGAAATATTTAATGCGGGTCTTCCAGCACAGATTGTGGTCAATTATGACACCCCAAAACTTGTTTTCATATACTCAATAATTGTTTTCAATTATTTCTCCTTTCAATCTCTCCTCAGCAGCATCCTGAAGGACCTCTGCCCTGAACAGGACATGGTAGATGAGCTGGTGCAAATATTCAAACCTTTTATTGAACAACTGTCACAGATTGAAATCGCTGTCGGTATGAATATTTTGCATTTCCGTTTCATTTATTCGTCACGGCCCTGGTGTGTAAATTATTATGACTCACAGACACTGGCGTGCACAGGGGGCTGGGTCGCCAAAACATGTGCTAAAGTGCCCTCATGACAGCCGAAACATGTGCTTAAGTGCCCTCTAGGAGCCGAAACGTGCTAAAGTGGCCTCATGGCAGCCAAAACGTGTGCTAAAGTGCCCTCATGGTAGCCAAAATGTGTGCTAAAGTGCCCTCAAGGCAGCCAAAACATGTGCTAATGTGCCCTCAAGGCAGCCAAAACATGTGCTAAAGTGCCCTCATGGCAGCCAAACTGTGTGCTAAAGTGCTCTCTTAGGAGCTAAAATGTGTGCTAAAGTGCCCTCTTCGGTGGCGAGGACGTGCATGAACTTTTTTTCCTTTTTGCCCCTGCCCTTCAAAAAGTCACAGACACTTAGCTTTACTATCATACTGATATTGGTGACACATGAATGAATGCCGTTCACAGCCATATGTCTCTCATGTAGTTTCACATTGCTTTACCTTTAATTTAAACCACATACCCTTTCCCTTTCCTCAGGTGGAACAAACACTAAACAGCCTCAATCAAACAATGATTACAACTCCTTTTATGAGACACTTCAAATTTCACCAACAAAAGACTTTTAATTGGACCTAATCAATGACAGCAACAGTAAAGACAGGGCCTTTAGTTACCTTAATGACTGAAGCTGGTGGTCTTGTAGGTACACAGACCCTGGGGATATGGGATGAAGGGATGGTGAGAGGGACTTTATTAAACTGATGAAGGAGCTTGACAGCAAATCCAATTGAGCTCCGCAGCCTAGCCAGAATTATTGGTTTTCTGCTTCCTCACTGGCATCATCTGGGTGTGCTCTGCACCCAGGGAGCCATTTGGGAGGTTGGAAAAAATAAATCCAAAATAGCATTAGGCATTATGGGGCAATAATGCTTAAACATGTCTATTCCTTCCTTTTCATTAATAGAAGAGTGTCCCAGCTCAGTCATACACACTGAAATACCTTTCGTGGAACAGTTAAACCTCCCTCCCCCTCCTTCTCTTCCATTGTCACAGTAAAAGGCTTTAGTTGTGATTAATGAATGGATTCTGAAGTGACTGGAACTCGCCTCTAGCTAACTGGAACTCTTCAGTTAAGCTCTCCAAGATTACTGACCCTCCCTTCTCTCCTAAATATGCAGGGGAAGATCTATCACCATTCCCAACCGTTCCTCTATTATGGGATGAGATTGTGTCCGCTTCTAAGTAGGCAAGCTGTTATCGTTATGTCTTTGGAATAGCAGGAATTAAAGGGTGCAGGTGGGAGCTGGCATTTACCTCCATGAGGCTGCTCATTTAAAACTCAATGAAAGGGGAAAAGTGCTGAGTAAAGTGGTAAGTGGGAGAGGGAACATCTGCGATGCTATTTTTCTGTGTTTAGTAGCATAGTGTGTGTGTTTGTGTGTGTGTGTGTGTGTGTGTGTGTGTGTGTGTGTGTGTGTGTGTGTGTGTGTGTGTGTGTGTGTGTGTGTGTGGCTGTCTGCATTGTTTGTTCACTGTTCCCTATCAGTGTGATTACTCGGAACGTTGTCAGTACTATAAATCATGTAGTCAACCATTTCAATCAGGCTGTTCATGCCTTTTTCGTACATATACAAACGGAAAGTAATGTGCAGATATTTGTGTGTATTCCAGGTAAGACGGCAAGGCGCCGCATAGGGAGGAAGGTGTGTGTGTGTGGTGTGTGTGTGTGTGTGTGTGGGGGGGGGGGTTGGCCCTTCAAACACAGGACTTTAAGCCAGGGGAGCAAGGTTCAATTCCCGTCCGTACTAAACCAATCCACAAACTCTTTTCTATGCCTAACCAAGTACTTATCATGCCTAACCTTAACTGAGACCTTTTGTTGGCTAAAATCTGTTTTTTTTCGTGCGTTGTTGCACTTTCAGGTTTGCGATGTTCTGGGGTGGCCTTTTTTCTAATCCTAACCATGTGTTTTTCATGCCTAACCCCAACCATCACCTCTACTTTGCTCAAATCATTGTTTTTGTGCATTGTTGCACTTCCGGTTTTGCGATTTGTTGTGGTCGAATTCCGGTCAGTTACGGCTTTTTTTCTTTCCCTAACCAAGTGTTTTTCATGCCTAACCTTAATCGGCACCTTTTGTTGGCTAGTCATGTAACGTTGTTTTTGTGTGTTGTTTTTTGTGCGTGGTTGCACTCCAGGTTGGGCATATTTTGACTTCTGGTCTGTTCTGCGGTCCAAAAGCTTGTTTTTTTTCCGTACGAATTTCTACAAATTTCTGTGCTTAACTTTATGTAGGATTTGCTATGAACATGTTCATGAGAACAAGTTGTTTTAATGGCACTGCTGCTCTGTCCTGTCTTGTGTTTCAAACAAAGTAAAAAGACCTGAATCTTCATGATGTGCTGCAAAATGGGTCCTCATTAAGAAGTGGTCGGTCCACATTATGTCAATCCACAAGAGTTATACACCAATGGCAGAGCTGCCATACCTGGTGCCAACCTGCTCGTCAGGACCGGTTAGGACCTCAAGGACCCTTCAACACTCTCTATGGAGGAGCCAGAGATTGAACCAGAAACCTTCAGATTACTAGGCGATAGCAATGCCGCCCCACTTTTTTGGTTTATTTATTTTCAGAATTTTCATGATGCACATTGATCGACATCACTTCTAATTTGCCAGCATGTAAAATCAGGGGAAGTGCTCACACAACACATTGATGTATTTGCGTGTCAACAAAGCACAAAGGAAACGGATCAGGTAAGCCATGAAATATGATCGGGAACTGATGTAGCACAAATGCCCTGTCTCACAATGTTAATGGAAGTAAGTGTATCAGTTCTGTGATTTGATTTCTGCAAGATGTAATGGGTTCTTTTCTACCCTTTCACCGAGATTCATTAAAAGGGGGGAATAGTTTTTCAGGACCCTGACAAAAAAAAACAACAAAAAAAAAACCTACAAGATAATTTAATAAATGAAACTTAAGTAAAGTTTAAGTATATTTCCCCAACTATACGTCATGTAGTAAGTATAATAATATCAATGTACTAATAGTATTGTGTTTTCATACTGCTTGGAATAAAATTGCCCTTATTACTTTTAGTTTACTAGTAATAGACAAAATATACAAAATGAAAATATACATTTGAGTATACTACAAGTTAACTCATAGGTATACTTTATAAAAGTATACTTAAGTATACTTTTGTAAAGTTTACATCTGATAAGTCAATAAAAAGTAAACTCAAAGTATAAACTTGTTTTTTAGTTAAGAAGAAGTATGCTAATAGCACACTTGAATTAGCTTATTTTTGGTGTGGGGAATCCTGCTGACAAACAAACAAACTGCAGAAAACATGACATCCTTGGTGGAGGTAACAGTGTTAAGCAGACAATCAGCACAAGCAGTTAAAAATATGACAACATACAATCACATATTACATTGCAGACAAAAAAGGTAAAACCAGATGGGACGCAATCTGACAAACACAGACAAAAAGGCCAAGCAAATAAAAGCAGACAAGGCAAGCATGCAGTGACTCTGTATTATGGCAGTTCTGGTTTGTTTTTTAGCCAAGTTTTGTGATTATATGCAATGGAACGATGAGAGTGGCTATGCTGTATATCTTACTGAAGACATTTCCAGAACTGGGCTGAAAGATGTTTTCGTCCTTGGAACAACCCCTCTTATTTTTGATATGGTTGATCTATCCCCAACATTTTTCTGAAGGATAAATGTGGTAAATGGGCTAATCCATTTAGAAGTTTGAATATTAAACAAACATTATAAAGTGCCAAGCCATCAAGTAGTGGCTAAGATATTCCAGTCTGGACCAAAGTGGTAGACAGACCACCAGAATCTGCTGGCAGTGTGGATAAAAACGCATGTTTTGTGTTTTTTATCAAGGGAAGCTTCTCTGATAGGAAGGCCTTGAACTTGAGATTAAGCGGCCTGTGTCTGGCCAGAACAACTCCAGTTGAGAACAGGAAGCAATGCACTAGGAGAAGCGAGTGTGTCTCTGACACTGAGCAGCAGACACGGGAGGCCGACCAAGGGACCAGGGGAAGGGGAGGCAGCTGGTAAAGTACTGTATGTGGGCTGGTGTGTTGATGGAGAGCTGGTGGGTGCGTATCTGTGTCGTAGGAGGCGGAGCGAGTGCCGGGGAGTGAGTGCCGGGGAGCGGTGCGTTGACAACGAAGGAGAGGGCCTCGTCCACCACCTCGAGAGTTCGAGGGCGGCCACCAGAGGCTGTAGCACCCTGTAAGAGACTTCCTGGTTGATCCATTACGGAAGTCCCAAAAACTGCACTTCTCCGAGTTCCCACTTGCACAATAGAGCATTTTCACATTGACCCCCATTTTCTCATTGACCCCCATGTTTACCAGGCCGTTTTCGCAGGGTAATTAAGCCTATTTAAGGCCTGGTACAAAAAATATTCTAGTCTGTATGTTTATGTCATATCAACATGTCCCACCCTACTGCCATTGGAGTGGTATCTCTAACTAAAGCTATAACCCTGATAACATTGCCTAGTGATGTCAAAATGAAGCTTCATGAAGCATTTTCATTATTTTCCACTAGTCCACTAGTTAGAGCTCTGTTCAACAAAGGGTTGAAAACACTCTGAATCTCCATTCATTGAGTCCTTTTCTTTAAACCAAGAGCTCCATCTAGTGGACTCAACAAATATAACTAGTGTGACCCCAACGACTGTCGTTCAGACTCAATGGAGCACTAACGAAGTCGAAACCAACTGCCCACCAACGACTGTCACTCTAACGACGGCCGTTGGCACTTGGAGCACAAAGGGTTTCAGTGACATCATCTGCCTTGTGAGAGGTTAAATACCTGGATCTCACACCAGTTAGTTGGACCAGTCCCAGCTTGGTCAGATGCGTACATGAACTGATGCAGTCTCTTGGATGAGAGGTGAAACGTCTTCCTAGACAAACAACCAGTCCAGTTGTTTTTGACTGAAATTGCTTTGAGGATAACGATGACCTGGACGAATGAGAACATTCACAGGCAAATATAACTAATGCTTCATGAAGCTTCATTTGGACATCACACACGGTGCCGAATACTATGTTTGCCATGACTTGGGAACCTGGAATCGTTAGATGAATATATAACATAACTGATGAACGGGAACATTTGAAGCCGGTTCCAAATAGGTAACCCTTGATTCCCAACACTACATTCCAACACAGCGCTGAAGCTCTGTACCACCCACAGCTACACTTAAACAGAGCTGTAACTATGGTGGAGTCTGTAAGTAGCATCTATCACATTTTCTGTGCTACTCAAGGAAAATGACAGCATAAAACTCTGGCAGCAGATGTGACAACTGTGGCATCTGAAGAAGGATGTAGACGACATGCGAAATCTGTCACATTTTACATCCTGTATGCACAGGCTGTACACAGGCTGCTGGAGGGAGAATCTGCTGTCAATGCATTATTTTCATGTGTTTGTTTTTGTTGTTGTAAGTTAAAGCTATACAACTCTGAAAAACTGACTTGACTTTTTATTATCTCTGGTCACGCAGATTCAATGGGGAAAAACTGACCGGTTGAAAAGCTCAAAATGAATGAGAGATGAAGAAGATGAGAAGATTAATTTGTGAAAGAAATGTTTTGACCAAAAGCAGATATCAAAGCAGACCTCCTCTGATTTTACACATCAAAACATGTTTCAAGGTTTTGGGCAGTAGCCTAGTCCTACATAAAAAGTGTAAAACGTTGTGTCAAGCCTTTTGTCAAGCCCCCACCACAGCGAATTCTGGGTTGATCCAAAATGGAAGTGCCGAAAACTGTAGTTCACAGTGTGTCCATTAGGGGCTGGTTTCATAATAGAGCAATTTCTCATTGACCCCCATGTTAAACAGACCATTTTTACAGCATTATTTAACATATTTAAGGCTTGCTACAAAACACAATCTAGTCTGTATGTTCATATCTCCATGACAACACTGAGTGGAGTGAAGTTCCTTGTACCAGGCTACTTTTTATTTTATTGGAGGTTAAAGTTTATGAATAATTATGGGCGTGGTCTCTTGAGTGACAGCTAGCCTCTGGCACTCACTTCTCCTCGGAGGCTAGCTGTCAGGATTAGCATGCTAACTCTGTCATCTTGAACTCGACTGTGGTCATTCGTGTGGTGGTGCTACCATAAGTGTACTGTATTTACAACTAATTTTTTAGTTACAACCATAAACTGTATATTATAGAACAAAATAAAAGCTGTCAGTGTCGCGAGTGTCACAACATGCTAGCTCTATGGGGCCTTCAGGCAGGACGCGATGGAGTAAAGTGTCACTTGATGGTCCAAATATGATCCAGCGACACGTTTGGAGCAACAAAGCAGTTAGCCAGCAGTCACCTTTACCCCAGCTAGTTCATCCTGCAGCTATACCCTACTCTGCTGTTGTGCTAAATAACTAGGTATGCTAGTGCATAGATCTGAATGCTTCTAAAAGAACAGAAATTAGGTCTCAGATGAAGTGTGTGGCTCTTAAAAGAGCTGTTGTGTTGTAGTGAAGCCTCCGAAGCTGTACAGGGCGCTGCCTCTTCATAACACAGCACAGCAGGTCTCACTGTAAATCAGACCAGGATTATCCTAGAGGTCACAGCACTTCATTTCATACAATGACACAAGTTTTAAAAAATGCTCTCATTATGGTAGAACAATGTATAATAAAAATAAAAAGGTCTACAAGAAGGAGTCAGCAGAGAGGTCTCACAGCAATCAAGGAGAATTTATTGAATCAAGGTTTGATAAACTCGAGATTCACCATACCAAAATGACCATACCTTTAACAGAACTTCCCGTCTTATAACAAGGCTGACAACACTTACACGCCCCGTCGGGTCTTACCAATACACACATCATCATGCCCAAATACAGTTCAATTGTTTTCTAAACAGAATGTGCTTATCAGGCCTACTTTCTCAATCATGTTTTCTTCCACATATCCCTCCTGTGAGGGTTTTAACCCTCATTAAAGTGTTATCGTTAGAAATCAATTCGCCATCCGCGGCTCATCTTGTGAAAAACCTCCGGCCTTCATTTCGTCATCATGTAATCATTCTTGATCATCTCATCATTCTGTGGAGGAGAAAAGTCCTGCATAGTCCCCATGGCCTCTGTTTTGACATACATAGATAATGGGCGACTGCGCTGGGCGCGAGCAATGGCTGCATTGATTTCTTCACGTTAATCTTTTAGCATATGATTCAAATTAACCAATGATAAAACATTTGGAAATGAGATTATACAAACCTAATTTATTAAACTGTGAAAATTAACCAATGATAAAACATTTGGAAATTAGATCATACAAACCTAAGTTAATAAACTGTAACACAGAAAATAATAAATGCAATCATGATATAGTGTTATTACCTGTAAAACTTTCAACTGAAACAATGAAATGTAGTGTAAGCCTGAGCAACTGTGGATTAGCGCTTGCCTGCGTTGTGCAGTTGTGTTAAATCAGAACATGAAATTAGAGTATATATGTGTCTATATCTGAAAATTAATCATAATCTTTAATTACCTGTAAAACTATCAACTGAGTTATAAATGTAGTGTAAGTCTGAGCAACTTTAGACTAGCGCTTGCCTGTTGTGCAGTTGTGTTAAATCATGTTTTGATTAGAATAAAAATGAATCTTAACCTAACTGAATATAGTTGTTGTTAAATCATGTTTTGATTAGAATAAAAAACGAATGAATGAAAACACTAAACAATGAATGAAAATTAATCTTAATCAACTGAGTATAATGACTGACTTTCCTGACTCTCAACTATGCAGATCATCCGCTGTGATCTGGTGATTATAACCATCTAATCCCGGTGTGTGTGTTTACATCCACCATACCATATCCCTCCTGAAGTCACTATATGTGATTTACCTTGATTGTCTTATTACCATAAAACCTCTAACTATTCTCTAGTGTATGATTATGATGTAACCTTTATACTGTGACTTACACTCTAATATTGGATAGCATACACATATGAAATGCATGAACATTCTTTTACAGTCTTAAACAATAATGGAATAATATGTAGGTTAATATGTGTCGGCATCGCCCATCATCAGTCCTGGAAGTCGCCGACTCCGCCAATACCAAGATTCAGTTGGGCAATATTTCAGCTTGAGAGGATGTCTCATGGCACAGTCCTGATGAGCTCTCTCTCAGTTGGTTTGTGTCCATTTCACCATCCTCCTTACTGCTCCGAAAGAGAAAAAGAAAGAATCAGAAACCATGTAGCCATTCCATAGTTCATCTGCCCTTGGTAGTGGTTCAGTTAACCAACTCCAGTAGAGGCATTTGTAGTCTTGTGTCTTCCACTGCCCGCTTATACAACATTCCCTGGATCCACCTTTTCAGTATGGGTATGATGCAACAGCGTAGGGATGCTACAATAATTAACACTATGAAAATGATCGCAATAGCTTTTACACATAACGCTCCCCACTCTCCGGCTATTGCTTCTAGTCCTCTCCACTCACCTGCATCACTGCCAGCATTTTTGTCATTCCGGCCTGTAACTTCTTTAATTTGTTCATAGCTTTAATCTCATCTCGGGCCTTAAACTCGTATGTAATTCCTTGTGGTTATCCTATAACATCCAAAAACACTTCCCTGTCCTCAATTAGACTTCTTCTCATTTGTGTCTTTCATTATCTACTTCCATGATCCATCCACACAACGCCTCTCGCACTACCAGCATGCATTTTACTGCCCCATAGTCCCACACTGACGCTCCTAACTTATCTGACATCCACTCACATATAACTTGCCTACTTTCATCTTTGAGGATTTCTGAAATTGTCACCTCTCTTCTTTCTACCAAACCTGCTCGTTCTTGTGCTGGGAGGTGTAATCTTAATCTCCCTCCTGTTACCACCTCTATCCTAAGTCCTTCGTTCCCTTCTAACTTCTCTGGTACCTCTGGTCTTGTAACTTGTTCTGGAAGTATTTCTCTATCTTCCCAAATCCATGTTGTTTGGCTCTGTCTTTTCTTTCGCATTTTTATGCTTTCCTGCGTTAGACGCTCAAATGGGTTTGTAAATTCATTTCTATCTGACAATGCTGGCAGGTGGCACAGAGTGTTTAGTTTTGCATCATACTCATCTGTTTTAGACTGGTGGAACCCCGTCTGGGGCTGGAGGGGCTGGATCGCCTTTTCCTCGTCTCCGACTCCTCCTTTCTGTGGACTCCCGCTTGTCGGTACCTGGCTTGGCACGATTCTGCTCTCCACTGTCATCATAATCTGAACACACAGGAATGTCAGAGTCAGTTTTACCACATTTCTCATCTCCCCATTCTGCTGTTGGGTTCCCTTCATCCATGATTTGCGTTTTTGTGCAGTGGTTCAGATGATACCACGTGGTGCTCCCTTCGACCTGGACCACTGTCGGCGTGGCCCTGACCACCTGGTACGGCCCTTCCCAACGGGGTTGATGCCACTTCCTCTGGAACACCTTGATCCACACCAAGTCTCCTGGTTTCACTGGCGACTCCCCCTTCTGCTCCAGGCTCTCTTCTCGTGCTCTTTCCTGTGTGTAGATAGTTCTATGGTTAGATATTTCATATATGCTTTCAGCTCATTTTTGCAATTGTTCAAGCGGTGGTCCCTTAAAAGGACCTCTTAGCTGCGGTGCTGGCATAGGTCGACCTGGTAGCATTTCAAGCGGTGTTAAATGCGTTATTCTATGCGTTTGCATGCGATAGCTCATTAGTGTTAGTGGCAAAGCATCTACCCACCTCGTTCACCATTGCTTGCATATCAGGTGACCAGTAACCTTGTTGTTGAATTTTCTTCATCACTTCCCCCCTTGCACAGTGATCTAAACTGTGCACTTCCGATATTAACATGGACAACAACGTCACTGGGGCCACCAACAAACCGTCTTGTAACCTCCATAACCCTTGTTCACTCATTGTTGCCCCTCCAAATGTCTCATTCATCCTCAGCCGCTTCTTTTGTATCAAAAGTTGTACTTTTAAATATTTGGGTGTTTTCCAGTGAATTTTGCATTATTTTTTTTTTTTGATGAACACAAAATTGTCATGTTTATTTTACACAATGCATCTCCTCCAATCAAATTGTCAAGTGTTTATTTTGCAACCAGAATTGGGATTTTAATTTCTTTGTTTTCTATGGTTATTTTCACTGGAGCTGTCATTTGAGTTAGTTCTTAGTTCTTAGTTATTCTTAGTTTTTTATGTGGTTATTTTCACTGGAGCCCACTTTGAATTTAGTTCTTAGTTATTGATTATTCTTAGTTTTCTGTTTTGTCCCGAGAATCCTACTGTCTCAACAAATCTGTCTGATATGGGGAGGTGCTTCGCAAACTTCGGACCCACACATGTCTGAGTGGCTCCATGTCCACTAGCATTGGTACTTGTCTACTTATTTTTGAACCTGCAGCATAGGTTCTTCATCAGCCTCCACCACTAACACATGAAACTGACCCTCCCCTTTAGGATTTTCTGGGCACCCCTCGTATCCAAAATAAGGTCTCCCCCAGGGGCCTGCCGAGCCTCTAGCTCCACGTTGCATTGTCCTGCCTCTGCCCCCTCTGAATGTATTGTTCTTTGGACATCAGTCTGCAAAATGACCTGGCATGCCGCACTCCCAGCATTCACCACTGGTTCACCGTGGTCCTTGTCCTCTGTAGGGACCCCCCCATGAACGATATGCGTTTCCTTATCCACCCCATGCACCACGAGATTGTTGGTATACATTGGCAGCTTCTGGTGGCTGTTGCGCTGGTGTTAACGCTTGTGCAGGTGGTTGTGGGATCTGATTTTCTTGTATCTCCTGTACCACCATCACGAAAAGGTTCTCCATTGCTGCCGCCCCAAAACATCTTGCCCATATCGCTTTTATGTCACCGAGGGCCAGCATTTTCCCCACAGTGTCCTCTTCAAATGCTCTTTTCCATTTGCTGGTTCCTTCGTGAATGTCTTGGCTTGAGACAAGACCTGCAAGGTCGACTGTTTGCCACGGCACATAATGCCCCTGAGTGCCCTTTATTAAAATTGGATACTGGCCTGCCTCATATCTGTCTGGTTTGCGTATGTTTGCCCATTTCTTTGATAATCTTGGGATATCCTTAATGTATTCTGGGTATTTGGCCCCCATTATCTCAATTGGTCGTGTAGTCATTGTTGTGTTGCTGTTTATTATGGCGATGCTAATATTTGATAGCACTTTTGCAGAAGTGAATGCTATTTCTATGTTTTACTGGTGGTAAGTTTAGGCCTAGTTTAACTTGGTTATGCTAAGCTCGTTTTTAGTGATATTTGAAATCAATTGAACCATTAATTCTCTAGCTTTCATGCTAGCTAGTTTAGCCTTAGCTATATTGGTTATGCTAAGCTAGGCTATTGCAATACCCACAGTCTAATTTCATATGCTATTTTTTATTTTTTTCTAAACTCAATGCTAATTAGCTTAACCTTAGCTATGCTAGTTATGCTAAGCTAAACTATGGCTACACCCAAGGTTTAATTTAATTTGCTAGTTTTTAGCTCAATGCTAATTAGCTTAGCCTTAGCTATGCTAGTTATGCTAAGCTAATCTATGGCTATACCCAAAGTCTAACTCAATATGCTAGGTTTTTAGGTCAATGCTAATTAGCTTAGCCTTAGCTATGCTAGTTATGCTAAGCTATGCTAGTTATGCTAAGCTCTGCTATGGTTATAGCTGTAATCAATTTTAAATGCTAAGACTTAGATTAGCCTTTCAGGTAGCTATGCTATTTGGGCCTATAGCTAACTGCTATGTCCTCTCAGTTGGTGCTATCAGTTACACCCCCCTCCTGTCTGGCAGTCTTCCAAGCCACACCTAACTCCTAAATTTCAACTGCGCCACAACTCCAAAATGGCGATTGATAACACAACCACAACTATTTCCGATTTTCTTCTGCGCTACAACCGTTCCACAACCTAAAAATGACAACGCTTGCAAAACCTAATTTATTTAATTCACAGTATGTATTTACACAATTCTATTAAGCTGTTTTTCCTCTGATCAAAGCTGAGCCATTAACTTTTCTACTTGGTATCTCAATACTCCACTGCCCAGTCAAAACACATCTCACCCACACACGAACATCCTTGTTGAAAAAGAGTCAGTGGGCGATTAACCCGTTCAAAGATTTTATTCAAAGGTTTATGGATTTACATATACTGTATATTTATAGGTTATAGATCATTTTTTTACAGATCCATATATAGATTTTATTAATCGTTTATTTATTTATTTATTTGCGATGTTAACTGTCCCTTATTAACTGGTGCTTTACATATCATACATGCAATGTTTATATGAGTTTCTATGTTTCTATGGGAGTTTTCATAAGCAATGTGTTCCTTACCGACTGAATTACTTTATCTGTGAGCCTTTCACTAGATCGTTTGAGACACTTTTTCCTGTTTGCTGTGTGTGTGTGTGTTCATATCTTTATATTACAGTGCTCAAACAGATCCTGCTCAGTTTCTTAGTGAATTTCCTTTCACGTATATATAAATGATTTAGTTGAATCTGTAGTACCACGGTGATCGGCCCGTAGCGGTAGCGGGTCAGCATGTGCGTGTGACCTATATAGACTGACTCTAAAGCGTACGCCCCTCCACATTATATTTCCAAACTCTTCGGAAATATCCTCTTACGCCAATACCAAAAATTCAGCCCGGCTTTTTTATTGAAACACTCATCCACTCCCCCTATAAATCACAATCACAATGACCGGTCATCCACACACGCACGATTTCACACTTTTTCTGGCCACTATTCTTTTCCCTTATTCCTTCTTTTTTTTTTTTTTATCACAGCTGCTGACATAGTCCAATGTTTCAAATTCTTGTTATATCATAGCAAATTTTTAAAGAATTACAGCAGCTGTCCTGCATGCAGGAACACACAAGACAGCCAGAAACCTCCCAGCTGACTCAGCCTGTTCAACTTGGAATGCACCTCAAAAACGCTACCCTGAGTTGAGGCTGAGCCTCAACAGGCATACAACTGTGCGAGATAGGATAAAGGTTCCTACCTTTTTGGCGCCTTCTGCACAGCCCCTGCAATGGTGAGCTCAGCCGTCGTCCCAGGTCCAAACCGATCGAACGTCCGGGGTCACCAATTTATGGTAGAACAATGTATTATAAAAATAGAAAGGTCTACAAGAAGGAGTCAGCAGAGAGGTCTCACAGCAATCAAGGAGAATTTATTGAATCAAGGTTTGATACACTCATCACAGAGTTCCGAGATTTACCATACCAAAATTACAATACCTTTAACAGAACTTCCCGTCTTATAACAAGGCTGACAACACTTACACGCCTCGTCTGGTTTTTCCAATACACACTCAGTACAGTTACAATCCGTGGCGCCTACTTGGTGTCCAAACATCATCATGCCCAAATACAGTTCAATTGTTTTCTAAACAGAATGTGCTTATCAGGCCTATGTCCCCAGTACAGTGACCTCGGCCTGTTTTTCACTTTCTCAATCATGTTTTCTTCCACATCATTACGATGAAATGGTGACTATGAGGACTTACATTATCACACATGAACAAAGCTGGGCTTGATGAATCCACAAGAGTCTCAGCTTTACAGTCAGACCCGTTTTATTCAAATCAACAGTTTATGGACCCCAGTATGGATAAATATTCATATTTAGAATAGGCCAAAATAACACATTTGTACTGCATGAGAACTGCATGTTTTTGCTACAAACTGTCTGGATTATCATAAAGTGTGCGATCTGTAAAGAGGATACTTGCGGGTACCCATGGAACCCATTTTCACTGAGATCAAAGGTTAAGGGACCCCTTTGAAAGCAGCCATGCCGTTTTCCCCTCGCCAAATTTTTTCCTTATTATGGAACATTATTTTGCTCCCTTCCTGACAAGCTAGCATGACACACCTAGTACCACTAGTTTCATATCATACCAGTGATAACAACTGAGCCATCTCCATGACAATTGAGCATACATCTGATATTGAAGGCTGTGTACAATTTTAGTGAACACATAAGACACATGGATTATCTAAGGGTTACAACTTGCTGAACCATATTATAAGCATCTAGTTAAAAATAACTAAATTAAAAAACAATATGCCTAATGGGAGAGCTTGTTGCGCAGGCTTTCTTTGAGTCAGGGAAGCTGTGCTGGCACTGTAACACCCATGGCTAATACTCTCTCGAAACAGCTGAGCCCCTCCAGGCTACACACACAGAGACCATCAAATTACTGAGCAATGAGGTGTGAAAATCAGCCACTTTTGACAATGCAAAAGAAACTTTCACATCATCTGCGTCTCTCACAAGTTGAGCCACCAAGCTTTTCTCACTGGCAGAACAAAAACGGCCCAACAACTTCGCCTCATTCAATCTGTTGGAGCTACTGGGCGAAAGAAAAGACTGACAGACAGCCTGGCAGTGCTTCTCCTCAAGTGGGGAGGAAGTTCATTACGACTCTTATACAGCCGTCCATCAGGCAGGGGAAGGCTCAGGGATTAGCTACTTTGCTAAGGTTCCATCTCCCTCAGAAGGGTTTCTAGAGGATCATTTGTACATCTGGAGCACATCTGTCAATCAGTCAACACACAGAGCACCTTTTGTTTATCATACTCGTCCGCATTGGGAGCAAGAGAAGACTTTTATCTGACAAATAGGGGTGAGACAGATTATCAGTCTGCCCTGCTGTCAGCCTTTTATTGCACAAGTCAAACAGTGTGCCACCATCAATAAAGGTGGAGGAAAAGAACAGCAGCGAGTATGCTACAGTCTGCATCTAAAAGTTAGGTGTGTTTCTATGCTCCTGCTTTTATGTTCATTTTCAGTTCACATATTGAAACAAACAGTTAGGCAATGTTCTGTTCACGCTCTGTCACAGAAGCCATTAACCCAGAATTTGAAGTCCCCCCGTAAACACTGGTGACTGCTGTTTTTTTTCTACAAAGCTGATCTTACATTGAGGGAATATCAAACAGTCAAACTCAATCTGGTAACTCAAGCTTCACAAGATGGTCGAGGTTAGTATGTGGTCAGGAAGCAAAACTCGTGAGAGTTTTTTTCGTAAATTTCAAAATGACTTTGTGACAGCAACCTTTTTGAAACGGCTCACATGTGTGTGTGGTGTCAACAGGGAGCGTACCTTTGTTCCCCGGGTCCTATGTTCCCGGTTTTGTATGTGAACGGGCGAACATTGGACCCTTTTTTTTAAAAAAAAGGGCCGCTGTTCCCCGCTTGTCAGAGAAAGGGTCCTATGTTCTCTGGTCAGTTATTTTTTCCACAATCAGTGCTGAATTCTCCGGCAAATAGGTCTTTGTAGACCCTAAGAGTACCCCCTCACCCTGATCCTAATTGTAACCCCTAACAAAAACTCAAAATTCTGAATTAAAATGCGTGAAGGCAGAGGCTTATGTGAGCGGGGAACATAGGACCCAGGAATATAGGGATGACCTTGTATCAACACAAATAATAGAACATTTGGTTTTATTATGAATAATATTTATATATTTTTTAAACAAAATGGTTTATCATTTTGTCCACAGAAACACTTTTAAATATGAAACAGAAAGTGTTCAGTTATATATATATATATATGATTATATTTTATATCATATATATTTTATAAAAAATATAGGCAAGACCTCAAATCTCTAGATGTTCCACAGCTGACACGTCAATAAGGGCACCGGGAAAAAAGACTGGGGGACCCACACCTGCATCAGGACAGGCATCAGGCCAAGCACAATATGTACTTCAAAGTTTGTCCAGCTGAGGTGTCCCGGCTAAAAGATCTTATCTGTGTTGGTGTAAGTTCCTGTGTGTCTTTCTCTCTGCAAATGAAGCAGAAACACAAGCTTTATATCATTGTTATTCCAGTCAAAGCAGCAGACAAACAACCCTCTCCAGAAAAGCCCCTGCCACATAATGAGATGTGAAATGTAATAAGCAGAGTTGGCACGAGGCAATTTCAAAATCCACCGTCTGTTTTTTCTGTTGTTCTTCCTCTCTGTATTTCATCAAGTTTTTGTTTCAACCATCGTTCACCTCAACCTCCGGTGTGCTGAACACCTGACATTAGTGTCCCTCAGATCTTTAGAGATTGAGGTTCCTCGATCCTCAAATTATCTCTCACTCACCATAAGAAAAGAATAAAAGAATATTGTTTATTTGTCTCTTTGACTAAAATATGATGTTGCACAGCCAAGATTAGGGTGAGCTGATCTGAATGTGTCTGTTAGGAAGTGATGTCTGAGAGCCAGTGGTTTTTCCCATGTTGAAGAGTTTCTTCATGCAGCAAAACAAAAAGCTTACCTCAACAACCTATTCACACAAATACAGACACACAGTTCAAAGAGCAAGCAGTAGGAGATTAAAAGCCAAGCTTACGTCCACTGCCCTTCTACTCATGGTTTGAGGTCTGCTCACTTAGCCTTTGAAAAGAAGTGCATATGAGGCACTTCTATGTCAATTTTGATGTAGAAAACTTTTAGAACTAACAGAAACCAGAACTTTTCACAATGCATCCAGAATTTTGATAGAATATCAGCTATAGTACTGCTGTACTAGCGTGTTTTTTTAATAACCAAGGCATTTCAACAAAAACCTTTATTTTGTGAAAAAAAGTGAGCAAATTAGAGAACACTTTTCCTATAGGGGGCACATAGAGAGAGACAACCAGTCACACTCACATTCACACCTATGGGCAATTTAGTGTCAATTAACCTAACAAGTGCACATCTTTGGACTGTTGGAGGAAGCCGGAGAGCCCAGAGAGAACCCACGCAGACACGGGGAGAACATGCAAACAGAACGGGTGTTGGACACACCCTATTGGTCACTGATTTTTTTTTTTTTTTTAAACAGCCACAGCTGATATTCTATCAACTTCTGAAAAAACAGTCTTTCAGAATGAATAAATAATTAATACTTTGTTCTCTAATTTTGATCTCCACTGTATAAATAATTGGTAAATTGTTTGTAACATATTACACCACACTAAAGTATTGTAAGCAAATATAAGGACATGTTGTATTTGTTTGATATGAAGCATCATGGTTCTGTACCAACCAGTAGCTGACAACAATCCTAAGTCTATTCCCCAGTTTTCTGGCAGCTTTCAACCATTTTACATGGTCAGCTATTTTTTTCTATCGCGTCCGAATTATTATTCCAGTTTGTGGAACACATTTGAGGGTACTTATTATTCCCTACAATGCATTGTAATTTAATATATATTAAATCTTGACTTTTTAATCTTTTGCAAATCTTGTAAATGCAGCAATGACATCCTCACCAGCTTCCTCAACCCTCATTTACAAATGGGACTAATTATTATCCCTCCTAAGGTGGAAAGTTATGTCAAGGTGTATTCTATTAAGTTTGGCTCTATTAAAGATTCCAGGTCCATTTTGTAAACATTACATAAGAAGAACTTGTAAGAACTTACGAGTAATGTTAGCGGTAGTAGTTCCCTAACGTTTAGCTTATTATGTGGACATCAGCTAACACTGATGATGCATAAATCTGATTGGCTTTGGCAGCGACTGATGAGGACATTAAGAAAATGATGCACCTTTCGAAAGGAGCACCTCTCCAGTAGGAAAAGGAATGCGGAACAGCATGGATGGGAGTAAGTCCAACTATAATGCATCCATTGGAGGGGACACAGTTTGCCACTCTTCATTGACTTTGTATTGCGTGAGGGTAACCCCAGAAAGTGCAGCACGCTTTAAAACCAATTTGACACAGTGGCCAAAGAGAGGAATTGCAACTACTGGATCCGTCATGAGATGCCAATGGGCCCAAAAAGTCTTTTCCCCATTGACTTCCATGGGGAAAGACACGGCTGAAATTCAGTAGATACATTTTTTGTGCGTCACATCTCATCACATCCCATCTTCAACTGTTTATCCGGGGTCGGGTCGCGGGGGCAGCAGCTTTAGCAGGAGACCCCAAACTTCCCTTTCCTGGGCCACATTAACTAAATGGGGGATCCTGAGGCGTTCCCAGGCCAGTGTGGGGATATAATCTCTCCACCTAGTCCTGGGTCTTCCCCGAGGCCTCCTACAAGCTGGACATGCATGGAACACCTCACTAGGGAGGCGCCTAGGGGGCATCCTTACTAGATGATCCTGAACCAACTCAACCGGCTCCTTTCAACGCAAAGGAGCAGCGGCTCTACTTCGAGTTCCTCACGGATGGCTGAATTGTCTCCCCCTCTCTCTAAGGGAGACTCCAGCCACCCTCCTGAGAAAACCCATTTTGGCCGCTTGTACCTGTGACCTCGTTCTTTCGGTCATGACCTATACAAAATGACTCATGTTAAAGTTGATGAATATAATCGGAAGCGCCTTATGTTTTTCCCATAATCTGTTCACTGCACCTTATATTGTTATATGTTTACATTTTCATCACAATTAGACCGCTAATTTATACATTTAATTTTTTAGGTATCTTTTATATTTTATTTTAATGTTTTGATGTGGCTGGGTGTAAAGCTGCTGTAGCACTGCAATTTCCCAGCTTGGGATCAAGAAAAGTTTTTCTATTCTATTTTATTGTAATCCATAAGATTTGAGCTACCTTGTTTCTAGCAGCCTCTTGTTCACGGTCACTATGTATGTTGACAATTGTATTTTTCATTTTGCTCTTTTGTAAACTTTATTGACACACATTCACCTCTCTACTTTCAGTCCGTCCCCTATATGTTCCCATCTTAAATCTACACACACACACACACACACACACACACACACACACATGTTCCTATTGTACTATTACCCTTACTACAAGCCTGACTCAGAAGTTGGAAGTTCCGATTTCCGATTACAAGTGAACGCAGCATAACCATTGGTGAAGATCTGGGCCGACAGACCATCCGCTGTCAGCAGCATCACTAACATGGCGGCTGATTTACATATAGCCCGCGAACATCTCCACAGACACAGATACTGGAATACTCAGCAAAAAAGGCAACAAATGCTTTCATTACTGGGTCATATCATCAATCGCCACTGTTTGAACTCACTCTTTGATAAATATTAACTTAAAAGGCAATTAAATAGATTTAAATCCTATGGAGTAAAACTTTAATATCAGAATTCGATCCACTAATCATTGGGGTACAGTTGAACTATTTTGGCTTCATACACCACTGAGCAACTTTCACATGAACAGGGGTCCAACTAAAACGTTGTATCCAGTTCTATTAATACATCTATGGTCAACATATAAATGTGATACTATTTCCTGTCACATGGCCTTATTGTTCACTATTGAATAAAATGGCACCTTGAATTTTCATTATACCACCTTGACACATTGATTGTTAGATTATGCAAAACTAGTAGATAGGGTATTTTATTGGGATTTTCTGAACCAAATTTAATGATTTTGTCCAAAGCCTTTATGGTTACACCACAAGTTTGCCATCTTCCCCCGGATATTCTGTCAAAATGAACACTAGACATTTTAACAGAAGCTGAAACTGAAGCCCCAAGTGATCAGCAGAGGAGAGACATATACTGTAAGCCTATAAAGTTGTGCAGAATGAGAGCACAGGGAGCAAGATCTCTGCATGCTAAATTCATAAAAATAATTTTTGAATTTGAACACACCATCATCGCTCCATCAGTACATGGACATGTTAAGTTAAGAGTTAACTGCTCCTAGAAACTGATAGTGCTCTTTTAAATGTCTTCCAATCATATATTTGGTGTTTTTTTCCTTTCCTTTATTATAATGTGCAAAAGAAGATGGAGATTGTATTTAATGGATATCAGTCCTGTGACCTTCCCAGCACAGGATGGCTCCTCCAACCAATATCTCACCCCCAACCTCTAATGATTGCAGGACTCATCACGACTGTTGGCTCCCAGCTGCAAGGCTATTATCTTTCATAGAAACTGATGTTCCTTCAAATAACATCTAGCAGCGCACATATGCACGTGTGTGCGCATACCTCTGTGCATCTGTGTGTGTGAGTGTGAGTGTGAGTGTGTGTGTGTGTGTGTGTGTGTGTGTGTGTGTGTGTGTGTGTGTGTGTGTGTGTGTGTGTGTGTGTGTTTGTGTATGTAAGTGAGTTGGGGCAAATTAATATGTGTAAAGGAGGTTGCAGGGGTGACAGAATCACGTTTCCACCCTGCTATTGACCGCCACAGGGCTTGTCTTCCTGTGGTAGATGCAACATTAATAAAGCTATCGCTCAGAATGTTCCCTGGGATCAGGATACAGAAGGCACAGCGAAAGAGGGAGACAGAGGTGAGGAAAGCTTTCCCGGCTGGTAGGTGGTCCATATCTGTGCATTATCACCCTCCTTTAAACAAAAAAAAACAACCTTTTTTTCTCATGAACAGAAGCTTTCCAGAAGCATCCACCAATTCTTCTTTGATTAGATTCAACTGATATACCAGTGTGGTGTCATTCACCTCTGATATAATGATTGCCATAGAGCTTGTTTGATAACATATTTATTGAAGAATTGATCAGCACTGGAGTAATTGTGTATTGGAGACCTTAAAGTCTCCAGTGTTTTTCTTCTGTTTCCATCCTCTCAAATGTCTGACATTGACTATAGTTACTTGTATCTGAGCAGATTTTGCCACTAGTGAGGTGTTTTCACATTGAGGAGATGGCTGTTCACTTCTCTGAAATTCAAAGTTATCCCAGGCAAAATTTTGTTGGTATGTCACAAATCCATCTGAGCCGCATATATGCGGTATATAAAAAACGGTATATATGGTTCAGCATTAAAGGAGACTTCACAAATGTTTACGCTACCCATGCCATTCACACTAATGCACCCCCATACCATCGCAGATACTGGTTTGTGAACTGTGTTGATAACAAGTGAGTTATGAAAATAATTTATAATTTTGACTCTTCCGACCACAGGACAGTTTTCCACTTGGCCTCGGTTCTTCATAAAAGAGCCGAGGGAAGGTGGCTGCCTTTCTGGTTCTGGACATCTTTGCATGGTAGAGTCAACTTTCATTTTGTTCCTGAACCCATGCATTGATTTCCACTACATAATCCTATCTGTTTTTAATGAAGATCACCAACATCCAGCATTAGTTTTCAGCATTGTCCCTAGTGTACAGAGATTTCTTCAGATTCTCTGAATCTTTTAATGATATTATGTACTAAGGATTATGAAATACCCTGTTTTTTTTTTTGGGGGGGGGGGGGGGGGGGGGGTTTGGTCTGTTTGCAATTTTCCATTTGTTACGGCCTCTCTGCTCTGCCAGTCATTTTCTCTACTGCTTTACTGGCAGGTATGGAGAGCCTTCTTTGATTAACCACACCTCTATAGGTGTGGCCTCAAGAAGGCATAAGAGGCCTGCCAGCTGGGAGCTCACTCTCTGACTGAGGCCTGCTGCAGCAGCATCACCAGTTTTTCTTTGTTTGGGTTGATGCACCTTTCAACATGCCTACACCATATTTCCACTCATCCACACACTGCTTACACAACTGATATCCCTTTTTGTTGCCATCTTGAGGCCAGATGGGAACACATTGAGAAACCCCTCACCCCTGGTGAACCCCTTCACACCTTTACTTCAGAAAGTCTTTCTGGATGCTCTTTTTATACCCAAGCATGTTACCAACCTGTTGCCAGGTAACCTAATCAACTGTGAGATGTTCCACCAGGTGTTTTCTTTTAGCATTTAATTTTTCCACTCTTTTGTTGCCATTGTCACAACTTAATTGAAACGTGTTATTGGAATCAAATTCAAAATAAAAATATAATATTTATTTTTTTAGATTTTACAGGGGGCTTTTTATGCCAGCTTTTAGAACAGCTGAGGGGGCACCTGCATGTCAGAGAACCAGGGCTGCTGCGGTGAGGACTTAGCCTCTGTATATGGGGCGCCTGCTCTACCAGGTGAGCTAGTGGGCGTCCAAGCTAATAACATTTGTGTTACCTCTGCACTGTCTGCAGCTCTCCACTATTGGAATAGCATTATTCGTTAGAAAATTGTGTTCTGTATAGGATTACTTCTACTCTTTGGCTGGCAAGCTGGTCAAGCAGACCTGATGTTCTTTAGCCTGTCTGTATCCATCAAAGTTATGGTATGAAAACTGCATGAAGTGCACCATCACATTATGGTGGAGGCAGATAAGGTGATAGAAGGTAGTGCAGTGGCAGGCACGTTGGAAGTTGGACCAGCGACTGATGGTCTTTCAAGGAGGGGAAGCTCATTTCTCAGGCCTACATCATATATGTGTTTGTTTATTTATATAAAAATTCTACCTTTCGTTCCGTTTAAAGATAATGATCTGTACCTTGTTGTAGTAACTAGGCATCTTTCCCAGGGACTTGATCAGTGTCCTCTCAATGGCCAGCAGAGCTAGGCTGCTTAAACGGCCTTGGTTCATATTGTTGTGGGTGTAAGACTTGCTCCGCTTTAAACAAGAGAAGCTCCTCTCTACACCTGCAGATGTAGCTCCTGTAGCTTCTAACAACAACAGTTTGTACAGCTGAGGCCCATAACTTTTCAGAACACTCTGAAGCGCCTCCTCTGGAAACACTTGTCTCATCTCATCAAATTTGCGCATGCTTTACAAATTTGCAAAACGCCGGGGTATCTGCTCTGAAAGATTGTCTAGGATGGCCATGTGTGACAGCCTGTGAGTGTGAGTGATCGTGAAGGGGGGGGCTCCACAGCTAATTGGGTAAAAGGTCGTTGGGGAAAGAAACCGCAGAGTGACAGAACAGAGTCGCCAAACACAACGCTAGTAGTTTTTAACAACGACAAAGTCGCTGGGGATTGGTAATGTCTTTGGATCAGACGGAATGAAAAACTTGGAAAATGCTCCGCTGGATGTTTGTTCCTCAAGATCACTGATTCGCTCATTTAGTTGTCAATCAAAAGAGGATTCCGCCTCAGACAGCTTACTCAATTATCATGCAGAAGCTGAGCGTCCGATGGGTGGGACAAAGCCCAGCATTTATCCAATGAGCGTCTAGTTTCACTGCAGTGGAACAACCCGCTTTACGCTTCCCCATTGAAGTCAGTAGAAGCTGAGCGTCCAACTGTGAAAAGCGCTGTGGAACTGTGGGGATGAATGAGAAGGAAGTTGCGCCAGTTACCTGTGCTAAGTATCTGAGCAGTACATATTTTACCACTTTTTCTTTTTTTGGTGACATTTTAGGGGAAGCTAAGCTTCCCTTGCAGTCGCCACTGGTGTGGATAGTCATTGATGCAGGATGGTGTAAAATCAGCATAGCTGAAAATGTCCCTGTTGAGGGGCCAAATGCCTGTGCACCTGAAGCCAGCCTGGATATTTACATACATTACTGGGGTATCATAAATGGACAATGGTCGTTCCAGGATTACGTCTATTTCAGCTATCAGAGAAAGTTTAAATTATCTTCTTGAAAGGGCCAAACTGTCACGAATCCCCGGCCATGAGGTCTGTTTGGGTGTTTTGTTATGTCTTGTGCTGTTTGTCACTTTCCTGACAGTGCTCGGGGGCGTGTCCTTCTTTGGCTGCTCACACACCTGGCTGAGGTCACCCACACACCTGCTCCTCATCAATCCCCTGCAGTACTTAAGGAGCAGCCACACATGCAGTGAACGCCGGATTGTTGTGAAGTATTGTGTATGCTACCGCATTTTCCAGCCACTTTTTGTCGTTGCTACTGTTGCTTGTCTGTCTGCCTCAGCCTGCTGGAGCTGGCCTCTTGGAATCCGTATCTGCAACTAACCGTGTCTCTCTGCCAAAGGAATCATTCCAGGAAGTCAGCCCGGGAGCCCACTCCGCTTAGCCCCGCCGCCTGTGAGCCAGCCACTCTCTGGACCTTCCACACCTCTGGGATCCAAACCTCGCCTGCCAGCTTCTCCGTTCTTCACCACCTCACACTTTATCTAATAAACTGTTTAAACACTGCCTTTTGTCCGATCTGATTCTGGGTCCTCCTCAGAACCCTGACACAAACACACTGTTGTCCAGTGGCTGCAACTTGTGGGAACAGTGTGGGGGATAAGAGATGAGAATAATGCCAGCTCAGTAATGCCATTAGTCAGTTCCTCATAAGGACATGTGGTAGTGATGATTGTTTAGGATAAGCAAGACCTTCTGTGTTGGGGAGACTCTTGTATGGGTTTGGAAGTGGTACACGAATTCTGGGAAATCTTCATCATGCATCCATCCTGATTTGTTTGCTAGCCAGGGGTATCCCTGATGAATTGAGGGTGATTGTTTTTTTTTCTGGGGACCACAAAGTGTGGAGGGATTGAATTCCAGAGTGTATTCACTGCACATGTCAAGTGTGCCACCCTCTACAGATGTTACTGCTCCAACTTGCTTTTGGCAAGAACTTCCTTTTGTTCTGGACAGTGGTAACTGCTTTCTCTTCCATATTCCAGGTATCCTTGGCAGTGAAATGGTGTTTTTGTATTACCACTGAGAGATTGTTGAAATACTTGGACAACTTTGTTTTGTTAATGCTTGTTGCCCTAGCTAAGCTTATGGTTTGTGGCTGTCTCAGGGAAAGGCTTAGGTGCCTTTTCAGGAAACCATCAAGCCAGTCAGGCCATGCCATTCCATCTTCATCACATGACTTGGAGTGCTTGCAGTCATGAGCCTTTGCCAGCTCATGGGCAAATTTGCAAACCTGTAAGAAAGCATTTGTGTAAATTTAAAAATGTTTTGTTTGTTTCCAAGTGAATCAGACTGGGCATCAAACTGTGTGTACCATGACAGCTCCCTGCTAGAAAAAACGTTTTGTTTCACACATGGGCTTACTCACCGATCTCTGAGTGAGCCCATGTGCGAATACAGCCAACATTCTCCGGTGTATTCATGGCGAGCACACAGGCGTGTTGATGATGTCTACTTAATGCCGCAGCCAACACGGAAGAAAACAATCATCCAACGGTGAAGGAGAAGGGCGATTTACACATAGAGATGAACATGTGCAACTGGAGAGACGATGAGATTCAGGAACTTCTGTCTGTAATGGACAACACCGAAGTCATCAGAAAAATTAAAGGAACGGCAAGAGACTCGGTTGTTTTTCTTTCTTTTAAAAATAATTTTTTGGGCAGTTTTCAAGCATTTTATTACACAGGATAAAGAGAAAATGGGATGAGAGAGGGAGACTTGCAGCAAAGGGCCACCCTCGGCCACTGCCTCGAGGACCTTCAGCCTCTTTACATGGAGGGAACTACTCTAACCACTCAGCCGCTGGCTACCCGAGACTTGGTTGTTTATGACCCAAATACAAACTGGCTCCATCATCGCAGTGTAATTTGTGTAATGTTTTCCCTCCTGGACACTCTACCAAGGCGCCAGTCTGAACTGTTTATGTTATCGAACAACACCTAAATAAAAACATCCTGTTCATTTTCAATTCAAACCAGTAACTTTAAGATAAAATGGATGCAAGTTTAAATTTGTCGTCATCTAAACTTTAAGACAGCAGAACAATACTGTATTTTCTAATGGGTAATTTTCATACCTTAAAATCAGTAAAATCACTAAACTGGAGACATTAGATTTCAGGGCTATCTGCCAGAAAGGGTTTAACTCTAGCCACTATCTCATTCTAAACTCAACCAAGTAGGTTTGTTGCAAAAAAAAAATTCTGGCAATCTCCCTTGTGCATGATGCACTTTCCCACAGGCTGACATAGAATCCTTTAGCCGATTCCCAACAAGCTATCATGTCATGCTTGGTTCTAACAGATTCCCTAGATCATCCAGTTTCGATACCAATATCTCTAAAACTGAGCCTGCGAAATCCTCCAAAAGACAGAGCACACCACTCCGGTGATAGTCAAGGGGTTGATCACAGCATTGTATTTTTCTTAAAAACTTTAAAATGTGTTTGGAATGAAACTTTAAGTTATGCATTTAAATTTGAGCTTAGAAATATCCAAAATACAAGATAGAATACCAATAGTGAAATGTTGTTCCCTAAACATGTATTACATGCTGTCTGCTTGTGGCAAACCTTAACATGCAAGGCTTCTGAGGCTAATGGGATTGCACCATATGGGTCTACATATTGCATGCATTCATCTTGAGTGGATATATATATATATATATTTTTTTTTTTTGATGAAATACATTGACGTATTCACTGGGCAAACATCGCCCCGAAGCTCCCCTACCCTTCCTATACAACAGACAAACGGGGAAAGAGGAGAGAGAAATTAAATAGATTTTTGTTTGTTTGTTGTCTTTTTCCACTCCCAGAGGCCAGACTGGGTTTCAAGGGAAGCCATCTCAGATCTTTCCGGAGAAAGCTAATGTTGAAGATAGTGTTATCGCCCCCCCCAGGGGCTACAGACAGACAACTGACAACTGAATCCGAGGCTTAAAACGTAAAACACTGAGGTCTAATAGTAGCTGTTTTACTGGCTGTAAACATGGATCATCCCTCTTGTCCGATAGTTTCAGAGCTGGAAGACCACCATGCCACAGGCTATAGTGGTTTGATGAGAGAATAATAGCAGATTCCCCTTGGAGGCCTGAAAGAGAGAGAGAGAGAGAGAGAGAGAGAGAGAGAGAGAGAGAGAGACAGAGAGAGAGAGAGAGAGAGAGAGAGAATTTTTTTGAATTTTAAAAACAACTTTAATGATCTATTCTTTCACGTATGTTACAGAAAAGGCATTTTCTTTAAGAGACCATTAGTCTCTTTATGAATTCATGAAAGACGACAACAAATAAATGAAAACATACAAAAAATAAAAAAGAAACAACAAATAAATAATCTAAATAAATAAGGACTTAATTAAGCCACATGTTCTCCATAAACCAGTTCATTGTTCCTAACAAAGCATAAAACTTCTCTGTAACACCATACGTCTTCAAAAATTCCAAACTCTTTCATTCCAGCATAGTATTTAAAATCTATCAAAATCCTTGACTTCACTAGCCTTTTAAACACACACACTGGATTATGGTCAGATGTATTTTCAATTATGCTTCTTCTACTAACCCAGATTGCCATCTTTGCTTTTCCCAGTATGAAGTTTAATAGGTGACAGCAAGATTTACGTCTTTGTGTGTACTTAACTCCCAAGATGAAAACATTTTTAGTAAAAACCAAACCAAAACATGTAAAAATACATTCTAACAATTGGAACAAGCAGATTAGCCTATGACACTCCATAAAACAGTGAAAAACAGTCTCTCTTTCACAACAGCTAGGACATTTATCATCAACCATAGGATTGAGCACCGCAACAAAAGAATTAACAGGCACAATACCATGCAAAATCTTCCACTGTAAGTCCCCGTATCTCTTTGTTAATGGTGGTTTATAAAAGGTTCTCCAGTTTGGTTTAACATTGTCATCTAACACAAGCTTGGCCCGCCATGCTGTATCAGTCCTTGTATTAAGTTTTAACTTGTTCAAAACCTTAACACAGGCTTTATACAGTTCTTTACCATCAGTTTCATCCAGATACATTTTCTCAAAACAAGATACATTCAACAAAGGCCCTTCACACCCATCAAGCTGGGGCATGAGGGTCAATTTTGGAAACAGAAAACCATCATCCATTTCAGAACTAATGGCACAGTAAGATCTCAACATGTCACACTCTTTCTTTGTCAAGACACCTTTCCATTTGGTTAATAACTGTGCCACAACTCGTGTAGACTTCATTTTTAAAGCAGTAGCCACAGGTTCAACCTTATCGAATTCAGGGCCTGCTAGAGACACTAAATTCTCCAAAGTTTTTACACCATGGCTCTCTAAAATGAAGTCCAATGGTAGAGATGATTCTCTTGATATATCCAGCCTAGATCCCCTTGTCAACGGTTCCTTCAACAGCAGTGGTGCAGATATTGAAAATTCACATCTCTTTATTTTAAATAAGCAAAGCACTTTGAAAAGTCCACGATAGAATGCAGGCAGATTCTTGAAAGGCAGCCTGTTGGGGTCCATTAGAAAAAGGGAAAGATCCAGCTGTAAACCTCCCAGTCTTCGCAATATAGTATAGGCCAAAGGTCTCCACAATAAGTCTGTTGGGCCCACAAGCAGTCTTTGAAGAAACTGTATGCGGAAGGCAGCGACTCGGCTGACCAGGTGAACAAGTCCTTGGCCTCCTTCATCTTTAGGGCAAAAACAACACGCTTTGGGGGATCCAATGCAGCTTATCCCAAAAGAAATTCACCATTTCAGTTTGAATATCAGACAACAACTTTTGGGGAGGGTTCAACACCATTAGACGGTGCCACAGTGCGGATGCCACCAAATTGTTACAAATTAAAACACGCCCTCTATAGGACATGTGAGGCAGTAGCCAAGACCATCTTTTGAGACGTCCTTTCATTTTTTCGAAGACCCCTTCCCAATTTTTCTGTTCTGTTTGACTATCACCCAAGAAAACACCTAAGTACTTAAATCCCTTCCTGCCAGATTTCAGTCCTTGAGGTAGTTTTAGTGTCCTACCTTCCCATTTTCCCCCAAGTAGTGCTTCACTTTTGTCCCAATTAACCTTTGCTGATGATACCTTCCCAAAAATTGTGACCGTATCAGTTAAAACATCAACATCTTCTGGATTATTTACAAAAACCACCAAATCATCAGCATAAGCAGATAACAGATATTTTGAACCACAAAGAGAAAACCCAGAAATGACCATCCTTAATCTATGCAATAGGGGTTCAATAGCAAGAGAATATAACATACCAGAGAGTGCACAACCTTGCCGTATTCCCCTCTGAGCTTTAAAAGGAGAACATAAACCACCATTAAATTTTAGGATACTTTCAGCACCACAATACAAAACTCTAATCTTAGCAACAAAACCTGGACTGAAACCAAAAGCTGTTAAAGTTTTCCATAGGTATTGATGCTCAACTCGGTCAAAGGCTTTTTCCTGGTCCAGGGAAATCAGACCAGTATCCATGCCCAATAATCTTGAGATGTCTAAAATATCCCGAATTAAAGCAATGTTATCAAAAATGGATCTTCCAGGGATACAATATGTTTGATCTGTATGGATCACCTGCTCGATCACATTCCTCAATCTAATAGCCAGTGCTTTTGAAAAGATCTTCAAATCAGAACACAAAAGTGCCACAGGTCGCCAATTTTTAATCTCATGGAGATCACCTTTCTTGGGCAGTAGAGTTAGGACTGCCCTCCTACAACTCAATGGCAATTCAGCTTTAGTCAGGCTGTCATTCAAAACATCCAGCAGATCATCTCCAATCACTGCCCAGAAAGTCTTAAAAAACTCTATTGGAAGCCCATCAATACCAGGTGATCTACCACTCTCCATGGTCTTTAGAGAAGCACTAAGCTCCTCCAAAGACAGTGGTCGCTCTAATTCTTTTGCACTTTTTTCGGAAATTTTAGGTAGCCCATCAAAGAATACTTTTTCAATCTCTGGCTGCTCACTATATTCAGAGGAAAACAAATCAGCGTAAAAACTGACTGCACATCTCCAGCCAAAGCCCCTTTTTTAACTTTGAGTGCCTCATTATGGCCTTGATTTCCTGTGGTTTCTATAACATTTTGGAGTTCTATTTCAATCTCAAGATTTCTCATTGAACAGGTTATGTCTTTTGTGACGCTGAAAGTATACTGCTGGCTTAATTGTTTTATCTGGACCTTTCCATAATCCCACCATTGCTGAAGAGATGGAAAACTAGTCTTACATTTTCTATAATCATTCCAAAAATACAAAAAAACTATTCTAAAATTTGCATCACACAGCAAATTGGTGTTAAGATGCCAATAAGCACTCTTAGGCTTAATAAACCTCATGCCTACGTTACACATTACAAAACTATGGTCAGAAACAGAAACAGGAATGATCTCACAGTTCCTAAAAATGTTAAGTTGATGTTTAAAACAATAAAATCTATCAAGACGGGCTAATGAAATCAAACCATCCCTTGCATGACCCCATGTATATTGTCTTATATGATTAAAATTCCTCCAAGTATCAGCAAGTTCATGTTTCTTAATCAATTTCACCAGTCTCTTTCTTGAAGCAAGATGTGGCTCTGGATGATTTCTATCTATATTTAGTGCTGTGAAATTGAAATCACCCGCCATAATTAAATAATCATCTTTACTACAATTACTTAACACTTCACATAGTTTATTTAAGAAAATCATTCTTTCCATCCCAGATGAGGGAGCATACACACATAAAAAAACAAAAGCACAATGATCAAAAGTAGCTCTAACTTTCAAAAGTCGTCCATCTATAATGTTGTCAACTGTGAAATCTAAGGCAACGCAACTTCTAGAAATGAGTAAAGCCACACCTCCACTTAAAGAAGATTTATGACTAAAGAATATTTTCCCATTCCACTCTCTACACCAATCCAAAACATTCCTATCATCTGTATGGGTTTCCTGCAAAAACAATACATCTATGTGTTTTTGTTTTATAAGCTCAAAGAGTTGTGCTCTCTTGTTTATATCTCTAGCACCATTTATATTTAAAGTCGCTATGTTAAAAACACTCATTTGTAAGGGAAAACACAACACAAACTCAACCAAACAAAGGCACCATATGACAATGAAGATCAAATTAAATGACGCTCTTACTTTCATCATTAGTCTCTTGTCTAAGTTTTGTCAGAAACTTTTTCAGGCGTGCAATCTCTTGATCAGTAAAACCACCATTCTCTGGATTAATCCTAAATTGTTGCACTGAATCAACAAAGCCCATGGTATCTGGAAAATAATTCTCCACTCGTGCTCGTTTCATATTTTTGGTGCGTTTCAGAAAATCCTTTATGGCATCTAAAGTATAGGAAGCCCTAAATACGTGCTGCTGTGACGGTGAGCAGGAGTCAGTGGAATCAGACTCAGATTCAACATTTAAATCGGCTGAACCGGCTGTTTTTTTAGTTGATCTAGTGCGTCCATCAGAATCTTTTTTTCTTTTCACTATGGGGTACTTAAACTCCACAGTAGTGTCCATTCCTTCCTCGTCACCTAAACCCTCCAATACGGCCTCTGCTACCTCTACAGCAGTCTTTTCGTTTACCGTGGGAAACTCCAACAACATATTCCCACACGCGTCTTCACTTTCTACAACTTGTGTGTTTACATTCTGAGAAGCAGAAAACTCATCAGACACTGTGCTACACCCCATACCTGGATCTTGCTTACCTGTTGCGTCGTTTTGTTCTGGTCCCTTTTCCGCATTATGTTTGACAGACGGCCCTGCCGCTGAAGTCTCATTCTCCGCCACCTCTCCTACTCCTCCAGGCTCAGTTTCAGACAGTTCACTTGCACCTGTGACAGGGCTGCCTACTGTGGGTCTGCTTTTATTTTTCTCAGGGCAAGCACGAATGAGATGTCCTTCCTTTCCACAATGAAAACATTTCATAGTTTCGGTAGTGGCGAAAATGGTATAATCAAACTGCTCAATTTTAAATTTGAACGCGACATTGAGATCACTTGTATAATCTTTAAGGATCATATACACGTGTCTCCTGAAAGACACGACATGTTTCAATAATGGGGAATTGCATCGAAGCGGGATCTTTTTAACTGAAGATACTATTTGCCCATATCTTGCCAATTCACGGCAAATCATCTCGTCGCTAATGAACGACGGTACATTGGACAATATTACACGTCTTGAAGGAGTTACGAGTGGTAGAACATTAACCAGATTTCCATCTATATTTATACCTGTGCTGATAATTACACTGACTTTAGTAAAATTATCAAGAAAAATAACCACTGAACCATTCATTCTAGAAGCTGAAACAATGCTATCATGTCCCACAATAACGCCAACAGCTAGACCACATTCCTCAACAGATATATCTGAATTTACGGGGATTTTAATACCATGACGCCGACTCAATTTTTCAAACGCCATTCGCTCCATGTTTGCCACGCTAACCAGCGATCAAATCGCTGGTAGCGGACTAAGAAACAATAAAGACAACACTTATCTAACTAAACATAAATTATAAAGTAAAATAGGAAGAGAAAACAAAGATAAAAAAGTAACCCTCAGCCGGACAAATGTCCGCACACGCACTCACTCACTCACTCACTCAACAAACGCTACGCCCACTCAGAGAGAGAGAGAGAGAGAGAGAGAGAGAGAGAGAGAGAGAGGCAACACGGTTCTCAGTATATGATATTTCATCTCTCAACATGAAGTGGGAGTTTGGATGACAATGTAGGAGTAAAGACCCTTCCATGCTCCTTAATTCCTTTTAGGACATTACATGAGGAAGTCTCAATGGGTCCAAAAACATTGGCATGATCCTAAACATAAAATATACACAAAATAGACAAGCAGAAATTCATTTTTCCGAATTTTTTTTATTTTTGAAATCTAGTCAAGTCAAACAGAAGACCAATCGTAGCAGCAACTTTGTGATGCTCCAACAATTAGCAAACAGCCAACGTCAAAAGCTAGCCCTTGCTAAAATAATGAATGTATTTTGATGACCGAATATATAAACAATCTACAGATTCATGATTCATAGAAGTTCATTACGTATTTAAATGTTTAAAATATTATAAATATGGTTAAAATACAGAACAAGGTAAAAATGTAAGATAAGTTTTTGTTAAAAATATATAAGTTAATGTCATCAATTTCATGGAATATAAACAAATAGTAAGTTCATGCTGATATAATGTTTTGAGGTGTATGCTGATTATTTGTTTTGAGAGGTGTCAGTCACCAATTTCTTTTATACGATTGGCATGTGTGAAGCTTCAGTGACTGCAGCCAATCACAGAGCAGTTTTAGGTGAGGGGGCGGGAGATATCGCCATGTTGTGGTTCCGAGCAAGCAAAACGGGAGAGAAAAAAGACACGAGACACATGTTAGCCCAAGCGAGTCGGCGAATGTTTCAGAGGATCGAAGTTCACCTGATGTTAGGAACTTTTGTGAACTGCTGAGACGTAAACCAGAGCACATGAATGTCTTGTAAACTGTGACAAAGCTGTACAGTATAACAACGGACTTTTATCGCCGTAAGCTTTAGTCCAGCTTCGTTTTTGCTTAGCTTACCCTCTGCTGTTTGTAAATGTGTTTGATTAGCCAATACTAAATCGGCCTGTTACAGCTTATGGACTTGGAATGTTTGTTTAATTCAGGAGAGAAAAACTGACATTTTAATGGCATTACGGAGAGAAGCAAAGCACCTGTGAACTACGAACAGTCTGCATCCCTCCTGCGTGTGTGTGAGAGCTATGGAGAGTGTGGCCAGGACGCGACTGGAGATTCTGCTGCACCCTGTCGGTGACCTGCTCGTACTCACAAGTGACTGAACAGTACTTCAAATGGGTATCATTTCTGTTTAGGAATTAGTATTCTTAATTGAACCCAAGTGCTTTATTTCATACTTTTTGTTTTATTTGTTATTTTGAACTTAAATACCTACAACTAAAGGAGTATTTGCATTTGAATTGTTGTTGTTGGGTGTTCATTTAAGTAATTTATATTTTAATTATAAGCATAAAAACAAAAGGAGTATTATAAGAGTAACCCAGGCCCCGCCCATAAGTACATGAGACAGCTGTTACACAGAAATGATTGTTTCTGTGGTGATGTGAGAGTCCACTAAGGGAATGTTCATACGATCAAAAATGACCTTTTTTTTCTCATGGCCTCGACTCTAGAAATATCTACGTCAACAAGAAGCCAGGTAAACCGACTCTAAACGCTGTAGTACCCATGCCAGGCCTGGATGTGGCGCTGTAACTGCCACAGAAACACACCAACAAGGAGAAGAAGAGACGAGGAGATGCTGTGGAGAATACAAACACTGGAGAGTTTCTCTCCAAATCTGGAGACTTCCCAAATACTCCTCCATCCTAGAGAGAAATGTGTCAGTTTCTGGTGTTAGTGGAGACTTTTGTGCTGTTTTGGACCCTGATGCACCAATCACTCTGCAGTTAGTGTCCTCAGCAAGCAGAGGGGGCTGCTGTGAGCCCCTTCACCGTACCAAAGCTATCAAAGGCGGGCACTTTCTTATGAGATTTAGCAACTTTTCAGACCTTCTTAGTAACTCTATTTATGAATGGCGCTCAGAGTCCAGTTCAGTCTATGGGTCTGTCTCTCTCCTCTCACGCAGCGGTACTGTTGTTGTTTTATGTGACGCAGCGGGGTTAAAGGTCCGAATTGGGGTGATGGCGGCATCGTTTAACAAAGTATGCGGCTTCAGCATCCAGGCGACAACGTCATGGGGGGCGTTTTCAAAACTTACCACTCTTGCACTCGGCTTCAAAAGATCTCGTTTTCAGGCTCCGATAACGCCGGTTCCATGTGAATGAACAGCCAAAATGATACAAAAGTTGTGCGGTTACAGGAAACACATCTCCCTGTGGATGGGCCCTCAGATCTCAGGCATTAGACACATAGTCACCCAGACCCAAGAACGCTACCTGAGATGCAAACCTACCCAATCAAATTGTACTGAATATAATCTGGACCTGGTCTCAGTTACTACTAAGGACCAAGTGGATCCATGAAGGCTTCTAGTGAGAGGAGTGAGCGGTGAGTTTACAGTCTACAGCTTTAAAGCACTGTGGTTTCCCCGGAGACTGTCAAATCCACAACTTGTTTAGACTCAATGTGAAACAGATCAATGTAAACCATAGCCTAGTATTCTTACATTTCACGAAAAAAGAAACAATCCAAAAAGTACTCAAAGACAGCCAGAGCTGCTCTGCAATAAGACTCGAGGATAATTAGATCTGATCCATAAGCACTCGACAAGCACAGATCCAAAGAGAGCACACCAGCAGTGGCACCAGCATGATGCTCCACTAATTAACAAGTCAAAAAGAGTCCTAAAAAATCATTGTTAAGTCTCTTTAAAAAACAAAATTTCTCTCCAGCTCCAGATCTGTGATTTGGTGTTTGAGGGCAATTCTCCATAAGTCATATCCACTTTTGAGCTTGAACTTAAGCACCGACATGAATGTGGAAATGCAGTACACGTGGAACCTAAAACACAACATACATTTTTTTATGTAAATCTGTTGAGTGAAGTCTTGACAGCTTGAATAAATACTTAAAGACGCAGTCGGCAACATTTGTTTGATCTATTCACTGAAGCCGACACTATGCTCCAATAGAACAACATGAGCAAAGTTGTGATTTTACACAGAACGCCGGTATTCCAGAAACCTATGAACTGTCAACTTTGTACATTATCATCAGAGAAACTGACCGTAGAGAGGACAGAGACAGTGTGCAGCGTCTCTGCGAACATGTGTGTTTAAGAGGGATAGAGATAAAAGAGTGAGGGGAAGAGATGGTGGAGTGTTGCACACTGTTTCTTTCTAAGTTATTAATGATTAGGCTATTTTTTAACGCTGCTTTGTCACATTTTGTCCCTTCGGTTGGCTCAACTCGCCCTGCCGGTGCTCCCATTCCACAAACGTCGACTCTGTGGCTACTTACGTTGCCGGTGCAGAGGTGTATCTGTCCTCCTCATTCCATTTTTGTGCCTTTCACACAGACGGCGGAGCGTTATATAGGCAAAACAGCCCCGCAACAAACAGGCTGTGTGAATGGGGCTTATATGACATATGATGTTCAAGACATTACACAATCAAAGCGCTTTAAATTATTACGATTGATTTGGCCAAGAAACATGTCAGACTCCATATTATACCCAAACCAATATTAGCATTGCATGGTGTGCAATGAACATGTTTTCAGGAGTGTGTTGCCATATTTACTATAATTATGATATCTCTTAGATAATTTAGGCCTTTGGGAATATCCTAAAAACATTTGTTTTTTAGGACACAATCACATTTTCAAGAATGCTGTCCAAATTGAAATGGAGCATGTGTAGAGAAAAACATCCACCCCACTGGGTTATTTTTGTCAGGGGTTCAAGAGTGCTCTGAAGGGGATAAAACAACAGATTTTCATGCCCAATGCTCATTTTTCCTTTGACTGTGTTTATTAAGCTGACATGTAGTAGCCTGGTGCTGTTTCGGTCACATCCCCAGGATTTGATCCGTGTCTCTCTCTCTCTTTGTCCAGTCCCACCCCTTAGGATTCATTGCCACATGAAGTGGAAAGTGGGTCAGTGTCTTAGTGTTCCTTATTGTTGATGAGCACAACATGCTTGGGGTCTCTGCATCCCTCTCTCTGCCTGTGTGCTGGGGCAGGCTGGTAATGATTGTAATAGAGGGGCTGGTAATGAATGGGAGCCTTCTCCATCTGTAGCACCTGCCTCCCTCCTCACAGAGATAATTCAGAGCAGGGAGGCTGCCATTGTTCACATGCAACGATTGATGAGAGTGTCAGCCTGCCTGTTGAGACAATGGGAGGTAAATAAACATCCTCACCTTTCATCAATGTGCACACACACATACGCACACACACGCACACACACGCACACACACACACACACACACTCACACAAACACACACACACACCTCACTAAAATTTGCTCCATGTCCCAATTTGTAAATCATACACAAACCTATTGTTGTCACAGTTCATCTCTGCCTCACACTCTGCACCTGCTTCAATCAGACACACCCCTCTCATCAAGCCAACTCCACTCACCTGTGCTCTCTGCTCTGGCTGTATTTTAGCCCCAACTCCACACTCACTCATTGCCAGATTGTTCTCGATGCTTGCACCAGACTCTCCAGCGTTATTCTGCCTGATCTCCTGGTTTCGACCCAGCCTGCCTCTGACTATCCTGCCTGACCGATCTCCTGGAAATCACCTCAGCCTTCTGTCCCTGACCACGATCTTCGCCTGTCCCCTTCTGGATTCTGCCTGTCGGCTCCTGTGGTTAACTGGTGGTTACCTGGTTCAGCTCTTCAGAGTGAGTGTAACTCCAGTCTCCTCTGTGGCTACCTGCAGCGCCGTGACTCTCTGATTATTCCCTGCACCAAAGCCAATAAAGTTTGTTACCAACGATACCTGCCTGTATTTGTGCTGCTATTGGGTCCTAACCAAACCCGTTACAATTGTACACAGAAGAATGTTTTTTAAATGATGTGTTTTCTGACTACTGCAGGTCAGTACAATCAAATAAAAGAATTGTCATTACTGTAAATCAGGATATTATTGCCAGATACATATTGAATCAATGGTGTATCATCCTCTATAAAAAAAAAAAAACTTGTGTTTTGTAGGTTAATGTGTTCCAGTAGACAGGGCATTTACTCAGGGGCTCAGTTTATGGCAATTTATGGAGCTAGCATATGAATGAGGGACTCAGAGAAACAGTGCAGTAGATGTCCACCTAAATCGCTAACTTTCATAGCTTCTGCTATGCTCTTCTTCGTGTGCTTCTGCATCGCTCCTCTAGGCCTGTTGTCGTTCTTGAAATCATTCGTGTGGTTAATCTGTGGTTAAATCACCATCACAATGTTTCTTTCTACTTTGAGAAAACAAAAGGTTGACATAGAAAAACGTCAATTCAACAGCGAATGGACAGAAGTATTTGTTTATAACTGTCACTGTGAAGCCTGTGTGAATCAAAAATCTAAATTGGTAAGGTAAATATGAACTTAAAGAGTAATTCCGGCACAAAATCTTTTTCGGCACTTGCATACATCAAATAAGCAATTGAGATACATTTTTTTTTTTCATGTATGAACTATTAACGGAAAAATCCAGGAGAGCTGTAACAGCCGGACATGGCTAACTCTGATAAGGCAGTACGGTGAAGGCATTAAAATGTCTTTAACCATTAACACTGCTCAAAATAACACCAAACCTCTGCAGCAGCATGAGAAGAGTCCCTTAACATAAAACGAAGCACCAGCAAAGTAGTTAGTGAACCCTAGAGTTTATTAAAAGTGTTTTAAACACTTACCAACTGGCCCCGGTACCAGCTCCTCTCGTAGTAAAGTCCATTCAAGTCGATTACCAAAGTCAATCCAAAAGGAAGGAGCCCACTGGTGCTTCATTGCTCCATTTTAATGCCTTCACTGTCATGCCCCAAGCTAATCAGTGTTAGCCACGTCCAGCTGTTTGCGACTCTCCGGAATTACACTTTAACGCCTACGATAAAGGTAGTGGAGTAAAAGGTAGAATATTTCCCACTGAACTGTAGTGGAGTAGAAGTATAAAGTAGCATGAAAAGAAAAATACTTAAGTGAAAAACAAGAGCATCAAACTTTTACTAAAAATATATACTATAAAAATACCGTTACCTTCTGTGCTTCAATTTATACCATAATATAAATTGAAGACCATACCGTACATCCCTATCTAATAGCATGATGTTTCATTCTGTCGAACAATTTTGTCTCACTTTACTCTCACACCTCATCCAGTCTTCTTGAGGTTTCTCTTGAGTATCTCCAACAGACCCTGGCCAAAATGCCATCTAGGTACAACTCAAACACTTGCCCCTGATACACATTATCCAGCCAGTACTCAGTCCACTCACACTGCACTCTCATGTTAAACACCACATTATCCTTCATGACCGCTTCAAGCCCGGGCACCGTTCCTTTACTCGGTATCTGTATGTCCGGCATGGGGTCCTTGTGCACTGTGTTTCTTCACCAGTTGTCACTTTTCCATGTTTGTTTGCATGCTCTTTGGTCACTAAAGCTCCATCCAGGCAGGTTGCCCAGACAACGCGGAAGAATACACCCCATACTGTCACAACTCTTAAATATCTATCTGCACAATGGCTTCCTTCTCTCGCTCCACCAGCCATATTACCTATTATTTTGTTACACCTTTGATACTGGTGCGTCTTCCAAGTGCCAGGTCATAACAGGGGAAAAATGCACATGTCCCTTGCATGCCCTCTGCCACACTGGACAAGATACACAGTTTAGAGAATGGATACATGGATGAAAGTTGTCTGGTCAAAGACAATAAAATAAGCCACTTGGGCAAGTACTATTTGATTTTGGACTCAGATATATATAATGGTACACTGGGTTTTGACTGGCTGAGAACATCTTAGTCTTACACACAAATTCTAAAATCAAAGAAGCACATTAAGCTATTGAAAAGAAGAAATAATAAACCTTAGAATATGGATTGATCATTTGTATTTTAAAAAACCTCATAGATCCTACCTTTCTCTGAAGGAATACTGTTGCACATTCCTTATTTTAAGATTATTTTAATTTGGATCCTGATAGATGGGTGAAGGTACAGGTAGATGGTAGATATGAGTGGAGGGATGACTTTACGACGACTGAGCACAGATACAAACAACATTTTGGTGGTCGTTTTTAACTGTACTGTCCCATTTCTTGGTAAATGTCAGTGACTAAAAGTTCCAGATTGGGATGAGCTGCCCACGCTGCCCATTCTGTAATTAGAGAGGAAGAACAGGATGAGTGTGTGGTGGAGAGAGGAGAGAAAAAAACAAATCAGTGCTGCATACAACAGCTGTGCTGTGTTTATGTGTATGAATGTGTATCCAAACCCATGGATGGACATTTGCATCTGTATTGCTCCAATTAAATAGAGCCAGCACAACACCTCTTCTTTAAAACACACAAAACCTCTCTCTCACACACACCTCTTCTCTCATTACCTGGATCTGGGTCTTGTTTTTCAGGCATCATTTTAGGTGTCGTGTATAACTGACTATGAATGTGCAAACAAGCACACAGCATGTTCCTCTTCAGAAGGTACTCACACGCCCACACTATCCTGCAGCTAAATTTATACACACCTGTACATAAAAAGACACAGAAACACGGCATCTTCTTTTTTTTCCTAGGCTTTGCTCTCCCTTTTGTACGCAGTTCAGTAACTCAGTTCCCACTATTTCAATTTTTAGTTGCTTCTGTTCAACGATAACACCAGCCCTGAACTGTGGTTAGGTCACCTCTGATCTTAAGCTCTTAAGTTCTTAGCCTGGCTTGTAGCTGGCAAGATTAGCAAGTCTTGGCACAAAGAATCAAATGTGCCAGAGATTTGAGAACAATCACTGTGATGCATTTTTTTTTTTTTAAAGATTATTTTTTGGCAGTTTTCAAGCTCTTTATTAATTAGGACGGACAGGAAATGGGAGAGAGGGGGAGACATGCAGCAAAGGGCCGCAGGTCGCAGTCAAACCTGCGGCCGCTGCCTCGAGGACCTTCAGCTTCTTTACATGGAGCAACTGCTCTAACCACTGTGCCATCAGCTTCCCTTGTGATGCATACTTTCAGGATCCGTAAAAAATCAATGTGTGCCTCAAAATCCAGTGATAGTTGAGCTTTATTTTACAGCTTCAGTCGGCAAGTCTGGCAGATCGTGTTGACTTGGTCAAATTTCCAATGTTTACAACTCTCACACCCCTCCCTTTCTACCACCAAGCTCCTATGCTCCCTCTCATCGAGTGCTCGTCAGTGCACGTTCACCAGATTCCTGTGAACGCACCCGTGTCTTCTCTCATCGATAAACAGCATGGGGTACATGCTACATGAAGGTTGGCTGGCTAACTTACTCATAGATAGCAAGTGCTAACGTCATTTAGCGTATGCATAGATAAGGCTTGGCCTGTGATATTGTAACATGTGCGAGGGGGGAGGGGGGATCTGTGACATGTGCATGAACACAACCCTGCGCTGAGTGGACAGGATGAGACGGGTGTGGTGGATTTTTGCAAAACAAACAACAAGCTCTAGATGCACGTAGAGGCACGTTTTTTTCTAAAAACCGGAGGATTTATGTTGTTCTATCGAAGTACAGTGTCGGTTTCAGTAAATATGATCCAAAAGATGTTGCCCACAGCAACTTTAAACAAATCTCCAAGTTATGTCAAAATTATTTGAAAGACAAAACAAAGGCAAACTGAAATTCTAAGACAAACGGTCTGTTGTAAACATCGATAGCAGCTTACAGGATTGTTGAGGAGTATTACAGAATGAGGAATGGAGATGCTCACTAGTCTGGTGGTATGGCAGCTGGTTCAGCAGAGTTAACAGTTGCTGGGATGGATACTTACTTTAGTATCCTTTGGGCTCTGCGCAGGCACTTCAACAATAACAATAATGCTCACTTATGTAGATGTGTACCAATTATTTTCTAGGTGTTTTTTTAATCATCGATAATCATGAGACGCCAGTTAATAATATTTCCAGTCAGGATGCTTTGTTGAGAATACTGTAACTTGGCAAATGAATGTAGCCTTCTTAAGGTTCATTAAGCTGGGAATACCATGTATGATTTTTGGAAATCTTGTTGTTTAATTCTATCTCATACCGTATGAGTAAATTGTCTGTGATCTAAAAACAAAGCTCATGATTCATTCATTGACCTGGTCTGAGTAGACGAGAGAGGCGAGCGCAAATCCAAGTGGTCCTTGACAGTCAAATAGCCCTGAGCTACATGCTGAACTCTGCTTTTAGTTCAGCACAGTTAACATCGCAGCCAGTCACTAGAGTTTGATAAAAAAAAAGCTCCATCTCACTCTATCACTTAGAAATTCCAGAACTGCATTTCAGTCTGAAGCACCATAGGCAGTGAAAGGTGGTTAAAACCCCTAAAAATCTAAAATAAAGTTGATAATTACTGTAGCAACTTGAAGCCTACATATTAACTGTGCATACCAAAAAGTCCCCAAAAGAGGGCTATTGCTCCTTACCCTAACCCACCTGGCAAAGGTTTTTATTCACTGATGCTTTATAAGTGAGATGGTTCAACTCGCTGTGACTTCCTGTTTCTGTTTCACGTGTGTTTCGTCACATCCCCACCTGTATAGCAGCAGCAGGTCCTGAAAATATCAATTCCAATGGGGGAGTAAACATGAACACAGATTATGATCGATCCCTTAGCCTCATAGTCACTGAAGTAAACATTGGTCCCATTTTCCACAAGCCACATATCTCCAGAAAATGTTCTGGACTTTGTGTGAGACCCGTTTTTGTCTCAGCAACAAACTCTCACAAGTTCTGTGAACACGGCTGAGCTAATGGCAACTAAAGCTCCCAAATGCCTCAGATAAATAAGATTCGAAATGCTATATATGCCTAAATAAGTTCACGCCCTCTAAGGACACCGGAAGCGTATACCATTTAATTGTATTGCTACAGCGCTATCTTCAGTATAGAGAACTTTTGGTACCCAGGTGTTGTCGTAACTTTAGAGAATTCCCTGAAACATTAAGAAAGAACAGTAACAGTAATGATCTTTTATTTGCTTATATTCCCCAAGTAACCTCCCTGAATCCTTTTTGGAACCCCAGATCTTGATTCTTAATTCTGTTTACATTGTACCAGCCAATAGCGGTGGGCATTGCAGGTTTCCAGGGTTGTCTTTTGTTCGGCTATAGAAACACGGAATAGTTTTGAGTTGAGAGCTAGCTAATGGATTACACAGCACTCAAAGAAAGACTTCCAGTTGAAGACTGGCTAACGTTAAATACTGTTGTAAAATTAATTCATTAGTCAAATTAGTCGTTACCCTGTAGGATTCATCATGGAGCAGACTGATCACTTGACACACTCAGCAATGAACCTGGCAACCCGAGTGCTGAAATTATTTTTTGTTGTTGCATCTACGATCTTGAGACACTAGATGATGGTGTTTGGTTCATTCTCCATATTCAACCTTTAATAGAGGAGGATATCAGTATTGTAATTGGCTTTTTCTTAATTTGTGTCTGGGTGAAGATTGTTTGGCCATTGTTGTAGTCTGTCCTTGTCCTTGTACAGACCTCTGGTTTGGAAACACTAGTGCTATGCTAAATGTTCCATGATGATACTGAAGTTGATTGACTGATAAGGTCACAAAATAGGATGTGTCAAAGTTCAAAGAAAGATGCTTAACTTGCCAAAGTAGGAATTCTTTTTTTGAAATATCTGTTTTTCAAAAATACATTTGTTACTTTATTGCAACACCATGAACATACTTCACCTTCAGCAACACCACTTGTTACATGTTTTGCATGGCCTCTAGTGTTGAAAAAAAATAATGTAACAATGTGACAATAGAATAGAATAGACTTTATTGTCATTGCATTTGCATACAACGAAATTGGAGTGCTACTCCCCCTTGGTACATTTTTAGAAAATAATATATAATAAACAATAAGCAAAGTATAATATAAGCAATAAACACACAATATAGTGTAAACAATATAATAATGTGAACGGTATAAACAGATGGGGAACAGTATAAACAGATGGGGAACAGTATAAACAGATGGGTGGAGAACAGAAACTATACTAAAATATGTATATTTAGGGTGGAGCATGTTATTATTGCACAAGAGTTTTAAAGTGGCTTCTTTTCGGTTTAAAGTGGCTTTGTTTCAGGTTATTTAGATTCTAAATTTTAAATCTGATCAATGTGATCAATATTTGTAACATTGGGGTAGTTTGTTTCGTTTTTTGTTATTGACCTCAGTGATAGCTCTAGAAAAGAAGCTATCTCTGAGTCTGTTTGTCCATGGTTTTTGTGACCTGTAGCGTCAGCCTGAGGGTAACAGGTCAAACAGGTGGTTGCTGGGGTGAAAGGAGTCCTTGATAATGTTTTCAGCTCTGCTGAGATAGCGAGAGCTGGCAATGTCCTCCAGGCTGGGCAGAGGGCCCCCAGTGATTTTCTGGGCTGTGTTAATGACCCTCTGCAGCGCCTTCCTGTCTGCGGCTGAGCACCCTGCATACCACGCTGTGATGCAGTACGTCAGGATGCTCTCTATGGCGGCTCTGTAGAACATCACCAGCAGCTTCTCCTCCAGGTTATTTCTCCTGAGCACCCTCAGGAAGTGGAGACGCTGCTGGGCTTTCTTAACCACCGCCGTGGTGTTTGCAGTCCAGGAGAGGTCATCGGCCATCTGCACACCCAGGAACCTGATGGAGTGGACCCTTTCCACACAGTCCCCGTGGATGTAAAGGGGGGCTGGGTCCGCTCTGCCCTTTCTGGAGTCCAGTACCAATTCTTTTGTTTTTGTGGTGTTCAGTTGGAGGTTGTTTACTGAACACCACGTCGTCAGTCTGTTTGCCTCGTCCCTGTAGTCGGACTCGTCTCCCCCTGAGATGAGCCCGACCACTGTGGTGTCGTCGGCAAACTTGATGAAGGTGTTTGAGAGATGGGTCGGGGAGCAGTCGTGTGTGTATAGGGTGAATAGAAGGGGACTCAATACGCATCCCTGTGGAGAGCCTGTGCTGAGGGGGATCGCGGTGGAGATGTGAGGGCCAAGTCTGACAGACTGTGGTCGGTTTGTCAGGAAGTCTTTAATCCACTGGCAGATGGGGGTGGAGAGGCCCAGGTGAGAGAGTTTCTGCACCAGGATCTCTAGTATGATGTGGTTGAATGCTGAGCTGAAGTCCAGGAAGAGCATCCTCACGTAGCTCCCCCTGTTCTCCAGGTGGCTCAGTGCGGTGTGGAGTGCTGTGGTGATGGCGTTCTCGGTGGATCTGTTTGCCCTGTAGGCAAACTGATGGGGATCCAGAGTGGGAGGCAGACAGGCCCTGATGTGCTGAGAGACCAGTCTTTCAAAGCACTTCATGACTACAGGCGTGAGTGCAATGGGTCTGTAGTCATTGGGGCTGTCCACTGCTGTCTTCTTGGGGACGGGGATGATTGTGGAGGCTTTGAGGCAGGGTGGTATGGTGGCCTGTGCCAGGGACTGGTTAAAAATCCTTGTGAAGACTCCAGTCAGTTGGTCAGCGCACGCTCTGAGCACCTTGCCAGGTACTCCGTCGGGGCCGGCCGCCTTCCTGGGGTTCACTGTCCTCAGCACTCGTCCCACTTCATGTTCCTGAAATGACAGTGTGGCGGTGCTGGAGGGAGGTGGGAGTGGTGTGGCTGCTGAGGACCTGTCTGTCTCGAAGCGGGCAAAGAAGAGATTGAGCTCCTCTGCCAGCGAGGCGTCAGTCCTAGCAGTCCCCTGGTTGTTGCTTCTGTAGTTGGTTATGTGGTTTATTCCCTGCCACATCTTTCTGGGGTCATTCACAGCAAAGTGGTCTTCAATCTTCCTCTTAAAAGCCGCCTTGGCCTCCCTGATGCCTCTTTTCAGGTCTGACCTGACCGCCCTGTCCCCTTCAAGTCAGGGGACAGGGCGGTTTTTCAGGAGGGACTGGACTTCACTGTTCATCCAGGGCTTCTGGTTCGGAAAGACCCTGACCCTTTTTTCAACGGTGACGTTGTCGACACAGTTCTTGATGTAGGAGAGCACAGTGTCAGTGTGCTCCTGGAGGTTATGGCTATAGAATAAATCCCATACTGTCCTTGAGAAACAGTCCTGCAGCTGAGATAGGGCTCCCTCAGGCCACGTTTTTATTGTCTTTGTTAGTGGCTTTGTATTCCTCAGCAGGGTGGTGAAGGTGGGGGTGAGGGACATGCTGAGATGGTCAGATCCAGCAAGGTGGGGGAGGGGTGTCGCTCTGTAGGCATGTTTGATGTTAGAGTAAACATGGTCCAAAGTATGTTCCCCTCTGGTGGCAAAATTCACGTATTGTACGAATTTTGGGAGCACAGTCCTGCCGGTGTAGCGTGCGGTCTGCTAGCTCAACTGTAGCATCGGGAATCAGCGGGTGAAGCCACGTCTCCGTGATGACAATAACGCTGAAGTTTCGCACAACACTGGTTGTTGCCATCTGTAGCTCCAGTTCGTCCATTTTATGGGTGATGGATCTGGCGTTGGAGATGAAGAGGCTTGGTAATGCTGGCCTGTAGGGTTGTTTACGTAGCCTAGCATCTGGGCCCGACCGGCATCCTCGCTTCTGCTTCCTCTCTCTTCGCCGCCTCCTGCGCTTCCTGGGCGGGTTGACCATCCACGGAGATCCCGGTGGTCTCATGATGTCCTCCGGGAAGTTGTGTTTTTGCTGATAGTCGCCAGTTACAGACAGAGTGTGCCTTAGACCCAGGTCGATTAGGTTCTGGCGACTATATGTGATGGCTGCAGTGCAAAAGTCCAACAAAACATTCAAAAAAAGTAATAAAACAAAACACCAAGTTGGAGAGCTAAGAGCCGCTGCACCCGTGCGCGCCAAATAGGATAGAACTGCAATACATAAACCAGTTAATTAGATATAAGACCGCATATTAAGCTCATATCAATTAAACAGGGGGCATGATTGTGTTCAACTTTTTTTTTTTATCCATTCTTCTCCGTGAGGACCCTTGATGTCCACATTGTCTTTATAAGGCGCTGTATGAGAGTTAAAAATCTGATATATTAATGGCTGTTTGATGCATATTCAGTGAGCATGTCAACAGCGTAGGTCAAACCATTCATAGATTCAAAAAGTCAGTAGTATTTTAAAATCAATCCTTTGTTTTAATGGGAGCCAGTGAAGGGAAGTTAGAGTGATGTGATCAAACTGTTTGGTTTTAGTTAATACTATGGTTGCAGAACTCTAAATAAGCTGGAGTTTATTTAACACTTTCTCTGTCAGTCCAGGAAAAGTGCATTGCAGAAATCCAGTCTACTGGAAATAAATGCATGAGCTTTTCAGGATCTAACTTTGACAGTATGCATCCTAACTTATGTTTCTAAGATGATGAAAGGCAATCTTGGAGATAAGATATGTACTTATGAAAGTTAAGAACAGCATCCAAAATCACACACAGGTTTTTGGCATGCTCAAAAGGTTTTACAAATAGGGGAGTTAATACAAGTGAATGTGGTGCTTCAGGCCCTTCAAAAAGAATCCCTGTTTGGTCTCGAGCAAAGAATTTTCCCTGTTTTCATGGTCAACAAATGTTCTATGGAGTACACTTGGCAGCCAACTTGGATTGATGTCCCCACTAGTGGCAAAAACAGCAATTTTCACAACTTCTGAATCAGGCAACATACAAAGACAAATTAACCCACTTTTTGATACAATTTTGACAATTCATTTGGAGTGCGCTGAACATACCCAGGGTTTCTTTGGATAACCGGATTTGACAAATACGAAACTCGCAATCAGAGTAGGCTTTCCGCTTTAGTTTCAATGCATGTTTAAAAGGATGTGTATCAAATCATTTCACTCACCCTTTGGAGCAAGGGCCGTATTATTTCACTCAAAGGGAGCAGATCATTATAATGAACTCCTATGAGCAGTTTAAGAGTTTAACTGCAAGGGTCAACACAGTTTCACATAATAAGGCTAGGGAGGCGTGCTGGCCAAAAAAAATAGCAGATTGTGTAAATCTGTAAGTAAAAAGATTCTCCATATTGGCTAAAAAATAACCATGCCATATCCAGAATTGATCGCCATTAATCCCAATAGAGTGATGCTGCGGATGATTTAAAAATACAAAAAACTCCAACCTGCTTTAATGTATATTTCAGAGAATGCAAAGGTGTAACACACCACACTGGCTATAAGTTTCCCATGTAACTTAAGATTTGATTTTTTTAAAAACTACACATAAATGCACATCGCATGGGAGACAAACCCCGCACACAGAATTACAAGACTGACGTGCTGCCTCCGCTCTACCACTGACTCACAGAAATTGAGGTTTTCTGTTAAAAAAGCACTGAAACTCCACAAACATATTGAGCAATGAGTTGAGCGTTTTTTTGTTTCATCATCACTAACTGCATGATAATATATACCCATGGCAGAGAGTCACAGTGAAACAGACACACTGCACAACACGAAGAGCACAGCTTCCTTGTGTAACATTGCCAACAAAAGGTCCGACAAGGACAATCAAATAGTGAAAATTGATGAGATCCTGTGTCTTTCATAAAGGAAGTCTAGGACGCTGCGCTTAGCTTTAAGTAGCTGATTTAACACGGAAGTCGGCGTCACTTAGCTCTACATATTAGGTGAAAACCTCCTCCAGACCAGGTTTGGTTAAAAGCATAAGTTACCATGGTGATACAGGGGCGCTAAAAGTGAGTGACTTTTGTGTCAAAGCTGACCCAGGCTTTGAGCGACACATACCTTGCTAATCGAGCTTTGTAGTACACCCCACTGATATTACTTTTGACATACACCTGCTGGGGTGCATTCTTTATTTACCTCTTTAGGTAACCATGCCTTGAGTATGAAAATGATATGATTTATATGCTATGAATCAGTGCCAGAGTGCACTGAAGCCCAACACCTTACTAAGAAACTATATAGTGACACCTCAGTCAGTAGATGGCAATCGAATAATAATAGCTAAGCAAAAATCTTCAAAATCCAGTTTAACTGATCACCTTCGTCCATCTCATCATCATTCTTCACCTTATCCTCTTCCCACTCATCATCATCAATGATGACATCAACAGCCAACAGGTCAATGGTGAGCAAACTCAACTCTTGACTCTCATCATCTCCAACGAGTGGAAGGTGAAACACAAGGATCAGTATGTATTAAATTATATTTCTACATGTAACCCCTAAGCCACATATGAAAAAGCAGAGTGTCATATCATTAGTACACTGACAAGATACAGTTGAACCTGCCTTTGAGGAAAGGCAGACTTGATGTGCTGGGATGCCTGTTTGACTGCCTAAATTATATCAAGCATTGGATGGCTAGTAACTTCTTAAAACAAACAAAAAAAAAGTTAAAAATGTAGCTTGCGACCTAGGACGACTTACTGTTTATATCTAACCCTACTTTAAGAATCTTGGCATTTTATTTGACCCCAGTCTTGAATTTTATAAACAAATAAATGTTGGTGAAGCATATTTTTACAATGTTAGAGTTTTAAGCTATGCCAAGCACATATTTTCTATTAGATATATTTTCTTTTCTTTTCTTTTGGAGCCTGTATGGTCTTGTGGGCCAATTCTGCCCACATCCTTCATTGACTTCAGTGCTGAAGTATGGTCTGGTGTATCATTCTGGGATAAGGAGAAAAACACTTGCTTGTTTGTTTTTCTTTGAATCAATTACAATTGTTTTTGGCAGTGCTAAGTGGACTGTGCCCTTGCAAAATAGAGGGCCTAATATCCAGCCAGGCACCGGACATGCATTATCCCTGCGCTATAGATCCTGTGAGACAGTTATCTGCTGGTGTCGTCAATGGTGATGTTGATGTTGATGGCACTAAGTTATATTGTTATGCAATATTTGCCTTTGATTCACCCATTAAGAGTGGTTGTACCATGTCAATCAAGTTCCCATTGTGTCATTGATGAAATAATGAAAAGGTTGGTTCATTTTTCTTTGTATGTTGGCTGGTTCAGTAGTAAAGTAAACCTTTGCCACTCGCATGGATATCAAAGATGGCTACCAAATGAAGCCAATGGGACATTTATTGACCATGATAAGTTCTTAACTAGACACCATTAGGGTTCTAAAACTATTCTATTTTCTTTGGACATGGTACAGTGTGAAAATAATTAGATCGTGAGTCAGTCACACGAAACATTTCGTTTTGATCAAAACTGTATATTTCAATATGCTCATTGTCATCATTTTGGCCATATTGTCCAGCCCTACTTTTACTCCTTTTACTTTTAGTCAAGTCTGATTTTTTTTGGCAGTTTTTCTTTAATTTCTACCCTGGAAAATACTGTTTTTTTTAAAACACAGACCTTGGTCCATTTTATGTGCACATTCACTTTTTACAAATTAACCACGAGGAGTCTAAACATGAAGTGATATGGACTGACAGCTCATTCATTGGACGGCAAGTCATGCAGTCAGTTACCAACTGCTGTTGCTGTGTACTCACTTTTTAATGGGAACTGCCAAAATCCATACGGTAGGACACAAACACAATACTTCTTTGGACTTTCTAATGTATCAGAGAAAATCATGACACTCAGGTGAAATATATATGTTTCCATGTTTACCAAATCATTTTGCATTTTTGAAAAAATCATTTTGGAGATCTTCCTTGAAAGATGGATACATTTTAGAAAGTTTTTGAATACACACTAATATAATTTCTACTATTCATGTGTTGTTTGATTGGTTTGCACCACAATGAAAACGATCCAGAGATCAACTGGATGCCTATCAATACCCACTTGGTGCAGTTGTTTTAGTTTGAATGATAGCTTTCACACCAGCCAAAACAGACCAAACCAAGTGGGCAAACACCAGAGTTCATCTGAAGCACACCAAACAGATAAGGTGTAAAAGCACACGTCATTACCACTTCAATTCCATAACCCTTTTACTGCTGTTACGGCTGTGAGGGTTGTGTGTTGTTTTCTTTGGCTGCTGCATTTTTTTGTGCCCTCACCGGCTGTAGGACATCAATTCCAATCAATCATATGCACCTTAAAAGGAGTAGGGGATCTGTGGTGGCTCGCTCTCTCACTCTGGCTTGTATTTTGCGTTTGGTGACGGCTGCATGAAGCTGTGTAATCTCCCAGCTGTATGTTGTTTTTGACAGCTGTGTGAAGCTGTTCCTTTTTGTTTAAAATGCAGAAGGTTAATAAAACGTGATTTTCTTTAAAAGCAACTAGTCCTCGACTTCTTCCCCCTGTGTTCATCTCTATACCACTAGACATAATTTGGGACGTAACAACTCCATCTACTGTTATTAAAGCAAATGAGCAAAACTCTCATCTAGTGCCATCTAGTGGCTCGAGATCGTAGTTGCATCAACAAAAATAATTAAAAGCACAGGCCATGTTTGTCAGACCGAGCTCCATAGCCTACAGGAGTGTCTGTTTGAACCCATCCCTTTCGGCAAATCACACCATGAAAACAAATTACAGATCAAGGAGAAACGTAGCCACTTTGGCGTGTGTTTTAATGCCGTAGAACTCCTCTATCTCAGTCAATGGAATGGATGCTTGGCCTATATTGACTGGTTTTTGCCCGTCTCTGCTCACTCAGCTGGGACAAATAAGCAGCTGCAGGATTGGCAAACTCTATTTAACCTAGTGCCAGCCTACAGATGCACCCAACAACAGACAACCCTGGCAACCAGCAATGCCCAACGCTATTGGCTGCTACAATGGGAACAGAACGTGACAAAAAGTCATCGTCAAACCCTTCAAAATGTTTGTAAATATTGATTCAGACTAAATATATATTTTTTAATGTAAAAGCAACACTTTCATTCTGTACCTCTCAGAACGCCCCATAGGTGTATAATTTATTTATTTTTAAATATAGCTCTTAATAAAGATTCTACATATTCAACCTTTAATTATAGTTCTGTTAAAAGGTTAAATGCCTGTCTTTGTAGTTGTTGTTGGGAGTAGATTTCCTGCATAAATGCCAGTTCGACAGCAGTGAGGGATTAACTGCTGCGCACCCTGCCACTACATTGCTTTCACTGTTGTTAATTCAGTATGGCTTTTGCTCTTCCCTCATCTACTGTCTTTGGTCATGTCTACATGACTGGCAGCATCATTTGAATATTTAGTATGCAGCATCCTGACAAAAGCCTCTGGCTCAGTACATTTTACACACACACACACACACCCACACACACACACACACACACACACACACACACACACATACACACACACACACACACACACATACATACACACACACACGTGAAGCTGTATATGTAGAGATACAATATTCCTTTAGACTTCTACGTGATTGTACTCAGTAAATGTAAACACACACCCATATGGACAACTTGAAATACATAGCTTTGTTTTCAATGTATTGTAATGTTAATCCGCCAAGACACCACCCATGTATGACCTCAGAAGGCTTAAATGAGATATATAAAATGGCATAAAGTTTATGGAAAGAAAATAATCCACTCTTGGCTTTGTGAGAAATTTTTCACCAAAATACAATGCCTCTGTAGCTTTGTCGTCTTCAAACACCTTAATTCATCCCGACCTATAGCTGCTATGACAACAAAAGTGTGGATCTTATGTACCCAATATGCGGGTCTTTAGCTTTCGTGGGTGACCTGCTGATGTAGCCTGAAACCAGATGAATCTGAGCCTCTCCAAATTAGACAGATTAACAGCAAGCCGGATCCTGAGGAAGTCAATCACAACCATTTATCTCATGTGAGACATATTTAATCAAGACAATGACTGACAGAGGAATATCATACTTGAACACTGGTAGTCTGCGAAGGTAGTTACAGAATGTAACCGGCAGTCTCCTTCCAGTGCAGCTTACCAGACTCACAAAACTCATATCAAATTGTCAAACTAGGCAGCACTGATAAGGACAAGGATATTTATTTGTCATTCCAGAACATGTCATACATAAAAGGAATGAATTAAAGGACTCTGATCCTGTTACAGGTGGTAAAAGCACATGATATAATCCAGTTAAATATGACAGTAGAAAATATCAAAATACATTTCAGTACATACAGTACATATGCATGTGGAAGACTTTAAGGATACAGATAATAAGGTGGCCATGTGGGCATGATGTGCAGCAATGACCTGAGTAATAATGACATTGATAATACGAGTTAAAGTGACAGCAGCAGTAGCAGCAGTTGGTCTGCGAGATAGCAGCAAATGTTCAGTAGGATGCAGAATTGATCAGCCTTGCAGCATCAGGAAAGAAGCTTTTCCTAAGCCGTGTGGTTCTGGCTCTGATGCTGCGTAGTCTCCTGCTTGATGGATGGGAGGCAAAGGTGGGTAGAGTCCCTCATGAAGCAACAGGCCTGTTGCCCTGCCCTAGCGGCTCTAAGTTATCAAATATGAATCAAGATTCTGTTACTGCATTGTCTATTTCTTGCCTCAAATTTTTTCAGGCACACAATTTAGTTTACTGTTTCATTGTAATTTTAGAAAGTTTGTGACCCAACTGACATTGTTTTCCTGCCTCAAAATGGCCAAGCATCACTTCAACCTGCATGTTTTTTCCTTGCTCTGATTGGTTGTAGGTCAGGTTTTGCTGCTCTGATTGGATGAGGTCTATCAAATTGCATCCAGAGTACTGTACTGTTGATAATACCCCTTGGAATTTGAAAATTCTTACATATTTACCAAGCCCCGACCACAGCGACTTCCTGGTTGATCCAATAAGGAAGTGCCAACAATTGCAGTTTGCAGTATTTTGCACAATAGAGCAGTTTCTCATTAAACAGGCTGTTTTTCACAGCATAATTAAACCTATTTAAGGTCTGGTACAAAAAACATTCTAGACTGTATGTTTAGGTCATATCTCCATAACAACACTGAGGGGGGTGAATATTTTTTTTGTTCCAGGCTAGTTTTTATTTTATTGGAGGTTCAAGTTTATGAATAATTAGGGGGGAGGCCTCTTGTGTGACAGCTAGCCTCTGGCCCTCACTTAGATGTCAGGATTAGCATGCTAACTCCGTCATCTCTACCTGGACTGCGGCCATTCATGTGGTGGTGTTACCATAAGTGACAAGATGGTTTGCTCTTCGATCAACTATACCAACGGATGGTTTAGGGACACACTGTGTTAAAGTTAGCTAATTAATGCAATGACTTGCAATGCGGTGGATTGCTTACTCCAGGTAGGGAATGAGTCCTTACCCCAAGTGAAGGAGTTCAAGTACCTCGGGATCATGTTCATGAGTGAGGGGACGACGGAGCGTGAGTTTGGCCGGAGAATCGGAGCAGCGGGGGCGGTGTTGCAGTCGCTCTACCGCACTGTTGTGACGAAAAGAGAGCTGAGCCGGAAGGCAAAGCTCTCGATCTACCGGTCAATCTTCGTTCCTACCCTCACCTATGGTCATGAAAGCTGGGTCATGACCGAAAGAACGAGATTGCGGGTACAAGTGGCCGAAATGGGTTTTCTCAGGAGGGTGGCTGGAGTCTCCCTTAGAGATAGGGTGAGAAGTTCAGCCATCCGTGAGGAACTCGGAGTAGAGCCGCTGCTCCTTTGCGTTGAAAGGAGCCAGTTGAGGTGGTTCAGGCATCTAGTAAGGATGCCCCCTGGGTGCCTCCCTAGGGAGGTGTTCAAGGCACGTCCAGCTGGGAGGAGGCCTCGGGAAGACCCAGGACTAGGTGGAGAGATTATATCTCCACACTGGCCTGGGAACGCCTCGGGATCCCCCAGTTAGAGCTGGTAAATGTGGCCCGGGAAAGGGAAGTTTGGGGTCTCCTGCTAAAGCTGCTGCCCCCGCGACCCGACCCCGGATAAGCGGATGAAGATGCAAGGAGACTTGCAATGCAGCCCACTACCCTAAAATTCTGTTGCCATTCCTAATTCTCAACATTGAATCCCACTCCCATTTATCTAGTAGCGTGTCCTGTTTGCCTAGCTCCTGGTTGGTGGTGCTAATTCAGTAAATGTCAGCCAGCTAGATGTATCTCCCTCCCCCCAACGTCACATCAATATCCTTTTTTTGGTAAGAGGAAATGAGGTGGAGTCAAAGTCTGACAAGATGGCGACCCCCATAGGCGAGTACCATTGGACCAAGATGAGAGAAGGGACCTCGACAGAGAGGCTACGTCCATTTTTTTATACAGTCTATGATATTTTGTAAAAAGTCTGGAGATGCAAGGCTTGGTGTGATGCCTTGTGAGACACTAACTTTCACTCTTTCAGCTGAGTCCTAGAGCCAAGTTGGTCCAGGTTGTTGAAACAGGACCTGGGGGTATTCCAAGTGGCCTTGACCCAAAGCTCATAGAGATGCAAAGTGCAATAAGTTATTCCAAGCACTGGAAGTAAAAGTCCTATTCATATTCTGCATCGACAGTGTGAGGTGACTCATACTGCAGATGGAGCTCTGCTGCGGATAGACATGAAACTCTTCTGATTTAATTATAAAGACAAAAGATTGACAATTGTGAAAAGCAAAAAGTTCAGGACCTCTAAACCAGAGCATAGAGAGGAGTTATATTAAAAGCCTTAAAATAGTCAGTAATATATTAGTTAAAACATGTATGAGCCCACTGTGTCTTAATTATTTTGTAAATAGTAAACACACACAGATAACACTTGTAGGTGTAAATTAACAATACATGGGAAATTAACAAATTTACCTCACATAATAATGTGACCAACAAACAGGCACAAATGAACAGTTGTTCAGCAACCGTAGCCAGACTTTTTTATAACTAACTGCAATAACAAAGTATTTTTGAACTGACTATAGCTCTATTTTGAACCTCTGACTGGCTTCCTTTCCATAGCAACACAAGAAGATTTTTCTCAACTTCCTCTCTTTCTAAGGATATTTGATTTACACACACACACACACACACACACACATTTACAGGGATCGCTCTCATCTCCCTCTATAAAGACAGATGATATCAACGCAAATATGAATATAATCAAAAAATAATATGGTGTCTCAGGGTTAGAAATCAAATTTCCTGCGGCGCCGTAGGGGTTCATTTCCCCAGTACTGCCACTTCACTTTGGTCCAGCCAGTCACGGCTCCCGTTGACAGGATGGAAGACATAACTTCAAGCCTTTATCAGGGCCAAACAGCCCCATTAGAGGGTCCAACAGAATGGCCTCATTGCACCACGGTGGTTATTGGAGGGAATCAATGACAACCATATACTAATTCCCTCCCTTTTGTTTAATCCACTCCCTGTATAACCTCTCCTCTTGCTATTAAACCACCTGCCACAGCAGTGATCTCATCATCAGTCTAATGGTGTAATCTTCCACAGCAAGGTCTAATATCAGTGAGAGCACAGTTACATGCATATAAAATCCATTACTGGTTTCCTCATTTTTCACTGACCAACAATATTGGACAAATCAGTACAGTGGTGTCAATTGTATTAACTCACCATGGGTTAACAAATAATGGGCTGAATAGAGTTGGAGGCATCCCATTATGTACTAGACATTAGTAGAGGTTTGGCAAAGGATGGCAGTGCAGCTCCTGCGGCTGATTTCTATTACTAAAGCTGCCTGCCTGTTGACACTATCATCCCTGCAGAGTAAAGAGAACACCCAGAAAGAAGAGGGTGATTCAAAAGGTTATTTGCTCAGTGGATTGTGTAGCAACATCGTAAAGGATTAATTTATACTGCAATGTAGAATTTTCAATTGAGAGCATACAGTGGTACTGTTAGGATTATACGTAAATGTCTCATGTCAGAAATGGAATCAGACATTCAGAAAATGTAGGGTCAGATTTGGGGTTAGATATATTTTATCAATTTATTTGTATTGTAATGGTCATTAAAATACTACGATTGTATGAGGTTGTACTTCTCCATAGTCAGTGTGTTACCTTCAGTAGATAGCTTTTAGCATGTAGAAAAGCAAATAGGAGTACTGAAACAGAAGCTGCTGTGGACGGGGACAGCAGCTGTAGCAAAACATACACTATTCACCTTTAAAAAAAAAAGGTCCACCTAAAAATATTTACAGTATTATATATTTGGAATGTTTTCACAACTTTACTTTATCATCGGACAACCCTTTCTGTGGGCACTACCCAGCTGCCAATTTAACGTTGAGTCACTGTTGAATCAACATCAGGTGCCAGTGATGGCTAACCGTTGAACTTTGTTTAGATTTTGCAAATCTAATCAACATTGAAATAGAAAGGTCATTCCTACAGTAGGAATCCTCTGTCATGTTTCCCAACATAGGTGAATTCGCCATCATTTAATCAATATTGATTTTACTTTAGATTTTGTAAATCCAATCAACGTTGAAATTCCAACATCAATAATAAGTCCTGCTTTTCAACGTAGTTTGACACACTATATTTTTGTTACACTCTTTTCACTAAAGTATTGAAGTTCTCAGCAGTAACACCAAACACCTTGAAATGGATACATTAACACATGCGGTATCTGAGATTGTCCTGAAACACGGTGAAAAACATTTGTAAAATCTGTTTTGTATTTGACCCAAGTTTACAATTTTACCAACTGATGTATTAAATATCACAGTTTAAGTGCATGGCTATCTTATTGGACATAATTATCTTTACTAGACAAGTAAGACATAGCAATCATAAGAATCTTTTTGTGTGATTATGTGAAGAGACCTCATCTACATTACATGGGAAGCACCAAATACACTGTCATTCAAATGTTCACAACAAGCTAAGTCAGCTAGGAAGGAGCCAATTGGCCAAGGCAAGACCAGGAAGAAGATTAATAGACATTTCACTGACGCTTTATTATCGGACATTGCTGAATGATCCAAGTGTGCCAACACACAAAAGCAGTCTTTTTTCAACGTTAACTATCATGAAAAACGTGTCGAAGTTTAACCTGGAGAAAAAAAGGCCCAAACATTGAGCAACATTAAACACAGGGCTTTGGTTAAATCTTCCCTTCTTTGTACTACTTCTTTCTGCCAACGCCACCCATCCTCTCTGGTGCATATTTTAATGCATGTCTTGGACTGGACCCTGAGGCGTAGGTCCTTGGCTGACAGCCTTACTTTTTGGCCTGGCTAATGCTGGGGTAGGGCATCTCTTGCGGTCTGACGCTTTTTTTACTCGAACCCCCTGCCGAATCAGTACTTGACAGGCGGCTGCCCAGATGCGGTGGCAACGTTGAACCATGGCATGGGCCGAGGGGACCAACACCTCCAACTCATTTTCTGGGAAAAGAGGTGACTGGTGAACCAAAAGCACAGTGAAAAGGGGAAAAACCAGTAGCTAATGTAGGCAATGAATTGTGTGCATACTCAACCCAGACCAGGTGCCTGCTCCATGTGGAGGGATTTTGTGAGACCAGGCACCGGAGGCCAGCTTACAGTTGTTGGTTGAGGCGTTCGGTCTGGCCGTGGCTTCCGGGGGTGATAACCTGAAGTCAGACTGGCTTTGGCGCAGATGAGCCTGCAAAATTCCCTCCAGAACCGGGACACAAACTGGGGCCTCCAGTCTGAAACAATATATTTGGGGAACCAATGGACCTTGAAAACGTTAGTTTTCATCATGACCTCCGCCGTTTCTTTGGTGGAGGGTAACTTAGGCAAGGCAATGAATCTGACCATTTTGGAGAAGCCGTCGACTACAGGGTAGTCGCCCTGTGACGAAGTCGATGGAAATATCCGACCACGGTCTGGAGGAAATTGGGAGTGGTTGTAGAAGGCCCATGCAGCACCTGGAAGATGTCTCGTTCCGTGCGCAGACCGAACATGCCTCCACGTACTCCCGGGCCTCCGGCTCCATGGAAGGCCACCAGAACCGACATAGTCCTTTTGACTCCTGGATTACATGAAAGCATCAAGGTGTGAGCCCAATGAATCACCTGTGGATGCAACTCAGTGGGGACAAACAGGCGATTATCAGGGCATCCACTAGGTGATGAGGCTCCACCATTAGCTTGCTTTACCTCAGTTTCTATAGGCCAAGTCACTGCTCCAACCACACGGTTCAGTGGAAGGATGGTTTCTGGTTCCTTGGCTTCAGGCTCGGGGTCGAACACTCGTGACAGGGCATCAGGCTTGACGTTGCGGGACCCCGGCCTGTAAGAGAGGGAAAAAGAGAAGCGGTTAAAGAAAAGAGCCCATCTGGCCTGGCGAGGGTTTAACCTTTTGGCTTTCTTGATATACTCTAAGTTTTTGTGATCAGTCCAGACTATGACTCGGCCCCCTCCAGCCAATGCCTCCATTCCTCCAAGGCAATCTTCACAGCCAGCAACTCCCGGTTGCCGACATGATAATTCTGCTCCGCCTTGGACAGCCTCTTGGATAGGAAGACGCAGGGATGCATCTTGCCGGTTGGTTAAACTCTTGCTGGTGATCCCACGGCATAGGCCAGGTCCAGGGCCGATGGGACAGCGGGAAGCTGGTCTCCTAGATCCGCAGGATCGCATCGAGTTGGAGAAAAGCAGGAGAAAGAGAGTAGGAGGAAGATCCGGTAGAAAGAGGGAGGAAGATCCGGGAGCAAGAGGGAGGAATCTGAATGACTTTGGTGGGGCAAGAGTTTCTGTTCTGAGCCCTAACAATTCCTTTTTGTGGGAGAAGAGCTGTGACTCTGCCGAGTGCAAATCTTCTAAATAACGCAGGACTTTGTGATTTGCTATCTGCACTTCACTAATGAGCCTAGCATTTTGAGATTTAAGGGATTCTATCTCCTTTTCTAATGCTGTTTTGCTCTGACAGACAATGTTAGTTTGCCGGTGAAAGTTCAGGAGCAAACATCTCAACACTGACCCTTTAGATGTGTCACTGAGAAGGGAGTCTATTTCTTTACTGCACTCACTTAAGTTCAATGTGTTAATGAACTCAGGGTAGCCAGGTTTAAGGCTCTGTGCAAGGGAAGAAATGAAATTATCTACACTTGGGTTCTCCATTGTTTTAAAATGGAAGCTGAGATTAAAACTTGTTGTCTAGTACAACAATGCAATTGTTTTGGCTCTGGTGTTGCTTGGCAGACACCTTGTGATGTGACTTGGGCAGTACACTAGCCTAAAACAACAGTTCCTCTGGTCTACACTATGTGGGTAACTTGCTTCCTGCACAGGGAGGGGCAACTACAGCACCATGTGGTTCTGGGACCAGAATTTACACTAACTGAGATGCGGGCCGTCAGTCAGGGAATTATATCTGTAAAGTACTACTCAAGCTGAGACACATGGAAGAAACAGCTGGGCATGTAACTTTATTTCACAGGGCTGGTAGCACACTGTGACTCTATCACTCTCCACTCAGGTTGAAATGCAAGGCAGTTCCAACAGTTCAAGCTCTCGGGTTCATAGGGCCGGGGGGCACGCTATGAGTTAAGGGGAAGGAGCACTTACTTTAGCAACAACTTATGACAAGACTCATTACATTGCATTGAATATGTGATATTCAAATGCTAAACCAAACTTCAATAGCTAGCAGCAATAGCAAAATCTTAAGGGTAACTATCAGGCTTACAGAGGTTATCAATATTCTCAAATCGCTTTAGCTAAATTTGGAGAATTAATCAAATAACACCACTTTGTACTTGTTTGTAAGTACAGCTGGATGTCTACTCCTGTGGAAGACAAGTGGGGTTAAATGGAATGACTTTGGAAAATTTTGGATGAAAAATCCAAAAATTGTAAAATGTCCATAAATATGACGAATATTAATATCACACAATTATGAATTATTGCCAAGCCAACATAACTAACCCTCACACGGGGAACCAATGTAGGTACTTTGGGTTTAATTGGATCAATAGTGTGACTATCAAATGAAATATTTGATAAGGAAAATTAATAAAGAAAAATTACTAAAAATTAATAACTTCAATTTATTAAACACGTCACACAGAGAACCAATCAAATGTAGGGCCTTGATTAACGGTAAGTTTATTGAGAATACTCAATCTCATAATCTGAACGTGAGTCAAGGCCCTACATTTGATTGGTTCTCCGTGTGACGTGTTTAATAAATTGAAGTTATTAATTTTTAGTAATTTTTCTTTATTAATTTTCCTTATCAAATATTTCATTTGATAGTCACACTATTGATCCAATTAAACCCAAAGTACTTACAGTACCAACAGTCGACCCCTCCCATGTTGCAGTTGTAATCCACAACCACTGCAGGTCTTTTGACTCGACTCTTTTTTTGACCATGTGGAACAGGTATCCTGGGGCGTAATCCCATGGGTGGTTGATGCCATGACAACAGGCTTGGTGACCATCCGCTTGGTGACTGCAATTTGTTGTGGTATCTGTACTATAGATGCACGATACAGATACCTGGGCTGAGTATATCGGCTGATACCCGGTACGGCCCCATAGTACTGTTGAATAAATGAACCGCACACCTTGCCATGTGAGTGAAGGCATTAGATTTGACATAAACATTAAGCTTTGTTAAATGTACTTAATATTATTTATCAACAAATAACAACCCCCTGGGCGCCTCCCTAGGGAGAAAAAGAAAAAGAAAACACTTCCTATTTTAATAATATTTTTTATTTAACTGTCTTTCTAGTTTTCAGCTCTCAGTTGTGGCTCTACCACTGCTGTACTAGCATGGTTTTTTTTAAATAACCAAGGCACTTAAAAAAAACAACATTAGAGAACAGCAACCATTGTGTCAGAAGAGAAGATTTCAACAATGTTTTCTTCTCTAGGATTCAAAAATGAACAGGAAGTGTAGAGGCCACAGCTTTGAATGACTTCAGCACATCTGCTCCCACAGGACATCACTAGTTTCTCACAATGCTCTGGCTGGATCTTGGTCCATTCTGACTCAGTCTCACAGTTGGCAAACTGTAGTGGGTTTCTTAGACATTACTTTGTTGGCAAGGATTTTCCAGAGATCCTCTATGGGGTTTAGATCTGGACTCTGTTCAGGTTATTTCATTGTTTCAATATTCTCAGCTTCAAGGAACTGCTTCACCTGTTTCACAGTGTGACAGGGGGCATTGTCTTGTATGAAAGTTGCAGCTGATTGGGAGACAATTGCATTGAATGTATTGCATGTCTATGAAGGAGGTTCACATAAACATTTGCATTCACCCTGCAATGGAGCTGTACAAGAGACCCAACTCCTGCTGCAGAAAACCATGACACTTCCTCCTCCAAATTTAACTGACTTCTTTACACACTTTGGGTTCAGTCGTTCCACAGTCCTATGCCCAACATAATGTTTCCCATCAGACATAAATAAATCATCTACTGTCATCCCTGAAGTCACTGTGGTCCAGTTATCCTCTGTCCACACAACATGCTCCTCAGCAAAGGCAAGTCTAGCCGTTTTATTCTTTCTACTGATGAGTGGTTTGGCCACTGCAAAATGTGAGGTTCTCACTCTGTTTCTGAGTCTCCTCTTTTTCTTCTTTTTTACCTTTTCTTCCTCAGTTTTTTTTTCGCCCATAAGTTGCCCCTCACTTGTCAATAGTGAGACATATGTGACCTTGCTGTCTGTGTGTTAAAAATGCTATGTTAAATATGCTGTAGCTCATGTTAATATGATAATTGTGATCGGTTTTGACTAGTGGTGGGACACAGTTTAAAAATTAATCTAATTAATTAGAGGCTTTGTAATTAATTAATCGCAAATCAATATTCGACACAAGGAGCAACATTTTTCAATTTAAATTGATTTTGATATATGACTTAATATATAATAAAAAGTAGAAAAGTGCTTGCAAAAATATTTAGAATAATATCCTTGGCATAAAATTTAAACAGTTTAACAGAGTGCTTTTTCTCCCATGTTTTCAAAAACACAGAAACAAAAATGATCCATCAACTAATGACAGTCCCTTAGGAGCGTTGTCTGTGCTAACGCTAGCTGCAGCATGTTCAGCGTCGTCTGTGCTAACGCTAGCTGCAGCCTGTTCAGCGTTTTCTGTGCCAATGTTAGCTGCAGCATTTTCAGTGTTGTCTGTGCTAATGTTACCTGCAGCATGTTCAGCATTTTCTGTGCCAACGTTAGCTGCAGCATGTTCAGTGTTGTCTGTGCTAACGTTAGCTGCAGCATGTTCAGCGTCATCTGTGCTAATGTTAGCTGCAGCATGTTCAGCGTTTTCTGTGCCAATGTTAGCTGCAGCATGTTCAGTGTTGTCTGTCCTAACGTTAGCTGCAGCATGTTCAGTGTTGTCTGTGCTAATGTTAGCTGCAGCATGTTCAGCGCTGTCTGTGCTCACGTTAGCTGCAGCATTTTCAGCGTTTTCTGTGCTAACGTTAGCTGCAACATGCTCGGCATTGTGGTGGAGCAGAGGCTGAAGAGCTCCGGTAGGAGGTGAATTTTTACACAGCCGTGCTCTTGTCTGTGTTTTCACTTGGTTGTTTCTTCAGCCCAGTTCAGACCAAAGATTCGCAACGCAAGTGTTTTCGAACATCACACATTATAATTATTGATGATGGGTTCTTGGTCGTTAATGGTTTCCGGGGATGCCTGCAGGGGTTGGTTTGGGGTCTCCTGTGGTGTGTGGTCTGATGATGGAGGAGGCTGATTCTTGTAGTAGTTCTTGGGATGTTCTGTGATGGTTGTCCAGGGTTCCTAAAGTTTCAATTTTGTTGGATTAGCGTTTCCTCGTCCATCCAACAATAATTTGGTGGGCCAGGGGATTGCTGGGTGTTCCCTGTAGTGTCTTTATGGTCATGTCATAATTTTGATGTAAGATTGTCATGTTTGTGTGCATCCAATTATTTGTGTTGTGTCTAACCTTCTAATGTGGCTTCTAGCAGAGAGAAGGGCTGAGTTGTGGCTAGCAGGCTGGGAGGTAGCAGACCTGAAAACAGGTTGAAGGCTAGCAGGCCAGGAACGTGCAGGCCGGAGGTTTCGTGGTCCTCCCATTGCCAGAAGGGTTCCCAGGAATGGTTTTACGGCTAGAGCAGTCTCAGGTAGGCCAGTCTCAGAAAACCAAGCCTTGTGGCCTGTGAGATTGGCTGGGAGAGTGTAGGCCAGGGTGAGGGCTTGGAGAGTATTGTAGACTGGAAATATTTGAGTTTCTCTTTTACTACGTACAGGTAGGGAACAAAGTGACTCACCCAAGGCCTCTCCGTAAAGCACTGCCCCTGTGCCGCAATGTCCTCCTAAACCTGTGCTCTTTGGAGGAAATTAATTTTTCCACAGTGATTTGAAACTTATTGAACAGGGGTTGCTCTGCTGGGTCCATGATTTTGGTCAGTCCATTCTGTCATAGGTTGAAGCGGAGCAGAGGACCGAAATGTTGAACTAAAGAAATAACAAATTTATTTTAAACACAACTGGCATGTGGAACAGACAGGAATTAACACAATTTAACTGACAATGAATTGACAAGGAACAAAAGGGGACCAGGGTGTATATAGACAAGACACAGCTAAAGGGGGCAACACAGGTGGAACAAATCAGGGCAGGGGAGAAAATCATTGACAGGAAGTGAACAAGACAGAGCACAAAAGGAGAGACCTTCAAAATAAGCCAGGAAACCAACTCAGAACATTACAACATAAATCAGGATCATGACATATAATTCTTAACAGTACACTGGAGTTGAAAAAAGTGTGAAAGGCAATGAGTAGACACAAATGGAATCTGCAGATTTCTTTAAAATTCATTTTAAAGTTTTCAGCTGTGGTCCACAATGGTAATCTGCAGAATAAGCATAATCTTTTGTTTTTTTTGCTTAGGGTCAGCATGTGTTTAAATTCTGAGTTTTGTTGGTAATGTCGAAATTCTGCTTCCGCAGATTCTGTGTGGGCCTGGCATTGAGACACAGAGATGGACGTGATGGTGACGTGTTAACCCTTAGTTACATAGCATCACCTCTCAAGTTTAGAGCAGCTCTACATACCACGCATGGCTATAAAACATGTATTCAGATGCCTATAGAGTTTCAAGTTGCATGTAGTAATGATTTATTAATAGTACATTACATTAACTGACATTTTTGAAACTCTTATTATGTCAAAGCAAACCTTCAGTCTTTGCTTTTTACTACCCTCTTCACTGGGCAATACTGCTCTCCTCCCGATCCTAAGAAGAAAGAGCTAAAAAAAAAATGTGCTCTTGTCAACTTGTGTTTTATCTCATATAACATAAAAAAGCATAAACTGGCTTCTCCACTGAACTATTCTCATGAACTATCACTATGTCCACTCTCAGAGCTCAGCCGGCTACACACTTACTGTCCCCCCCTCTGTTGAAAAAATCTGTCGTATGCCTGTATCTGCTCCCTCTTCTGCCACCACCACAGGATGGAAAATAATCAATAATTATTATGTTATCAACAAGTATGTCTGTACTGTCCATATCTTGTCTGTGCTGCCTTTGTTGCTGCCCTGGCTTCTGTAGACCCATCCTCCCCCTCCTCCTGCACAAGCTCTTATTTTCACTCACATTTCCACCCATTAAATTAAGCATATACAATAGCAATTGAGAACAACATGTGTAGAATAAAACACATAAGCCTACTTCATGATTCATAAAGAAACCTTTTTTCTTCCTGCAAGAGACTGTGACAGCTTCTTTCTCCAAGTGAGTCCAAACAGCCTCTTTCTGAACCACGGCTTTGAATTGCTGATCCAATGAAGCAGTCTCCTCAATGAACCAGGTTTGATAATGCATTTTAAATTTGAATAGATAGATGGCAGTATGAACACAAGGGTATGAACTACTAAATGATTATCAATGATACATACTGTGAAGTGGGGGGAGAGGTCTGCCCAGACCCACTCCTTGAAGGCTCTCTTGAACACAGAATTGGCTCCCCCATCTTAAACTTCTGATTGAGTTTGTCCAGGGTGGGAATGATCTGCTGTGCAGGGGCATTATTTGTCAGGAGACACCATAGACCGTATATGAAGATGGACAACGTGGGTGAAGCCAAAATATCCCGGATACTGGCGTCGTTATGTTGTCATTTTTCAATCAGAGTCTGCACAGTAGTGGTCGAGCAGTAGAGTCACGTCATCAAAATGATGTCCATACACTCGCCGACCGATTGCTAGTGTATCACGACTGTCAATCATGCCGTTTCAGCCCGTTTTTATTGCATCAAATAACTAATGAAAATCAAACGTACAAGAAAAATGAACTCTTAAACAAACATCTGCTGGATAAAAACTATCTATGGGGCATTTCAGAATGTTAGTAAACAACAGGCGTCAAGACACTTCCGGGTGGCAGAACGTGAGCAGGTTCCACTGACCTGAAGCTGACCAGCCGGCTACTTTAAACACTGTTACATCGTTCAAAATGAAAACATGTTGTGTTTGGGGTTGTGCCGCTTAATATACAGCAAAAGGTGTAGGGTTTTATTGATTTCCTTCAGAAAATACTAAATGTATCCAGGTGACCCTGTGGGTGAGAAGGTTAAAGCGAGTGGACATGGTCAAAAGTACGAGTGCTACAGAGAAGACCCTAAGACTGCCTGGAGGAGGGGTAGCTTCGGGGCAGACTGGGAACAAACCTCCATCATCGTGTTGGTGGAGACATTCTCTCACAGAAAACAGATCTGTGTCACCAGACGGACAGTTATTTTTTAAATTCTATCAAACTTTCTGTTTAATCTATAAATATAAATGATGGTGTAATGTTTATAGTTAATTTAATGGCGTTAAACTAAAGTCTAACTTTTTATTTAACCATATATCGGTTTAACAACTCTAATGTAGCTTTGTGTTTACCAGAGTGGTCAAAGGATGCTAACATCGGTGAATTTGTGCTACTCTCGGCCCTATTCGGACACCCCGATCTCCTCGCCTTAAACACTGGGAGCTGCTGTTGTCAAAACATCCAGGATCATACTTCAGTCCTTCACAATTAAATGACATGCTTTAACAGCTCCAAAATACACTGTCAAGTCTTCTTCATTTACATTTTTAATGCAAACCACCACCTGAGCTGCTCAGCCTGAGCGTCGTTCTTACTGCTTTCCGTCACCAAGGTCACTTTCATTTACTAATTTGACATGTAAATGTTCATGTACAAATATGAACCTTCACTTGGAGATTCTTAGAAGTGTGTAAATAAATTCTACTTCCCTTTGTTGGAGATCACCCAGTAATTCAAGTCATTGTTTTCTCGGTCGGAAGTGTTTGTTTACTAGTGGTGCCATCGGAGAACGCTTCGGCTTTTGCCACCCGGAGAAACATATATTATTGTGACGTGGTGGTGAATTGTCGTATATTGACAGAAACCATCTCTGGGAGAAATGAATTTAAAGGTTTACTTTATGTTTTTAGTTTGGCCCGTGTACCATCCACTAACAGCCACTAGGGGATGATCAAAATACTTTGTATATAACAATGGATGGCGCAACAGCTCCCCAAAAGTGGAGCTAGTCTATGACACTGACTGTAGACATGTGATACCATCAGACACAAAAATATTCCCCATTGACTTACATAGGGAAAGAGTCTGTAAATCTGTGGATACATTTTTGGAGTGTCAAAATGCTGTTCAATGACTCGTGTTAATATCCGAATAAGTCAATATTAATTTGGTCTGATAACATTTCTTAAGTCTCAAAGAGATGCACGATTAAATAATTGAATCCCCATTCAAGATAGCCGAGCACCTAGCCGGAAGTACCTTTGGGCCCAATCATGCGGAAGTAGTGGTAATCAATGCGGCAGTTGAACTGTTGTTCACTGAGTAACTTTCACAGGTTGAGAAGGGCAACATTTCTTTAAGAATGAATACAGCCACTGCCCTGTGCCCTGGGATTATTAAAGTATTTCTGATTCTGATTATTTCCTGTTGCAAAGCTGCACTTTGTGCTATTTGGTGGTCCATTGTCCACAGAAGTGAAACCCCAGAATGCATTTCTGAACTGTAAAATATGAGGTAAGTTGACATAAATATTAGTTTCATATGATTACATGCCATGACATGCCATTCATTTAGTTTATGTGAAGGTGGGGGGGGCATCTTACAATTGTGAATTGTGAAGAAAAAGCACAGACTCAGAGTGTTACATAGGCTCCAGAGGGATACAGCTTTAGTCGACTGATGTCACCATATTAACTGGAAAAATAGCATGTCTTCTTTTGCTGAATTGAACCCTTTTTTGTCTCTGTATGCTCAGTCTGCTTTTATGTCCTCTCTCTGCCCCCTCATTCTTTCTCTAATGTCTGCCTCTCACTTCCTCTCAATCAGTGCGTTTATGTGCAGTTTAAAAACCCGATTATATTCGGGTTAAGGGCATATTCTGGTTTCTCAAACACCATGTAAACACTATACCCCTGTTAAAATCGGAATGCTCATACCTCGGTAAACAGACCTACGTTTATAACTCCTTTAGTAACCAGAGTTTTCTTGCATGTCAACACTTTACCTGGATTATTATCGGGTTTCTTGTCTGCACATGTGCCGGGGGTGGAACTCCTGCGTCCCCACTCTACGGCAGGGGCTTTTGACCTGGAAATAGAATAAAACAGGAAGCAACAGTGCCGAAAACAACGTGAAAAAACAACAACAATAGAGCATTACCTTTAAACCGAGGGAGGACTTTGCCATGACAAGAAACATCACTACCAAGAAGACCTGTTTCTGTCATAATACTGTCCAAAAGTCGGCCATCTCCCCCATAGTTGTGATTTTGACAAAGGTGAACCAGAAAATAAAGCCGTATTCCAACCAGCTGAATGTTGGCGGAGCTCCACGTACTGTACCGGAGGTAGAGTTACTCATTTTCCCATCAACCCCCTCTCATGTATATGTTCCATGTCTCTCCTCAACTCATCCCAACTTTTCCACCTCACTCCATCCTTCTCCCCCCCTCCATTCCCCTCATCCTCCCTCCTGCTGGGATGCGGTTGCCACGGCAAACACAGGTCTACCTTGCTGGAGTGGTACTCAGGCTAAATGGCTGGAATTGGAAGTAAAATGTGCGCTTGAGCCTTTGTGTATGTGTGTGTGTGTTCAAGAATGTTCAAAAGCACATGAATGCCGGTGTTACTGCAGGGGATCTGGTGCTGTATGTTTGCATTATGTTGTGGAGAATAAAGGGAGCAGAGAGAGGAGTTCTGGACTGTTTGCCAGGTTATGCAAAGGAATAGACAGGAAGGCAGCTTGTTCTGTCACATCCACATATAACAACCCTACTCACTTGTTTTTCTTTTTCCCTCTTTATCGACCCTTCCTCTCATTCTGCACTGCTTTTATTTGTCCATGCTGTATGCTTACATTAACAGTAGTCTCCACCGTGCTGAGAGATCACTAGCAATGTCTGCTGTTCTCCCAAAGTTCCACAAGGACAGAGTTCATGTTAACCAAATATTTCATTGACATTTTTTGGACAAAGAAGGAAAATCCATCCATCATTTGACAGCTTAGAACAGTAAGGGAAATCTACCGCAACTTAAATTTTCACCCTGTCCAGCAGCGGCAGAGTCGTGACAAGCAGGCATCAGGAGAGTTTGTGGACAAGATGATGGAGGATATTGTGATATTTTGGATTTGTAAACTAACAGCTCTCAGTGGAAGCGTGGCCGGAGAAAGTAGAAATCAACAGATATTGCTGATATCACAGTGTCTGAAGTTTCTTTAAAAATCACGATAATTGTGATGGCTGCAGTGTTTGTAGTGACCTCTGCTGTCTCCACGGTGACAGTTTTGGTGTTGTCGTTATCTATAAATATCCTTATAAATACAGTATCTGTAAGTTTGTTCTTTGTATTAACTATTAAAAAATAATTATTAAACGAAATGCTATTAAATATGTCTCACAATAAAATGATAGGTAATATAGCTTTTTAATTTTTACGATCCATCAAAATGATAAACAATGAAGAAATCCAACACAATCTAGTGATGTCCAAATGAAGCTTCATGAAGCATTAGTTGTATTCGTTGAGTCCACTAGATGGAGTTATTGGTTTGAAGAAAAGGCTCAATGAATGGGGATTCAGTGTGTTTTTGACCCTTTGTTGAACAAAGAGCTCCAACTAGTGGACACAGTGTTAGTTGTGTTTCATTATTTTCTAACACAACCTCTGCATGAGGATGATGGAAATTCTGTATAGAAATATATATCCTCATTCACAGTTTAACATTAAAAATCAACAAAAAGCTCTATGTGCACATAGAGCTTTTTGTTGCCTCAGCCTCTATGGTAAATTAAAGCACAAGTGACAATATGATGACTAATGAGGGTGTATTGCACATGATAGCAATATTATTGATTAAAGTTACTAATAATCAATGCATTTAACCCCTCACTGTATCAACTTGAGCTTCAATCCAACACATCACATGTGCAGTCTCACACCTACAATCCAAGTATTTTAGTAACATATAAACTTCATACATCCTCTTCCTCTGTGCCTGAGAGCTCCATTGTTTTTAAAATGACATCAGTGAACCACACTGTTGCAGTCCTTCATTAACATTAACACACTGTAGTTTATTTTGACTCAATCCAACATGCACCCTCCTGCTGCCACAAATACTCACTAGAGCATTAGTCTGGCTCACTGGAAGTAAGGCACTGAGATAAAGCCTGACCTCAGGCATCCTCCTCCCCTTCTGCTTTCAAGTTGAGTGCCGCCCAAGACGATTGTGATTGGTTTAAAGGGATATAAACAAGCCAGAGCATTTCCCCCTTCATCCCAGGAATTATTAGCAGTGTAGCCAGACTATACTCCACAGTGCTGTGGAGATGGAGATAGGACTGTCTATGTTAGACTACTAGAGCACCAAATGTGGATTAATCCCTTGCTTATCCGCCAGCAAATGGACTATTCCCTTCTGCTTGAGTCACATTTGATAAAAGCTGTGTCCGGCTGTTTTAGGATATTGCTGAGCCTTTAAATTAAACTATATTTGTGAGCAATTTTTAAAAGATTGACACCTTCAGTAGGAATCAATGGGCTTGTACCCAAGCTCTTCAGGCAGGTTAATGTAATCAGAGAGTCGTGAGAGATGGACCAACACTCTGCTGGTTTTACGCTCTTCTTTTTGGAATTAGTTGACTATAAGAAAACATAAAGAATACATCGGCTTATTCTTTAACCTTTTTCCACCGCTGTTCAGAATACAAGATACAGTTACAATGCACATCAAAGAATACAACTGAAAATCTGACTGCACAACAAATAATGATCATTTTCATTGCTGATTAATCAGTTAGTTCAGGGTCCAAATTTAAGATCCCCACTGCCTAGTTTGAAATCTGCAAACTCACATTGTGATCAGAACTCTGATCAACACACTAAGATGAAGTATTTTATATTAGGCACTAAGGTTCAATAAGGTTCTAGGCACTACAAATTAATAATGCATCCACATACATGTAAGCCAGTGATGAGATAAGATACGTTCTAGATCAAAAGTAGGTCAGATAAATTAAGAACAACACATAATTCAAACACTATGGCTTTGTTTTATTAGTTCTAATTGCTTTTTTATATATTAAAACATATTTAACCCTAAATATTTTATGGAAAATTTTAACTAAATAAATTGAAGCTTTTTATTATTTATTGTGAATGACCTCTTGTAGCCAACCTGCAGTACCTCTGTGGCCCACACTTTAGGAATCATTGAATTAGCCAATAGTTTCATCTTAAAAAAACTCTGAAAACAGTGGAAAAATCACACTTGATGTCTTTGTCCAAGACAAAACATTCAGTTTACAATGAGGATTTTTAAACCAGAAGAAAGAGGAGTAAAATCCTCCACCTAAATAAACTAGATCAGAAAATGTTTGGTGTTTTCAATTTTTTTTTTTAAATGACCTCAACATTGATTAGATAATGGATAACAAACTTTTTTACGGGTAAAGCCTAGTTTCGTTCGACCAGTGTGAGTGCAACCGCACCGCGCCTAGCTGCGGCCAGCTTGCCGGCCACGGACTGTTTGGGAGAGGTGGGCTTTTGTAAAGCACGTCTGCACATGTACAAGCACGCGCGGGCGCATGTGTATGAGCACGAGGCCTACGGCGGCTCTAACGACATTTTATGTGCGCCTGTTCAGATATAGAAAAGAAAATTAAAAAAAGGACGGACCATGCACGGACATTTATAACAATGCCGGCAAAAGGTTCACGTTGGTGTGATGCGGAGGTGGAGTGTTTACTGCAGATTTGGTCAGATGAAAATATTCAAAAACAGTCTGAAAAGACGCACAAAAACTCTGAGGTCTATGGAAAGATTTGTAAACAAAGCGACACATCGCGATTACGTCGATCAATGTGTGTGACGTGTTACTGCGTGATGACGTATAGGCAGCAAGAAGCATTCGCGCGAGGCCCAGGTAGTGTGAGTACAAACGGGCCTGGCCCGTGGGGGGAGAGGGAGGGGGGGACAAGTACCCTAAAGCACGGGGCACGGTACGCACGGACAGTGTGAGTGTGCCCTTAGGCAGATTTTTTTTTATGGACAGTTAACAGGTGAAATGTATTGCACTCCTTACATTAGAAATGACTCTTTAAAGCTGCACCAATTAGACTGTTCCAGGTGGCTTTGTCTTTTTCTCCTCTTTGTTAAGTGTTCAATCAATTCTCTTCATCTTTGTCTCTGTGCAGTCATTGCGTTCTTTGTGCTTTGACATCACCTGTCAATCACACGTTATTGGCAGCACTGTTATGTGTCACTTGTGCGGATGTCCTTTTGGTGAACTTTGAGTTTGGTTGCTTTTCTCTTCTCCACCATCATCAAGGCAGTCACTTGTGTCAAAGTTTTCTTTTCTTCTCTCATACAGAAAAAAACACTCAGTCCAAGATGTGAAATCCCAAAACAATGCACTGTCCAAGATGATGAAATATTCTGAACATGGAGGAAAAGTACTTTAAAATACTTTTTTTAGTTGGAAATGTTCATAGAAACTCAAACACAGACCTGTTCAAGGTCTTCATCAGGCAGAAATAATAAAATGTTTGAGTACACTTGTACTCTACAAAAACAATATGCCATAAACATCATTCCATTGCAAAAAACAACGATCCCAAGCAACAACCAAATATGTCAGGCTGAATTTTGGGGAAATATGTTTAAAGGGATGCACATCATATGTATAAAACATCAATCAGATGGAATGATGACACTCAAGTAGACACCATCTCGTGATGGGATCATAGCAGCTGCGAGTAGTGGGACAACCTACTTCCTGCCCCTTGCTCAGAAAACACCAATATTTGAACCCTTAATTTTGATCTTAACTAAATTTCTTTGACTGTTGCACAGTTGCAAAGCTATGATAGGGACAAAATCTGTCTATAGAGAATTATAGACATATAAACACCCGTTAAAACCCCCCACCTAAACACCTCCGCTGTAGTTCTTGCTACAGCAGGGGTCTCCAGGACCACATTTAGCTATGATGACACACACAGACTCAAAAGGTGAAAACAATGGTTTTAAAGAGGTTACTTAACGCCCTTTCAAAATATAATTTCCGGGTCCATGCTATTTCTACAACGCAGCAGTGCCATGTTTCCAGTTGTTTGAACAGATCTGATTTTAAAAAAACAACTTGATTAATTTTACCTCTTTCTTATCGTTGAAAAAGATGTCTAACTGAAAGAGGTGATGTTCACATATTCGGGCATTGTTGTTTGTTTTGTTTCAACGGAGCACTTGGACCCGTAAATTGTATTTTGAAAGGGTGTTATATCAGACTTAACAGCCGGATATTGGGTTAGGGTTAGTGCTGTCACAACGGTAATAATCACAGTAACCATATGTTAAAGGCCTTCGTATGCGTCTAAGTGCTGGTCTAACAAAGTCTCACAGCATCTCAACTTTTCCTGTGTCTAACAATTTATGTAATATTCCAAAAGCATTTGTCCAGGGTTTGAATTTCCGACATAGGCTTTTCATTCTCTATCACACTACTCCTTTCACTTTTTGTATGCACAACCAAGTGTGACACTATGAATGTCTCAAAGTGTGTGCTGTTATATTATAGACTACATGGGCGATCAGGGAAGCAGTAAGATACAGTCAGGAGGAGGCCATGGATGCAGTCTTTTCAAAAGCGTGGCCAATCAGAACAGGTAGAAACATCTCAGACCACACATCGTACAAAGTAGTTTGTTTCATATTGAAGCCTTTCCTTAATAAGCAATTCTTTATTTTTAGGCTACTCCAATAAATCTGTTAAGAGTATCCAGTTGATAATAATCTGAGAGGTTTCCTCAGATCGTGGTAGCACCTGGATGTTGTGGACAAATCTGAGAGCCAGTGATCTTGGAGACTGAGGAACAGTTCTGGAGCTCTGATCTGATGTCTTACACTGGAACATTTATTGACACTCAGTTGAGAAGAAATAGGATTAAGCAGAACTGGAAAGCAACAGGCTACAGTCACAGTATAGCATTCTGTATTGCCATCCCAACCCTGAAGGCGTACTTAAATGTATGTTGGACAGACAAGTGGTTGCTGTGCTTCTGTGGGATTCTGTTTCCCAGAACCAGTCACGGCCCACCAGAGAGCCTGGTTTGTCAGGAAGGTTTTCATCACCACTGTTTCCAAGCAGCTGTTTCTGATGATGCTGTTTGCTCATGGGGGAATTGTTGGGTCTCTGTAAATCAAAGAATGTTGTCTCGACCTGCTCTATATGAAAAGTGCCCCGTTATGATTTTACACTGTAAAACACCTTTCAATTGCTGCCCCCTCCCTCTGGGACTCACTACCCACGCACATCTGTGACTGCCCCAACCAGCACACCTTCAAATCACTCATCAAAACCCATCCCTTCAAAACTGCCTTCAACCCCAATAATTCCACTATTTAATTTAATTTCCATTGCATTACTTCTTATTTTTAAATGTGCCTGCTTTTAGGCTGTTTTATCATTTTGCACTTTTTACCGTAATCTTACTTCTTAAATATAGCCTGCTTGTTTTTAACGTACTCACTTGTAGCTCTGCTTGTTGTTATTTGTACTTTTAAATGTATTGATTTTTATTGCTTTAATTAGTGTGTCTTTGAGTACCTTTGAAAAGTGCTATACAAATAGAGCCTGGTCTGTCTGACGTTACTGCCACATGAAGGTTTTCATCACCACTGTTTCTAAGTAGCTGTTTCTGATGATGATGATGTTTACTCATGGGGGAATTGTTTAGTCTTTATGTGGAAAGTAGAAGTAGCCTGAGTATAACTTTTGCTAGTTAGAAATAGGTTGATTTGACATCAGAAATGATCCCAATTAAAATTTCACTCCAATGTCCAGTCATTGGTAGTTTTAAATGCGTGTGGCTCTGCACTGGTCAGTGCGGCTGACTTTATCTTCATCAATAATGCATATAGCATGATTGATCTGCAGTCGTGTATCCAAACATTTTTGACTGGGGCAGGCCAAGTGGGACACTGACTTATGCAGAGGTGGCGTGAAGTATGTACGTGCATACACACACGTTGGAATAACATTAACCTCTTAAGATTGCCGCTGGACCCAGTGACTATTTGTCTCTCAAAGGCTGTAGTGAACTCAGATATAAATCTAGTGTGAAGCTGTTGAACGATCTAGGTCTCTAGTTTGTGGTTGTGAAGTTTCATGAGGCTGTGATTACCCTATAGGTTACCACATATACTTTAATACATTGACACAAATTTTAAAAAATGTTACAGTGAGGTGACTACTATGAAGACTAACATCATCACACATGAATACAATTAGGCTCATTGAATCCAGTCTTAGCTGTTTATGGACCCCAGTATGCAGAAAATTCAAATACTTCATTTTAGAATAGTTGAAAAAAACAGACAAACTGCAAATTTTTACTCCAAACCGTCTGGATTATTAAAAAGTGTGCATGTTTGTAAAGAGGAGACTTGTGGGTACCCATGGAAACCATTTCCATTCAGCTACCTTGAGGTCAGAGGTCAAAGGGACCCCTCTGACCTCTGACCCCTGACAGTTTTTCCCTCGCAAAAATGTTGCAGTTTTTAGCCCACTTCCCACCAAGTTAGCATGACATGGTTGGTACCAGTGGTTCCTTAAATGATTATTTTTCATATGAAATCAATATCTTCACAGTACCTTAAAGCCAGAGCCTGCAACATCCTTTTAAAGACGATCCTCTGGGCCTCTCGCTGTGTGGCCAATCTGATTCCCACCCCTTAGAAACACCCCCGTTGATCTGGACATGTGCATGGTATTTCTATGTATCATTATCTTCTCTGTGCTCCTATGTAAAAACTGTGTGTGGATTTGATGTTGGATAAATCAGATAGTACCGGTCCATGCAGTGTTGGATGCTCTCTTCCCCCCTCCTGCCAATGCGAGCAATAAATGGAATCCTTCCTGCACTGCATTAATGTGGTATTGAAGAAATAATGAATGAGATCGATAGTTGTACAAATTATATGAAAGCCAGTAAAGGAATACCAGATACACACACACACACACACACACACACACACACAGCACAGCACAGCACAAAAATGTGTGGGTGTGTTTCTTGTTCTGAATTTGTCCAGTAGGTGGGAGTAGCACTCTGTGTGTGTGAGCTGCTGCTCAAGCTTCACTCATGAAAACACACATTTCAGTATTCAGGCTGAATGACCCTCCAATGGTCCAGCAGCTGAGATGTGCCCAGATACCAACTTTCACCTTAAAATGCCCTCACACACCAACATTATTCTCTTCAAATGTGACTCACTGAGCCACATGTTACATTTTTAGGGAATAATCCACCCATGTTTCTTCTTTAGTGTGATGTTCAGTAGCAATATCCGCTGTGTGCTGTTGGGCTCGTCGGTCCATATCATAAGTCTCCATGGTAATAATCACAGTATGTGTGCTTGTTGCTATTGACGGTAAAAACATAACTCTCCACGGGAGGTGGACTGTTTCAGCCTAATGAACAGGGGGTACTGGCTGGCTGGCTCGATCCAACGTTAGCATTTAGAGGAAGTGTAGCTGTCCACAAGGAGGCCTAAAGTAATGTACGTTATGCATACTACATACATCTCCCAAAGGAAACCAGGGAACGTTCGAGAAAACAGCTTTGCCTCGTCGAAAATACTGTAGTCTGAATGTACTGGCTGCAGACCTTCAGTTTGTGTGCTGGAGTCAAGCCTGTGTGGCTATCAAATGCAAGAAAAACAACCAGTTCATTACTTTTTTTGGAACAAAAAAGGATTTTTCTTTCTGTCTCTGAGTCTCACTCATCTTCTCATCCCTTTTTTTCTTACAAATAATCCCAGATCCTTTGAGTGACAGTCACATTTTCCTATTAAATCTCTGAAATCCTCTCAGCTGTCATTAAAATTCTCACCATCCTTTGGAGAGACAGAGGGGAGGGAGGAATGGGACGAAAGGGACAAACATGAAAGAGAAAGCAGCGGTACAGATTTGCCTTTGATTCTCCCCAATAAGCAGCTGATGTAATAAGATATAAAACCGTGCTGCTAATGAGGCTGGGAGACAAAGGCTCATAGATAGACCAGATGTGGAAAATGAGCGCTCCGTCTTGTGGTTCCTGCGTGGCTAATATTACTTCAAATTCCTAATCTCGTCTGGAGAAATTATTATTCTGTACCTGTGTTTCAAGCTGATTCTTATCTTCCCTTCAGCTCTCTCAACTCTCACCACATTTTATACTTTTTCCATATTACCATTTCTGGGTCTGTCTCTTCTCGCCAAAAGTCTGAATTTATACCTCTTATTAGATGACAAGATATGAATCCAGTATAGAATCTATGCTCTGCTGCTGCCGTGAGCCGACCAGCCTGTGTGTGTGTGTGTTCTGCTGCAGGCTTCAACAAAGAGCCGCGACAACTAAATAATGACGATAATAAAGTTTATTTTTATAGCACTTACCAAAACCAGCCATTACAAAGCTCATTAAAGGCAAACATAAAAACAATAAAACATTACGATAAAACAATGTGCACATAAAAATGTTGATCAATAAAAAAAATGTGTAAAGGACTAAAGAAAACCATGAAAAATATGATTACAAATACAATAGTATAATATTGATAATTTATTTTATTTATTAAATAATTATGAATTATTTATTCATAAATGTTAATTATTTATATATATCATGAGCAGGGAAATATACATTATTCATTCATTCATTCATCTTCAACCGCTTATCCCGGGGTCGCGTGGGTGCTGGAGCCGATCCCCGCTGACATCAGGCGTGAGGCGGGGTACACCCTGGACAGGACGCCAGTCTATCACAGGGCACATAGAGACGTACAGAGACAGACAACCATTCACACCTACGGGCAATTTTAGAGGCATCAATATGGTAATTCATAAGATGATAATAAATAAAACACAGGATAAAATACACTTTCATACACACAAAAGGTCAAATATATCAGAACAATCAATTTTAGGAGTGGCCATGAAAGTTACACTGAAATCCCAGGTTACAACAAAGCCTCCGTCTGGGGTTCTGATTCATAAGTAAGGGTATTTTTAACATTTTATCCATGCAGTAAAGAACAGAAAATGTACTATTTTATGTTTCCAGAAGCTTTCCAGAGGAGTGCTGATGTCACACATGGGGCTGATTGCCCTTACTCATTTGAGCCAGCAGGTTGAAAATGGGGGAGCAACTCAGATATATAATTCTAGGGCCAAGCCATGACGTACCTTGAACATGTAGGATCTGAAATTCTACAACAAACTTTCAGCCAATGAAAAGACAGTAAAAAGGGAGCCATATGAGGAATCTAGCTGCCACATTCTGTACAATTGATTTTGATTATTGTCATGCATACATTATCCACCCAGCTCGAACAGGCTTACATGGCACTGTTATTTAGGAAAAAAGATAACAGAAACTAGTGATTGGCAAATTAAGCTTCATTAAAGTGTAATTCCGGCGCAAAATCATCCGATGTTTTTTTTGGCACTTACATACATCAAAAAAGCCATTGAAACAGTTGATTTTGGGTAACGGAGAAATCCAGGAGGGTCGCTAACAGCCGGATGTGGCTAACACTGATTAGCTCGGGGCAGTACGGTAAAGGCATTTAAACGTCTTTTTTAACCACTAATACTGCTCAAAACAACAGCAAACCTCTGCAGTAGCATGAGAAGAGTCCTTACACATAAAACGAAGCATCAAAAAAATACAACATTAAATTTTCATTTAACAAATATATTCTCCAACTTCTCCAAATCACACAACCTGGTTTCCTGGATGTTTTTTGTTTTCTTTGTAAGAGGAAGACTTCTTCTTTCTTTAATTTTTATTTTTATGTATTCATTTAACATACAACAACATGGTACAATACAAAAAATGCATACCATGTGAGAAAACACCCCAGCCTCCCCAGGTCCCCATGGGCTGGTTGATAACCTGATATGGACCAAATATTAGTAGATAACAAGTAAAATAAAGAGAGTTCTCTATAAATTAATGAATCACAGCCGATTCCTCCTTCAAACTTGTTGCTCTAATATAATGGTCAGTGTCATAACTGTGCTTGAATTGAATATACTGTATGCTTGTCATTTTGGCTTTAACAGACATCTTTTAATGATTCCACAGTCAAATCATTTCACACTTTCACAGGGGCAAACCTGTACAATTTAAAGTACAATGCGATGACTTGAGTGTCTCTCAAGACCAAAGTGAATGAGATGACCTCCCTTAAAGGCAAAATCACTCTCAGGGTTTTGACAGAAAGCTTTGGTCTGAGTGAGGAGTGGATCTGTGCATGCAGAGGGTCACGCCAAATAAAAAGATTTTTGGATTTTTTCCGAATTTTTGTGGAAGGGAATTCAATGAAACATCCAACTAAACTCTGGATGATTAGAAATATATGCAAAACTCAAGATAAGTCAATTAACAGCCATGCATTCACACAGCAACAAAGCAGTCGTGTTTCTTTATGGACTATTTGCAATCAGCATGAATTGTATTCAATTAGTGTTTCCGCAAGCCTCCCTCCTCTTGTGAATTAAATGACACAAATCCATATTCAATGTTTTGTAATGATTTAATGATGAGGGCTTTGCATGCTGCGTGCCATCTTACGTTGCAATTGACCCACTCAATTAGTCCCACCCTCAGCCCCCCACCCCCTAAATCTCCACATCAAAAGATGAAGGGGCGGGGGGGTATGCATGCTGTCCCACTCTGACGAGTTTCTCTTATTTTATTTGCAGTAAGCTCAGTTGCTGGGAGAGGCAGTGCAGACTGGAACAACTGAGTGATTAAATGGAGCTGGGGCAGCCTTGGCAGCTTGCCTCACCTTCCTGCACCCAGCTCCTCTCCAGAACCCTCTTTCCTTCTCCCTGTTGTCTCTCTGTACTTTCCCTCCACCGAGGTTTAGTTTTTGTCTACATTTAGCTCCCTCTCTCAGCTCGTTACCTTGTTGGTTTTTCTTTCCCCTCACCTGGTCCTGCCATTCGCTGGCAACACAAGGCTGCACCTTGGCTGCTCAGTGTCACGAAGGGAAGCTAATAATCCATAATTTACAATAACACTCGTTAATAATTAAGGGAATTGGAGCGTTTGGAGAACTCCAGTGCAATTACCCCCAAAGCCAACGCTGCGGCTGCGAGGGCTCACACTGCGGTTTAGCAGCTTTATTACAAAGCAGCGGCAGCATCAAACGGCAGAGGAGAGCGAAAGGGAAGCCGGTGGGAAGCGGCCTGAGATTGACCTGCAGGGTATACGGCAGACGGAACGGCCAGGCAGGATGAGCAGTGGGATTAACGCCTGTTAGAGCACTGAGACTGTGGTTCATACAAGCACAGCCCCTGCTATCTGTTTTCATGACAGACAGAGGAGGAGATAAAGAGGAGCCACACGCTGGTTGTGGCTTTGTGTGACAGGCAGATTGTTGGGATCCAGGATCAGTTGACGCATTTGACCTAGGGCGTCGGAGTGACATTTTAAATGAAATTTGACAGGCACAGTTGAAGGGGTTCTTGAGCGAAATTTGATAGGCAGAGAGGAGGGAGGTCCTTTAGCATGAGCTAGACAGGCAAACAAATAGGGCACCTAAAGGGAGAAACCAGCTATCATGGGCCTTGTGTTTGCTTTGAAAAGCACAGTGAAACCCTACCCTGTGTAGAGCAATCACTGGGTTTCATAACAAGCTTCGTGAGGATCCAGTGAAAGAGGTTTCTATGACACAAGAGCGACAGGAAACCAAGCTTTCTCGGTGAGACCTCACCTTCACTTTCCTCTCCTTTTTTACGCGAATGACCCCATGAACCTTGAAAGCAACTCAAGGCAGTTAAGTGGCCTCTCTTCCTCTGACTCACCATGGTCAGGGGTCAAGCACGCCTCTCATAGTCCAACTCCTTATCCCTCTCTGAAGCCCCCTGGCAACCTCCCGAGCCTGTCTGCTTGACTGACTGGTGAGTGAATCAAGGCTGATTTGGCAGCTCTCCAGGTCAAAAGGTTTGACTTGAATTTCCAGCCCATATCGCTACGCTTAATTACCTTGTTTTTTTCTTCTTCCTGTAATCACATTTGACACATACACCCACCCACCTCCCCACACCCCCCGTCCCCAGCTCTGCAGCATGCAGCATACCTTCACACATTACGTTTTGTGTCACCCGCTTCAGAGAATACAACTCAGGAGAGAGCCTAACTAAGAGTAGGTTATTACAGTTCACATAATTGGCATGGGATGCACTGTTTATAGATGGCTGGTGACATTTAATACATATAAATCAGGTCGTTTCAGAAGAATTTTCGTGTACGAGCTGAATCACATCGCTCAGCTGTATCAGCACTGCACAATAAATTGCTTACATAAGTACCTCGATCACACTCAGAAAAAGGTTCAAAATGAACATTGTTTCCGTGCCTCGGTCCCATCCGGATGGCTCAGGATGCAGCATCATTTGAATGCGGACCCTGGAGAAGGTGAAGTGTGTGTGTGTTTGGGGGGGTGCATAAGAGTGATGAGGCAAGCGGGAAAGGGGTTGGGTGGGTTGGGGGGGGGGTGTTGAGAATGCGAGATCTGTCGTGCATGAAATTAAAAGATACCTCCAAAATACTCCCGTCTGCGATGCTTTATGGCGAGCCCTCCTGGAAGTCTCTCTGTCTCTCTTTCTGTTTGTCTGCAGGGAAGGCAGATGTGAGACGGTGTAACCTTTAAGGAACGTCCAAATCGATAAAGCTCTCCAGTTCCCCAGATCTCAGCACTGCTGTTGCCTCAAGCTAAAGGCTCGGGCTGGGATAGGGGATATTTTCTCTGCCACTTGTTTTGCTTTGAACTGCCTGGTATCATTGGGGAAAACCTTTGCAGGGACCTCTCTCCCCCAATCCCTGTGTCCTTGTTTTTTGGTTCCTACTCCCAAGGCAGACTGCCTGTAGACGGAGTGGATATAAGATCCAGCTCCATGCTCCGAGTTAACTACCGGGCCACATAACATCATCCCTGAGGAGCTGGCTTTGCCTCCTAGAGTCAGACCGATACCGGATTTCTTGAGGCCAATACTGGTATTGATTTTTTTTTGAGTTTGAAAACCTTTGAACCTTTGGCTGTTTTTGCTTGGTGTGCACTTCCTTTTTTAACAGGCTTTTAGCAGAGTCACTACATGTCCCAGCAAGGGAGGCCATATAATATATTATGTGCAGGCAGTGTTCATTTTGTTAATGATGATTTTCACAAAATATCTTTGTTATTATGACCTTTTTTTGAGAATGCCACCAGCATCATTAAAC